>NC_080468.1:8086362-8396674 GCF_030265055.1 Doryrhamphus excisus
TTGCATCTGTTCCGGTTTCCATGCCCTTATTTTGTAACCATTTCCTTTGTCGTTCCCTTCAGTTTTCCTTACCCCTGCTCTTTTCACGCACCTGCCTCTAATTTCATAATCCATATTTAGTTCAGAGGGTGAGGAGCTCAGTCATCCGGGAGGGGCTCAGAGTAGAGCCGCTTCTCCTTCACATTGAGAGGAGTCAGTTGAGGTGGCTCGGGCATCTAGTCCGGATGCCTCCCAGATGCCTCCCTGGTGAGGTGTTCCGGGCATGCCCAGCCGGGAAAAGGCCCCGGGGCAGACCGAGGACACGCTGGAGGGACTATGTCTCACAGCTGGCCTGGGAACGCCTTGGTGTCCTCCCGGTGGAGCTGGAGGAGGTGGCCGGGGACCGGGAAGTCTGGGCTTCCCTACTAAGACTGCTGCCCCCGCGACCCGGACCCGAATAAGCGGAGGAAAATGGATGGATGGATATTTAGTTCAGGTGCGTGTTCTTTCTGTCGTGGCTTCATTGCGAATTGTCTTTGGTTTGCCTTTCGTTTGGTGGTTGTTGCCGTATCCTGCTGCTGCCATTCGCAATAAAAGATACCCTTTTATCTGCACTTTTGGTCCTGCCCTCTGCATCCTGGGGTTTGTGGGATCACAAAGCCCACAAGCGCGAACGTGACATATACACTGTACAGTGCTTTCTATACAGTATTTCTTGAGAATATATAATAAAATAGTTGCTGAAGTATGAGGGATATGTCACTTGTGTGACTTTTAACTAAGCATTTGTTTACGCTGTACATTGTTGTTCATATTTGATGTAATCTATTTATTCTCCACATTATTATTTATTATTACACGGGAGCCAGGCAACGACAGTTTGTTGGCAATTTCACTGCTGTGTTATTGTGCAATGACAATAAGGAAAGTCTATGTCTATGTCTATGTCTATGTCTATGTCTATGTCTATGTCTATGTCTATGTCTATGTAATATTACCAACCTTCTCTATGGCCATTTCTTTCACAGCCTTGTCTACTATGTTTTTGACCTCATCCTCAACGCGGTGAAGCTGCAATTCCAACAGGTTCCCAAGGGTGGTGCCTTCTCCCATCACAAACGTTACCTTGTGAAAAGAGGTGGACGTCAATTGCCTTCTCTCAACCTAAAACATGTCATTACTGCAATTGATCCAGTGGAATGAGACATTGCGAATGCATAGAGATACCTTGGTGGTGTTCATTAGCTGCTGCCAGTGTCTCTCCCTGACAGCAGAGTTCTGCAGCTCATTGACTGCTCTCAGAGAGGTCAACAGATTCTTCACCGTTGACTCCAGTCCTGTGTAGACATCCCACACACGTACATCCTTATCCAGCATCTTCATCTCCTTGACAGTAGAACAAAGAAGAGAATATGAGCGTATATCATGTTTGTGTACAGAAGTCTTGTTCTACCTTTGCAAAACGTCTTAGCTCCATATCCATCTGCTCAACGTTGATCTCTTTCCATGGAGTCTTGGTCCAGTCCTCTATGCTGCTCTGTTTGAAAGAGCGGAATGGAAATGTTGCATTCAAGTCCTGGTGACGTCCATATACAGTATGTCATCATACCTTAACAAACATGACCATATCCCACACTGCTTTGACGAGTATGATGTCAGTACGACACTGGCGTAGCTGCTTGTAGTCTGGGAAGCTGACCTCGAACAGGTCGGCTGTATCCTGCAGCGCTTTCATTTGTGCTTCCATTGCTGATACTACTCCATTGGCCTGGAGACAAGTACACATATTTTGAATGAGGGTATATAAAATACTATTTTAAAAACATTTGGGTTACTTTCCAGCATACCCGAGACCATAGTGAGAACAAGCGGTACAGCAAATGAATGGATTGGCGTTTTTTCAGTGGTGTAGAACTGCATGATATAATAAAGAGATACTATGTACTTGTACTAATTGTTATTAATTATGGGAGCATCTAGCTGCTGCAAAGCATGCCAGCCACTAAACCTTTTGAGGATATCTGCAAAACAAGCGAGCAAGCATTTCTCGGAAGTACTGAGCCCGAGGCAAGTGCTGCATTTGTGGTTTTAATGTTTTGTCGTATAATTCAGTGTATTATGCATCTCACCTTATCAATTTCTTTATATGGTTCCTCCACACTGATCTTAAAAATGACTTCAAGCCGAAACCGCTCTCTGAACTCATACTGCTTCACCTACAGTTAAAAAAGGACATGGCAGCAGCTCGAATACAAAGTGTGCATGGTGTAGTGTCAGTCATGTATAATGCATGAATGAAGGGTTAGATGTCAGGGGGCTCACACTAACTAACTCACCTCAAAACGAACACATTTCCTACGGATAACGGATACTTCGTTAGACTGCAGCGGCGCCACTTCATGTTTGACTGTGAAAGCAATTTTCCTCAAACTTTTCCACTTCTCCGGAAGCTCCTATATTTTGCGTAGTAAACATTAAACATACTGCACAAATATACATAGTATTGTGTATATTGTATGTCTATTTGTGCACCCACTTCTAGCTGCGTATTGACACTCTCTGGGATTTGTTGCCCGTAGGTCTTGAGGAGCTCTGCTGTAGATTTGAGAGGCTTAAAGTGTTGTTCATTGCTGATCTGTCTGTCTCTCATGGCCATGAGGTGTGCCATAATGTCCACCAGGCCAGCGTAGTCGCCATCTGACACCTTGTTAGAAAGACCTTGAGCCGTGTCGTGGACAAAAGAAGAGAGTTCCCTCACACTGCAGAACAAAGGAGGATAAAGGTGGAGATGATAAATTCAGTTGAATGTTAATGTTAAGCTTACAGTATCTGAAAAAAGTGAACACACCCCTCACTATAAGAGATGCAGATATGAATATGAATAAACTTACACTGTGAAGCATTGCTATTTCTACACCATGAATCAGGGAGGTGTTGAATCATGTGGATCGTGATATCATTGTGTTGCAAATTCAAAGTTAAGCCAATTAATGAAGTTTAAGACAAACTTTGTAGCTGCTTCTTGTTTATTGGTTCTGTCTGGTTTCTTCTTCTTTGGTATTTGCAGCTTTTTTCTTCCAATTGGTGGACAGGGCATCAAAAGCAGTAATCAAAATTCAGAAATTGAACAATTTCAGGAGAATTGGAATGTTAGTTCCAGTTCCCATTGATGCGCGAGACTCGATGCCCAACACTATGTATGGCTGATGAATGGGCTCACTCCGTTCATGTCGTTGTTCTCTGGAACAGACATGCCAAGATGCTGAAACCAATGCAAACCAATGAGTGAAACCTTGTCCTGCCTGTCTGGAGGTGAGAGATGATGAAACCAGAAAGGCATGCGCATGGCAATGAATTAATGTCGGGATAATTATCTAGTTAATTTTCATTTATTGTGTGATTAATCAATTTATTTATTTAATATCAGACCAGGCTGAGTGCCCACGGGAAATGTGAATGAGAAAGTCATGTTTTAATATCGCAAGATTGTGTGCCCTACTGCTGATCAGTTTAATGCCCAATGAAAAACAATATCAACTAGGCCACTTTTATCAGTTTGTAAAAAAAAAAAAAAAATCAGGACATATCCTTCAAAAACAGGATGTTTGGTAACTCCAGAGTACACCTCACTGTGAAAACTGTATGTCCACATTGTGTCCAAAGCACCATTATTTGTGCTTTCTTGATCTTCTTGGATGTAGAATTTGTCAAATCTGCACACGTTTTTACTGTAATCCTCTTCTTCTCCTCCACAATGATATCACAAACCTATAAAGATGCTTCAAAATGTCACAATACATGATTCAATATATGTTTCTCTCAATGAACCCCAGCAGCACTCATGCAGCACCAAACCATAACTATGATTGGCTGACTCTATACGCAATACACCATTTATGTTGGTACTCATTTGTGTTGCCAACTATTTGGACAGAATTATTGTGGTCTGTGCACAGAAAATCTATAATCTATTCTATATTCTAATCTTTACAAGAAATGTGTAAAAACGGTTTGGTGTATGTGCATGTGTCTAACCTCTGGTTGACATGGTTGAGAAGGTGCTCCTTGAACATCCAGCTCCATCTCTTAATGACGTTCATCAGCGTATGCTTGAAGGGTCTGACATCCAGCTGTAGCCAGCCACAAAACACCTTCCCGTCCTCCATCTTGCTGACTCGCTCATGCAGAGACTCAAACAGATTGATCTGCCGGGAATAACTATTTTACAGATAGCCTAAGGCAGCATATTCCACCTGAGTCAGCAAAATACAACTGAAATCACCTGCTCTTTAAAGTTTTCCAGGGTGGGTGGGTTCTTTTTCAGTTCATAGTCTGCATAAAGCTCAGCTTCCTCTGTACTTAATACATGGCCGTAGAGGAGAAACTGCCTCATAAATTCAGACCTGTTTATGGTGAGAATAAAAGACAGTTTACAAATCATCTACTTGAGCAAAATGTTAACACAGCCACGTTCTGACCTGTCATCAGTCCAGAGGTAGCGGTAGCTGTCAAGCGATCCTTGATATTCTCGGACCTGAAAAACCATCTCGCTATTAACGTCACTTATGTCATGAATGCACAGATAAAAAAGCACTCACATTGTTGATAGCTGCACGTGCTCGGGAGCGTAAAGTATAGCACATTTCTGACAAATCTTTCATCTCGTTTATGTCGCTCTACATTAAAACAGAAATGCATTGTGTTAATTCGTTAAACGGGCTGCTTTATGTGTACACACATGCACACTATCAACCTGATAGTTATCCAGATGTGTGTGCTTAGCAACTCTGGGGATGAGGGATGCCATGTTTAGAATGTTAGCAACCATCTTATCCACAATGTCAAAGAAGTTGCCCCTGTGGCTGAAGTCAAGCGAGGGATCAAAACACATGTCACAGCTGTTCAGCATCAACTGGACTTCAAACAGTGGCGTGATAGGCTGGGTGGCATCTGTGTTCTGAAGCAGGTACTGCAGAGAGCAGCGGATGGTACGAAAGAAGCCTGACAAGATCATGTGGTCCACGTAATCCGAGTAAGCCTGCCACTCGGTACTGTTTAGGTCGGACACCGCCAGGAGAGACTGGTTTTCCTGGAAAACGGAAAAAAATAGACACACTTACAGGAAAGTCTGCTACTCCTCCATTAAACAGCACTTTCGTACCTGCAGAAGAATGTGTATCTGCGCTCCGGTGCTGCTGATGAGAGCGTGCTGTTTGGCGATACTTTCATCAATATCAGAGAACACCAGAAGTGTAGAATCACGACTCTTTCTGGTAATACATGCACGCTGACTAAGTTTGCCCATGAGGCTTTGGATGGCCTCCACATTAGCTTTGCTCTTGCAGACACGACTCCAAATGCTCTAGAAAGGGCAAATACGAGGCTGCATTACAGTTAGACATTACATTGCACACAGTGAATGAGTGGTTAGCATGTCAGGCACACAGTCAGGAGATCGGGAGATCGATGCTCTCCTTGGCCATCTCAGTGCGTGGGTTTTCTCCGGGTACTCTGCTTTCCTCCCACATTCCATAACATGTTAGGTTAATTGGCGACTAAAAATTGCCCATAGGTATGAATGTGAGTGTGAATGGTTGTTTGTCTATATGTGCCCTGTGATTGGCTGGCGACCAGTCCAGGGTGTACCCCGCCTCTTGCCCATAGAGAACTGGGATAGGCTCTAGTATATTCTCGCGACATAGAAAATGAATGTGAGGGTGACAATATGGCACTTCCTGTACATTACTATCAGTCAAGAATATTGAAATAGAGAGTATTTTTACTCTATTTTGCATTTATTGTATATTTACTTGTTAATGAAGTGAAGAATATTAAAATGTCAACAACACTTTTCATTATGCATATATGTGTGGTCTAAATAAGTAGACAAAAAAGCAGTAGGTGGTTTTTATGCGTCTGATCCCCGAGGGAGCTCCAGTTGTACTATTATTGCTGATGTAAAATTTGCTGCATTTAAGTATACTAAGAAACACATCTAAACTCAAAACATGTGAAATTCAACTTCAATTACATGTTGTCTTTGAACGCAACCACTCATGACTCATAATAACACTTTCAAGCGTGATTCAAATGTTCTACTACTATTGAAGGGATTAGCCTCAGGCAAATACATTTTCAGACATGTACTATATTTTAATTTGAGTCAAATTCTCAATTCATCTGATTGGGAGATGTTAACACATACAAATATATACATAATTGTGTACTGTCATTAATCTTTATGGACATAAAGTTCAATAAAGTTGCGATTAATTGTGATGATTAATTAATCGACAAACTGTGATTAACATGATTAAAAGTTGTAATAATTTGACAGCCATAATTAATTAATCTATCTTTCAACTATCTTTGGAAGTCATCGAATGTAATGGAATGGATTGTGTTCAACTTTGGTCCACCGTGTCGCAAATTGTGGAACTATTATATGACTTCTTTTGACAATAAAGCTAACTTTGACAACAAAGACAATGGGAAGTGTTTCTGTTAAAAAGTAGTAAAAAAGTAATGCAAAACCTGGACAAGATCTCTTGTGGTCTTCATGTAGTCCCACAGGTTGTCCTGGGCCCAGGTCAGCTTTCCCAGGGCCGGATCCAGCTGTCGCCTGGTCTTGTCCATCTCATCTTGAACTAGTCCTAACTCCACATCCAGGATGGTGCTCTGCAGCTGGTTGTACCACTGGGTCACCAAGGTCAGGGTCTGAGTTTGCTTCAGGAAGCATTGCCAGACTCTCAGTACTTCATGTTGAATACATTGCATTCAATATTGTGCATGTATCCAACTCACCACATGGAGTCTCTCACGTTTAGAGTAGAGATGAAGAGCTGCTTTAGGAATGTTTTGGCTTTTCAGCATTCCCAGATACTTCACCTCCCTGAGCACTGATGTCAACTGGGGGTGTCAGGGAGTGGCTAATATTAACGGATATAATTCTGATATAAAAATATATTACATCCACGGAATCAAATGAGCAAAATGTGTAGGAAGGGTATTCATGTACATCTGTGATTGACACGGTCACATGGGTGTATGTTTATTATTGTGGCGATAAATGATATATGCTTACAGCTGGACTGAAGTTGACGTGGAACAGGCCCGTGTTGGTGTCAAGGGTCAACAGAGGGTCCTTTAGGTGTCTTTGACAGATGTCCTCCAGTCCTTCAGTCCACTCTGAGAAAAGCTCCTGGTCCTGTCGCTCTAAAGTTTCTAGAAGACGCTCACACTTCTGGAAGGCGGCATCGGCCTGAGCGCCCCCCAGTGGCCTGAGAGAACAAAGTGAATGAACATTTACTGTAGAAGTGGAATTTTTCCTTCAGTATTGTTACGAGCTAATGTTGTATGAGCGAGTCATTACATTTGAGCTAGCTGACATAGATTGCTCCTGTTGGTCAGGATGCGACTCTGAAGCTCCTGCGACCATTTCAGCCTCCCAGCCACTAGGGGCATATTTTTCCCCAAACTCACACTTCCTGACTGGGGGAGAAACACACAAGACTACATTTTTAAGCACTTAAAATGTCATATCAAGTGAGGGAGAGAGTATACAATATTTCAAAAGTTTCAGGAACACATATTAATGTGATAACATCATTAAAATCTCAATGTAGCATAATAGGGATCCTTTAATAAACACCTACAGTATATGGTTTTCTATTTAGGTTCAATTTAATGGAAAACTGTCCCTTTCATGGTCAAAATAACCACTAGTGTTTTTCCTCACCTCATCTCTGTGTTGATTAAGTAGAAACTGCCAATGGTTTACTTCCTGGTTGAACATGTCCAACAGCAGAGTATAATTAGGAGAGAAGAGCTGATGAATCCTCGGCCTCTCAAGCAAGTTGCCAAAAAGCTTTAACAGCTGGATGGGACACAATGTTGTTGTTTCTTGCACATTATTCACAGTGTTGGAAAAGAAGTCTTAAAAAATCTCACCTTGAATGTAGATTTGAGGTTTTTAGAGTGCTGAAAGGCCAGATTGAGGACAGTTCCCAGCCTTTGGTCAAAGTCCTTGTTCTGTTCCATAAAACGCTTGTGTTGATGAACAAAATCCTGCATGGAAGATAAAGACACATAGGAAATAATTTTGCCACCAGGTTAAAAAGATTGCTTTGGTGCAAAATCACTGCTTTGGGTTATTAGCACATTTATATTTACAAACATTTACATATGGATGTTGATCCAATGTGTGGTGAGCAACTAATCAGTTTTTAGTACTCTGGAGAGTGTACTATATGCACTATATTTGTATTACATTAACAAAACATAACAAAATAGGCCTCACATCATTAGTGTAGTCCAAGGGGTCATATTTGCTCTCTCTGAGTGCTCGCCAACGGTCATGGAACTCTTCACTCATGGTGCAGACCATCTCATTGAGAATTTTGCCTCTGGATCCGCCAAGTTCAATTTTCTCCAGCTTCAGAAAATCTAGCGCTGCGGCAAATAACTCCTATTGATGAAAGAGTATTTTAGCTAAAGTCACTGTAACACAATAATGCACATACACAGCGGATCCCCACATTCACAAGCCCCCACAAATTTGCAGTTTTTTGGTCCAAAAAACATTCTACTTATTTTGCCCAGATAATAGGCCCTAATTGGGTAATTATTTATACGTACAGGAAATATGTGATAATACATGTAAAACGGTCAGCAAGCATTTTTGTTAAAAAAGCCCACAATATTTTATAGGTTTATGTCTTTATGCTGCACTGATAAGGGTTTTCATAAAGCCTTGATATTTTGCATTTTCTTAAGCTATCCCTGAACACACCATGGTTGCCGTAAGATGCAAGAATGGAACTTATATAAATAACTCTGATTCCATCTGTTCTATCATCCTACATTATTATTCATTCATGGTGTGAGGTATATTTAGGGCTAAACCTGGACTTAGTTGCAAATGAACAATGACAATTGAAGAGAGTAAACAACAATATAAAAAGGTTATCAATGTTTTATGTGGCATCAATGTAAAAAATGTTAAAAAGTCATCCCACCTCGATCATAAGCAACCTTTCCATGATGCGGTCAGAACGCCGGAACACAAGCGTGGCCGGAAAGTCCCAAAACTTGATGGTCTGGCTCTGTTGGAAGTATCTGCGAATATTCTGGCGGTGAGTGTGAAATAGCTGCTTGAAGGTGCGCAGGACTGAAATGGTTATTTGGACTCTCTCCTGGCCCTCCTCAAGTTCCATCTTAAATAGTTCCTCGGGGATCAGGTAAGCAAAGGCCTGTGCAGCAAAGACACGTTCGCAATGAACTAAGCTCCTGCACTCCATAGATTCCATTCATTTACAGTACCTTCTCCAGGATGAGGTTGCAGAACTCCTGCAGGAGGACAACCATGCGCTGAGGAGTGCAGTAGAACTGGGAGTGACTCCAGATGAGACAAAGGGTGTGGAAGAGAGGGGGCAGCAAAATGTCCACCTGAGGGAAACTTCTCTCCTCCAGGTTGGTGATAAGCCTCCTCAAAGGACGCAGATGCAGATCTATGTCCTCAGCTTCCAGCACCGCTGAGGACATAAACACACGAGCAGCAATTCTATCTAATTCTACCGTTCATCACGCAAAACATCTAAAAACATCATATTTACCCTCATTGACTTTGACAGAGACGCCCTGAAAGGAGGAGTAATAACTGCTTTTGACCCTCCTCAGGATCTCCATGATCCCTTTTACTCTTGGACTTTGAATCTGAAAATAACATTGTCTGTTTTTAATTACCATGCTATCATGTGACTCATTTTAAATTGGAAAAAGGGATTGGCATGCAAAACAACAGGTGGCGTCAAACCACTTTTTCCTAAAGGAGACAGAGCTCTTCTTCCTGTCACTCACACACAGCAGTGATCTGAAGAGGTGAAGCTGCGACACAGAGACTCACTTGGAAAAAGTGTCAAACAGCAGAGGGGCGGTTATGATGCTACTTTTAAGATGAAATGTAACGGCATCAATATCTACGATTACCTATGATTATGATTACTTATCAAGCACACCTTTTCTGTGATGTGTTGCACACCAACCCTTAGCTCATGAGCTTCTTGAGACACAAGATGGTGTTTTGAAAGCCTTCGAAGCCCTTTACCATCACACTGATAGTGCCAGGAAGAAGACAGAACTGGAGGTAGCAAAGATGAGGATGCTGAGGTTCTCATTGGGAGTGACCAGGATGGATAGGATCAGGAACGAGTACATCAGAGGGACATTATATGTTAGATGCCTTGGAGATAAAGTCAGAGAGGCCAGACTGAGATGGTTGGGACATGTCCCAAGGAGAGATAGTGAATATATTGGTAGAAGGATGCTGCGTTTAGAGCTGCCAGGTAGGAGGCGTAGAGGAAGACCAAAGAGGAGGTTTATGGATGTAGTGAAGGACAACATGAGGGTAGTCGATGTAAGAGAGACAGGGTTGGATGGAGGAGATTGATTTGCTGTGGCGACCCCTGAAGGGAAAAGCCCAAAGAGAAAGAAGAAGACAAGGCTTATTAGTGAGTCAAATGGAATACATAAAGAATAAATTACAATGTAATGTGATCCTATGACATTGTACTCCCTTGATAATTTGAGAGTACCTGTGACTGAATCCCAACAAGATTCTCTCTTTGAGATGTCCAGAACTGTAGCTCCAAAATGGGGCCCGGGTGGTCTCCTTGGAGCAGCAAGGCTCCAGAGTCTTTCTTCAGGACGTTCCATATCTGCCCTGACCACTGAACAATCAGGGTTTCTATGGAGTATAACACGCCTCCATCCAGCGGCCACCCAGTGGGGCTGGTGGCAATAGATGAACAACAATGCAGGTGAATAGGAAAATATATACTTCATGAATAGTTATATAACCTCCTGACCTGAGTCCAATGTCCTGAGCTCGTACCCTTTCCACACACAGTGGTAGGGGCAGCAAAGTGCGCCCCTCAGCACGCCCTCTTAGCGTGACCACAATGCTTCTCTGCTTCTCCAGATGTCGGTGAATGTCGTCTGACACCACCTGAGGCCACTCCTCATGATTCAAACTGTTGGACAACACACGCACCAACACCTACACACACAATGGACATGCGATTGGAAAATGAACGTAGCAAATAAACAGCTTCCAGGTTTGGGTACCTCTGAGATGACAATTGGTAAGTGCTCCATCGGGTAACTGGGCACTTCCCCTAGGCGGAGTTGCCGTCGGAATCCTTGGCGGGCAACTCTCTTTACGCCCTTCTTCAGCACGCACAGAATTTTGGTCTTCCATGGTGGGGACGTCTTCACAGATGCAAAAACAGTAGGAATGCTTTCAATGGCATTGAAAGCACCAGAAATAAGTAGTGACTTATTTCGAAAATGGGTAGGTTAGATACTGTGTTGAGTGCAGCAAGCCATTATTGTATTTACAGCATATTGTTGTGTATTATATTGTTAAAAAAGCGTATTGTTGAAAGAGCATGTGTATAGTCAAACTTGAGATTTCATATAATCACATTTTTTTTCATTCTGTTTTTATTGAAAATCTTCAACCTTTGTTTTTGTACATTGTCTCTGTTTGCGTCCGTTTTCAGTGTACAAAGCTACAAATTAACACACCACGGGGCCAAAGAAAAGTGCTAAGCATTATGGAATTCAATGTCACCGGGTTGTCTGCATCAACATCTTCCATCTATTACTATGTAATTTTTAATTATTTTGCATTGTCTACATTGTGTAAAACTATATTTATTTATGTTTTGTTAATATTTTTGGGTGTCTTGAACAGATTCAATGGATTTAAATTATTTCTTATGGTAAAAATTGCCTCTGGTTTTGTACATTTAGGTTATCATTGGACCTTTTGGAATGAGTAAACAGTGGAAACGGTGGCTACTTGTTTCACTCGTGAAAAGTAAAAATTGTACATCTTAAACTGTGGTCACATGACATAAGGCAAGGCCTCAGTGTTCATCTAACACTTTTTTTTTGTGAGTGTTTTAGTTTTGCGACAGTTATTACAAAAGTCCTCAACATATCAAAATAAGCAGTGGTTAACTTCTTTTTACACTTGTGAGACAAGAATGTTAATAAGCTTGAATGTTAACAGGCATATCTGTAATGGAAATCACCTTCATATTTCACCTTAGTTATTCATTCAATTTGAGAATGTTTTAATGTTTGGTTATCTTAACTTTGGAATTCTGTAAAAAGGAAATCTGGATGGATGGTAACCTACTGCATTCTGTACAGTAAGTTACTTTCTATTAGAAGTACATTGTCTTGGTGTATCTGTACCTGAGCATCCCCTGTGTGCAGTGTCCCTCCAGGTCCGGTGAAGAGCAGCAGCCTGTTGGTCCAAATATGGTCGAGGAAGTCTACAATGATATGCTGATTCTCCTCTGTGCTGATGAAGCGGTTCCATTTATCCGTCTTAACACGTAACACGGAGAAGACCTGCTCTCGAAGGAAGTCCACCCTCTCGTCGGACAACAACACACCTGTTTTGAGCGTGGTTTCCTGTGAGGCTCGCAGGCCTGAAGTCCTTCCACTAGATACAGCACCACCCCTGCTGCTGTTGCTGAGAGCCTCAGCCATTGAGTAAGGGCAAAGAATGGATCAAAAATGAAAAAGATATTGCTCATTCAAGTTAAGTGGGATTAAAGAAGCATTTTTTCTTGTTGAGATCAGGTTACAAAAGTGCATTTTTCTCAAATAACGGATGCATACTTTCTGATATCCCCGCTTGTGTCCAGTGCAGCTACGAATACTATCTACTAGTAAAGTGATGCTTGTATGGTGGCTGTGGATTTCTGTAGCCTGTAACCTTATCCTGTAACTTGAACCCCAACAATAGCCACAGAAACAGCAACAGCCCTCCGATGGGTAATACATTACGTCAAAGTTTTCATCAATATAGAACATATAATAAAAAAAAATCAACAAAATATTATATTGTAGTTAGTGACATTAATATATTATTATTTTATTACAAAAGGATAGTTTCTCCAAACTATGCAACACATGCAACGACCACATGGGGACAGTGTGGTACAATGTACCCAACAACATGTCTGAAATCTGCATGCCGTCTCATGAAGAGTGTAGCATTTGGGTATTTGTCAGCCTTATGGTTCCCACAACTGAATCTTACACATGGATGTGAGAGCTCTCTTTCGCCCGGAATGTCTTTCAATTAAAGTCCATGAACTAAAATGTTGAGATTTAGCCTGAAGATGATATGTATGTTCCAATATGAAAAGTAATGTTCTCTAATAATGTGTTCTTGTTTCAATAGCCTATGTAGCATATTCACTTGACATACACTGTTATGCTCAATTTGGTTATTTTTATATATACTACATATATGACCTTTATTTGCTTAACTTTAAGATGAGTGTTCAGTATTCAACAGAATTGAATATTTCCAATGAGCCCAACACAGGCTGTACAAGCTATAATCCATGGCAGTCCTCCAAAGGATTTAAAAAAAATCTGTAATTCCATGCTTCACTATGCTCGCATGAGTGAATGAGCCAACTAGTATGTGTGTGCATTTATTATGGCTTTACTAGTCCACGAGTTGTTCTTTTTTTTCTTTTTCTTTAGCTATAAATGTATGGTTCTATTCCATGCATGCACTTTTATATATATCTGTCTGGAGCTCAAGGCAAGTGGAGGGGCATCCCTTGGGTGTCTCCACCCTCTATCTAAGCCCATTTGAGCCGGCTGACAGCGAGAGCATGACTGCCCATCTCTTTCTCTGACCTCAAGCCCAATGTCAGCTCTGCTCCACAGGGATGGAGGGATGTTGGCCAGAAAAAGAGATTGTTGAAGAACAGGAAGGACAAGAGGAGTGGGAAAGGGAGCGAGTGGTAAGACAAAAGAGTAAAAAAAAAAAGGAGAGGCTGAGCCTGCGAGTGAGGAGGGGCCGCAAGCTCACAAGAATACAAATGAGAAGAAGAGTGATGAAGGTGTGCAAGTTGAATAAATGTAGGCACCTTGTCAGTGTTGGTGATGGATCCAAGTGCAGAGCTAAACAGGGTTATAGCTGACTAATGTAAACAGGAGGAGTTAAAGTGCAAATGTGTTGACCTGAACTGAAATAACACCTTAAAGTGGGTGTGATATTCAGCTCCACTATGGCATAGAGAAGCACATGTTATACACTATTTTTATGAATCTTTCAACAGAGTCATTTTTAAAACCTGAAGTGTCCTCCTTCTCCATCTACACTCTTCTCCATTTTGCCGTTGCCATGACCACACATGGCTCGATAATCACGGTGACGCTTTTGAGTCCATATAGCTCTGACCCTGCTCTTGCTTTGTCCCACTCCTCCATCTTACCTCGCTTCAGCCACGGAAGGAAATTACATGTAGATGAGCCTGTGGCCTCGTTATCATGCAGCCTTTCCTAGTTCTACATGCACCAAGATGGACACCTCTAAACCCTTCTTGGCACCTTTTATCGCTGCCTTTTTGTCTTCACATTTGCAGAAAACAGCAGTCAGGTGTGTTGGAAAAGTTGGTTGGAAAAATGGTATAGAGGAGTGCAAACGTCTGCCAAGGAGTAAAAATTTGTCATATAAGAAATCAATTAATCATGTGCTATACTATTTACGCTATATATGGCTACCAGAGAGAGAGGACGAAATGTAAAAAAAAAAAACCCTGATCAGTCAAGATTTACCATATTTGACATGAATATGCATTTGAACGCAGGATTTCAGTGGTAAATGAACATTTATCCCAAAATGCATTATCTGGATCAGATCCAGATACAACTTGACATTACACATTCAGAAAATATTCTGCAATATTGATGAAAAATGCCAGTTCTATTTACATTGCTACCAAAATACAATCTGGATTCAATCCTGATAAAACTTGGTTTGACGGTACAGATTCTGTAGGATTTGAATGACAACATATTTAATGCTATTTTAAGTGATATATACTTTCCTGTCAAATGCCCATGGACAGTCTGGATGCAGATAAAACTTAGTTGGAAATGGCAGCATTTTGATATTAAATTGAATTAATTACAGTAATTTAATTTTGGTATTCTAACCAGATAAAATTTGGCTCGACAAAATGTTAAATTTTGGAAATAGAACATATTTAGGCCATTTTACAAGTTATATTTACATTGCTGCCACATTCCCAATCTGGATCAGATCCAGATAAAACTTGGTTTAAAGTGACAGCATGTGATTGGGCATACATGAAGAACATCGTATTCTTTTATGGTAGACTTTGACAGAGGTATAAGCATCTAAACAAACATGTTGAATTGGATTTTTGAGTGGTTAGCATGTAGGCCACACAGTCTGAAGATCGGGAAGACATCTCTGTGCGGAGTTTGCATGTTCTCCCCCCGGGTACTCCGGTTTCCTCCCACATTCCAAAAACATGCTAGGTTAATTGGCCACTGCAAATTGTCCATAGGTATGAATGTGAGTGTGAATGGTTGTTTGTCTATATGTGCCCTGTGATTGGCTGGCTACCAGTCCAGGGTGTACCACGCTTCTCGCCCGAAGACAGCTGGGATGGACTAGTGATGAAAATGGATGGATGAATGCTCGCCATTTCCCACCAAAGTCTAATGGGAAAATCAACAACCTATTATCAATAACTACGAAATGAAGGAACCTACCATCATTGACTCGTGCAATGCTAGTGGCTGACGAGCCATGCAAACGACAATGTCTTGCCTCATGTATGTATGTGCTTGTGTAGGAGTCCAGATGGTGCTGACCAGCCGTTCCTCCCAGGGTAGATGAAGTAAATGGAGCGATTACAGTAATGACCCACACACACATCTGTCTCATGGCTCAACATGGCTGCCAGCTCTTTTGCATACGCACGCATGCACACAGTCACACTGTTGGCTTATAGAACCTGTTCAGAAGCTTCATAAAAAATGTGACAATTTTAATGGTGAGTTTATTAGATGTCAAAGCAAGAAGTTTATGAACACAGTTTGTAGGCTGTTGTGACCTTCCTTGTCATCCTACAAAGGGGATCCTACTAAGATTCGCAATCTCACCCTTGGCCCCCATCATTCTCTCTGGCTGTCTTTCTTACACCTCTTTCTCTGTGTTTTTAATAGTTTTCTCCTACTATAACTCAAGGGATAGGAACAATTCAGACAAACGATAAGGGACATGCACTGTGAAGGCTGGGGCAAAGCTTCACGAGCATGGTGGTCCTTATCAGACTGCTCCTTTGTACTGCAAAGGTCTCTCCCTCTCCGCTGGCTGGACACAGTGATATCTGAGAGGCAGCATACACCTGCCTGGAAGTGGATAGAGAGCACTCTCCAAGTGCATGAGTGTGTGTTTGGGAAGTGACTCCCTGCAGTGTGTTCCAAATAACAACTCAACACTAAGACAATCAGTATTCTACAATAAATGTATTGAGATGAGTATGCTGCACTTGCTTTTATATGAAATAACAATACTCAGAGTCTTTAATGAGATTCACTGAGACAAAAACGACGATTTTCCCAAACCACAGCTTCATTTACATCCTGTAGATGGAGCTATTTATCTTCCAAGCTCTACATCCTCTTCTTTTTTTTTTTGAATGATGAAATTGAAAGTTCCTTGCATGCCTCATCCTGTTTTTGCTTGTGGTTATGAGCTCTGGGGAGATGCGCATCATGCATGCTCCTTGTCTATGGTTGAATTGGATTTGGCACAACAGCACTGCGGGAATAGAGTTAACACAATAATATAGACACATATATTAAGCTGTGCACAAACCCAGCCAGGCAAGAGATTTAAATTCTGATCTGTGGACTGATATATATATATATATATACATATATATATATATATATGTATACGTTGAAAATTCCTGTTGTCTTTGACCTTGAGAGAAAGCATTGGTTTTATTGATTTGGCATCTATAAAGGACAAAAAACAATGAAAAAGGAGATCCTATTTGGGTAAAAAGGCTCAGCAAATACAAATAAAGACAATCATCTCATCTCGCTTTCCCTTGAAGTTTTAAAACTTGGCAGAGACGCCTCACCTCAAATGCATAATTCTTTATTTCAGTTCCTTCGGCTATGCGATTAAAATATAATACCCTACATTTTCTCATGCTCTGCGGTTACTTAAATGAAGTGAAAGGAGCAGCTATTGCCATCGTTTTATTGAAATATGTCCAGGAACAAAGCGGCAAATTAGCCTCACTAATAACTACACTACCGTCTCTTTCATATGACTACACCACCTTGTCTAGCCTTGATTGGCCACCACAGAGCTGGGTCATTATACAACATCCGCTAATGAAGCGAGCCAGAAGGGAAATGATAGTTTCACCCTGATTAGGAAAACCATAGCGAAAACAGCAAGATTACCTGTCATTTTGGCACCATTCATTTGCAATCAGTTTAATGTTGCATACAGGTTAACTATGGTCCCTGCCTTTTCCATTGTTAGTCTCTCTGCCATGGTATGTTAGTGTATGGACTGTCATTTAAATGAATGTGGAGGCTTTAATTGGTGGCCGAACACAAAGTATCCCAAAGGCAGGGTTGACTGGTCAGGACAACTGGGCTTTTAACTGGCTGGTCTGCAGAATTATCGTCCACTGCAGGGACAACTCGTCATGCTCTGAAAGCGATATTACCAATGTGGGAATTCTCTTCTACTAACTAAACACAGAACAATATCACAAAAATAGACCAATGTCCTTTCCAATCCCACTTTTTTATTTACCATGAGAGTGTGATGTCTTCACATTTACGTATATGGCCACCAACAGAGTCACCACAGGTGGGGAGGTTTGTTCCGAGTCTTTGATGCAAATTTAGTTTTAGTGTAAATTGTAATTTATACCTAAATTAACAGCTTTCACTGTAGACAAATACATTAAGGACATATAAAATCCAGTACTAAAAATATTAAATACAAGAATAAAATTCAAGCATTTCTTTTCAAGCAAATTTGTTCTATGAAAATAGAACAAACCCTTAGATTTATCCCTTTTCTATTGTTTTCAAATAAGATAAGCTAAGATAAGATATGTCTTTATTCCTCACTCAGTGGGGAAATTTGCATTGCACAGCAGCAAGAGTACAGAATCAGTTAAGCAGTACAAAATACACAATATAGAAAAATAAACAATATAAACAACCCAAGTATTAACAAAATCAACAGTTTTTCCCAGAGTTCTATACAATACAGTATGTAGATAATATGAAACGAGATGAGATATATAACCAGTCTATACACTGAGATCTTGCTAGTGAGTTAATATGAGGCATTATGGAAATACTTCACATAGAACTTAGTATATTGCATTTAGAGCCCTTAATATTGCACATGGAGGTTGAGGTTGAAATACTGTCCCAGGTTAGTCTGGAAGTCTCCTGCCAGATGTAACTTCATAAAGTTTTATGTAAATACAGTTACAAATCCCACAGTTTTTGCATGTATATGTTGTCCAACTTTGTTTGACGGTCCTTGAACGCAACACTGTGTATGTGCTAATTTTTGACTAATGACGCACAATGTTAGCTGGGACAGGGTCCACCATAACCTGCGAACCTAGTGATAAGCTGCATAGGAAATAGATGGATGGACTAACATCACTATAAACTGCACTTATAGTGTATTATGTATTATGCTGGAACATGCGAATTTCCCTATGGTAATGAAAGTATCTCCCTACCTACCTACCTATTAGTATTCTTAGTATAGTATAGACTCTCAACGAAGGAGGTCACATCTTTCCGCTTATATGTCTCGTTTTAGTCCTGGCCGTTGCTTTAAGAGTCTCTCTCTACAATGCTCTTTACATCTAAACCTGTTGGGGGGAACTTCTTCAGGCCTCCACCCCCATGCATCCACAGACACTCATATGCACATCCGCACACACATCCCTTCCCTCATGCAACGCCTTCAACACTATATTCCCCCCGGTGTGGGTGTAACGGGGACCACAGCTTGCGTCGTAATTGCAGCTAGTTTTGTGTTCATGTTGTGTAGAAATGTGATTACTTATGCAAGTGTATGTTGAGGTTTTTTAACAGTCCCACACGGTGCTCCTCTATATGAGATTAGTTTGGAATTGTATTTTTTCCCTGCCCTCCTTCATTGCCCAATCATCCTGTTATGTCTACCCCTTGTTTCACTGTATAGTATGTTGTATATGTATGGACAGGTGATTGCACAATTCTGAAATTTCCCTTGTGGGACTAATAAAGGTATCTTTCTCTCTCTCACTCTCTCAGTTTGGGTAAACAACATGTGACATTGGAAATATCCATGTAGCATTTTAGGCTGACTGAAATAGAGTTGCATAAAAACACACAAACAAATAGATTAGTCATTGATCATACATAAGCTTTGATCTGTGTGTGAGAACATGGCCTGGCCGATCGATGACTTTAATTCAGCCTCAAGTGTGTGTTTGCACGATTCCGGCTATGGCATCTCTCACCCTGATGCACGGTACACACGCAGACACACCAAAAGAGAAAACCCTGCACATACACAGCAACCTGATTAGGGCGAGCCACAGGGATTAGGCCTAATGACAAACAAACTCAGCGTGTGCTCCGGCACCTCAGTTTGCAGATGAAATATAGATTTTCCTCTGTCCTAAAAGCTGATGGGTATTAGGTGAAGGCATGTGTGTGTAATCTTGTTCTACAGATTGTTTTCTATGGATGGAGGAGGGTTCAGGGAATAGCATGTAAGTGATTGGGCACTGCTTTGTTTCTGTTAAAGACCCAATCTCAGGGGAAATAGAGAGTTAAATAACAGCATGCACGTTTGTTTTTATGTCTCTTTCAAAGTACGTTTGTCCTGACAGGTAAACAGAATTGCAGTCCCATGGGAGAGTCATTGTTATTGTTTTAGCAAATGACAAGTCTCGCACGATTACTCAAAATATCACTAATGAGGTGTGTCTATATGAGTGTGCTGGTTGGAGCACCCAATACTTCATTTTGACTTAATTAAATCTTTTGCCCCTTGGAGAATTTGCCACAAGCACTGGCCCATTTGTTACATTGCATAATGCATGTAGGCACTTTCATACAGTTTAATCAGGAGTCATGATTATCAAAAACATTTATAAGATAGTTTTATGTTCAAAGGACTCGGAGTTCACTTTTATACATAAACATAGGCTTATATACATACATAGGCTGGTGAATAAACTGGCACGCCGTTGAGTTAAGAAACATACAAGTTTAACCACATTCATTCATTTATTTTCTGCTGCTTATCCTCACGAGGGTCACGGGGGTGCTGGAGCCTATCCCAGCTGTATTCGGGCGAGAGACGGGGTACACCCTGGACTGGTCGTCAGCCAATCACAGGGCGCATATAGACAAACAACCATTCACACTCACATTCATACCTATGGACAATATGGAGCATGTTTTTGGAATGTGGGAGGAAAACAGAGTACCTGGAGAAAACTGGGGAGAACATGCAAACTCCACACAGAGATAGCCGAGGGTGGAGTCGAACTCGGATCTCCTAGCTGTGTGGCCTGCACACTAACCACTCGTCCACCGTGCAGCCTAGTTTAACAACATTCATTCGTTCATTCATTTTCTACTGCTTTTCCTCACAAGGGTCGCGGGGGTGCTGGAGCCTATCCCAGCTGTCTTTGGGCAAGAGGTGGGGTACACCCTGGACTGGTTGCCAGCCAATCACAGGGCACATATAGACAAACAACCATTCACACTCACATTCATACCTATGGACAATTTGGAGTCGCCAATTAACCTAGCATGTTTTTGGAATGTGGGAGGAAACCGGAGTACCCGGAGAAAACCCACGCATGCACGGGGAGAACATGCAAACTCCACACAGAGATGGCCGAGGGTGGAATTGAACCCTGGTCTCCTAGCTGTGAGGTCTGCACACTAACCACTCATCCGCCGTGCAGCCTAGTTTAACAACATAAATATGTCAAATATTGCATTTTAAAAACACCTCATGATAACCAGTGGTGGGTGGGGCATTTGTTACATTTTTGGCGCAATACAAATTAATACAGGCATTTTTAGGCAAGACATTTGTAGCCTCACTATTTGACTGACTATGGTGAGTTGCAGCAGTGACGTGTTTGTTTTGATTCTTGAGTCATGTCAAAGTTCATCTTAGAAAGGCTAACCTGTTTGTATTGCTATTTACTGTAGCAGGTTAGCTTACTAGCATTCTCAGATTTGATGCGTTACAATCAATCGAAAAATGAAATTGTTAATGATGTTGCAGTGTGCAGACGTAGATGTGATGCAGACAGACTTGTGATTTGTTCATTTGGCCGCTGTGAACAAATGACAGCCTGGAAACCATGAATCCTTGGGTAAATTTAAAGACGTAATCTAAGCGTGCTAAGTGGTTTGTCATTTTTTGCTTTTGCTGATGAATGTAGCGACGCATATAGCAGTTGATGACAGATGCTGCCTGGGTAATGAAGGTAGATGTAATTTTTCAAGGTTGGAGGCAATGTGATTAGCACTTCTACTGAACAGTAGTCCTGCAAATTACTCCTAACCATGTAAACGACAACTCGATTAAAGAATGCTGTTGTCGTCAACCTCTAAACATGTTGTTGTGGTACAAGCATTGCTCTTTACCCTTTGATAGCATTGTTGTCGCAAGGTGGATAGCATGCTATCTCTGCCTTAAACTAAGTAGATTTCTGGCACAGGCGTCTTTGATTATTTGTCCCACACACACATGCACAGACACGCTGTGCTAAAAGCTAATCTTTTTGTGCTAATGAAAAGGTATTGGCTTTCCTAACAGGCTTTTAAAGAAATGTGATGGATGGAGAGAAGGGCATGGGGAGTCTATGCTACAAAGTGAGAGGGAGGAGAGGTGTCAATAAGCACATCAGCCTGATTCCCTTCTCTCTGCCAGGCATGTATATGCTGCTAATATATGCAGCTGCGCTCATTGACATGCACACATAAGCACCTGCATGCGCCTTTTAGTCGCTCATAAATCTGTGGGCAAAGCACAAAGGCAAAGTCTTTTGGTGCCAATAAGCTGAGAGATGGATTGCAGGAGATGTCTCCACCTTGACCATTGCTCTGATGAATGCCTGAGAGCGTGTTTGCATGCACCCCCATGTATTACATCAGTAGGGGGATGCAGATCTGTGTCGATTGATATCCAAGTAGTGTTAGGGCATCTTTTTTGTCATCCATCCATCCATCCATCCCTTTTCTATACCGCTAATCCTCATTAGGGTCAGCTGTCTTCAGGTGAGAGGCGGGGTACACCCTGGACTGGTCGCCAGCCAATCACAGGGCACATATAGACAAACAACCATTCACACTCACATTCATACCTATGGACAATTTGGAGTCGCCAATTAAGCTAGCATGTTTTTGGAATGTGGGAGGAAACCCAGAGAAAACCCACACATGCACGGGGAGAACATGCAAATGGGGAATCAAACCATGGTCTCCTAGTGTGCCCTAGTGTGGCTAACCACTCGACCACCACTATTTATTGTGATCACTAACCTTAACTCCTATTGTAAGATATTATTACACTGCCTTTACATTTCCTCATGTTATTTCAAAATTGGTAAATGGAACACGTTGAATACAGGAAGTGAACAAATAAATGTAACTGATGTGAAACGGGGCGGCACGGTGGAGAGTGGTTAGCGCGCAGGCCTCACAGCTAGGAGACCAGGGTTCAATTCCACCCTCGGCCATCTCTGTGTGGAGTTTGCATGTTCTCCCCGTGCATGCGTGGGTTTTCTCCGGGTACTCCGGTTTCCTCCCACATTCCAAAAACAATTTGGCGATTCCAAATTGTCCATAGGTATGAATGTGAGTGTGAATGGTTGTTTGTCTATATGTGCACTGTGATTGGCTGGCGACCAGTCCAGGGTGTACCCCGCCTCTCGCCCGAAGACAGCTGGGATAGGTACCAGCACCCCCGCGACCCTCGTGAGGAAAAGCGGTAGAAAATGAATGAATGAATGATGTGAAACGGAGTGAGTGTAGGATTAAATAAACTTTGTTTATTCCTACTCCTTTTTGGACATGTGACAATTCTCACATTTGATGTATTCCCATGTAACATGTAGGCATGTTCAAAATTAAATGTATCCATTGCCATTCGATTCACGCAGGAGTACACATAAATGATTAAACAATAACAGCAAAAAAAATCATGTCATGTTGCAAATATTTTAAATGTATAAAAACATTGTGAATGTAAAACATAAAAACAATAACGGTTAAATTCCAAATCGTATGACTCCACGGGCATTCCACAAATTTCAGGCCAGATGACAAAACTTTGCCCTCTGTTTCTCCTTTTTTCCTTCCCAGTGAAGCTGCTAATCATGTGTTTCCCATTCACATTCGCATGCTTGTAATGAGTAAGGAAAGTCAGCCATTAGAATATGATCCATAATTCATTGTTGACTCTCATTCATTATCCCCAAACTCACTCTGCTGAATGTTTGATGTGTGTGTTTGTGTCTGTCAGTCACACTGAGCCTACATCACCATCAGATGGATTGTTTGCTTTGATTGAAATGTACATGCAGAATTCTTGGTTTTCAACTACTTTGTCTGAAAGTTTGTGCAAAGATTCTCCCATGTTAAGATATTTGTATGTATACGTGTCACTCTCTGGTTGTGTCTCTCACTCTGAGTGTTTGTCGCGTGTGAAGCAGGCAGCTGTTATCAGCCGCTGACAGAATCCTCCCATCGGCCCCCCTCCGTCTGCTGTCAGTCACCACACGTTGTCACCAAGTTGCTGCTCAAATTAGTCCCTTGTCCTCTGTTTGCCCAAGAAATTTGCTGTGTGTGTGTGTGTGTGTATGCACACGTGAATAATGTAAAAGACCTAACCTTGAATCCTGTCCTCCTCAATTAATTAATACATAACACATTCATTCAATTCCTAACACTGCAGAATGATTCCTTCAATAAATGAATAAAAATGTGTGTGTGTTCGCGTTTTGGCAACCTCTTAATATAATAGCCGCATTGTTTGGTTTGTAAATGACGCAGATCTCAATTTAGCACAATATCGAGGAAATGGTTACTATTGGGTATTGCGTGTAAAGTAATTGCATGCTTATTTGTAGCTATTCATTCATTCATTTTCTACAGCTGGAGCCTATCCCAGCTGTCTTTGGGCAAGAGACAGGGTACACCCTGGACTGGTCGCCAGCCAATCACAGGGCACATATTCACAAATTAAACAGAAGTGGCTGTGAATCTCATTATGCATAACATGATTTTCTACCACATGACAAACACATGTTATATGTTATTATAGATCATGTGTACAGGTGGTGTCGAGAGGCATGTAAAAGCATTATGGAATAATCTTGAGCAGTGTAATGGTGCACAAGCACCCTGTGATCAGTCCATGGGTGGGCTCATCAGCTGGGATAGGCTCAAGCATCTGAAGTGGATGTTCAATTATTTGGTAAAGCAAATAGATAGACTGGAATACTGGAGTGTGTTACGTATTTTTAAGCTGCTGTATTGACATACTTAAATTGTACAATAACTCATACTTCACACTCAAACATAACTAAAACAGCTAAACAATGTTAAACTGTTACTAATAGTACAGTATAAATTAGGAATGTCTGATCAAAAGTTTAAGACCACAGCATTTAAAAGCTGAAATATTGGCAAAATGTGGATTCAGTGTCATTTTTCTGTCATTATGCTCTCTTTATGGCAAAGGTAAAAAAAGCTCTCTGTCTTGGATTGTTGACTGCATAAGCACAGTCTCTCGCAGTGCGCTATTGTTGCTGAGGTTGGACGGAGTAAGTAAATTTTGTACTATTTAACTGGTTCTGTCCTCTTTGCTGCTGTCCAATGTAAATTTCCCCACTGGGGGACGAATAAGGACACTATATCTTATCTTAACTACATTGTGAACACGCACATCAGACAACCAGAAATGTCACAGGAGGAGCCTTTGTTATCTGTAGCCTGTGTAGAAATATCTGTTCTAATTTATATGACATAATTTATATACATTGTGATATACTGTATATCGTTAACGCAAGAGGTTAAAATATGGAATTGGGTCATATCACCCATCCCTAGTATTAACTAACTTGTGCATTGTCGTTGGTTTGGATGCTAATAAAAATGTGCACCACCAATAATACACTCTGTGTCCTTCAGGTATGAAGGGTAAAATAAATAATGTGACTTTTACACAGACATTTTAGTCTTTAGAATCTCGATGAAATGATGACACAAGAAAGAACAAATTTTGTCTGACCTCACAGAGAAATGCATGAACACAAACTTGAATATTTCTCTTGTAGGTGACCGACAGTACAATTTTGTTCCCTCCACTGCTGACGTGACCTTCTTTGTCTGAGGCTATCAAAGGTTGCAACCATCAAGCCTGATTTCATGTCTGAGTAGATCACCCTCTGTCTTTTGAATTGCGGTGTGTTGTTCCATAGCCACAGGTATATTGTTGCAATCGAGACGTTGCTGGGAAGTTGGGAAAATCCTATTTGGATTTGACTCAAAGCATACAAGCCAGATGCCTACGATTACACTTTCACTGTTGGCTGTCCTGACAAGGAACCTTATCTTTTTTAGGGATGTCTGATAATATCAGCCGATATTGGTATAAAAATGAAGTATCTGTACATATCGTTTTTTTGCTGATAATGCTAATAATCTGCTTTCATGGATGACCAATGAAATTTAAAAATATTCAGAGGTCAGAGTCAAAGCATATTTGATGATTAATTCATTAATTCATTAATTCACACTTTCTACCCACGACACTCGTGAGGGTGCTGGAGCCTATCCCAGCTGTACACCCTCTACACCCTGGACTGGTCGCCAGCCAATCACAGGGCACATATAGACAAACAACCATTCACACTCACATTCATACCTATGGACAATTTGGAGGCATGTGGGAGGAAACCGGAGTACCCGGAGAAAACCCACGTATGCACGGGGAGAACATGCAAACTCCACACAGAGATGCCCAAGGGTGGAATTGAACTTGGGTCTCCTAGCTATGTGGCTAGCTATGTGTGTAACCACTTGGCCGCACACTTCAGCCCAGAAATGATTAATCAAATACTAAAATAGTAGATGATTTAGTAGATAATGATTGATTGATTCATCGATTTGCTGTTGTAACTCTACGCCTAATTGAATATGTTTTATTCATGGTGTGTTCAGGCCTGATCTTTGCACTTTACTTTGTTCATAGTTGTTGCATCCAATGGCATCAGAGCAAAAGCAGCATAATGTGTTCATTACACGTGATGTTAGTTTGAGGCAAGAGCTGCTACCTATATTGGTATCAGAAATGATAATGATATTATAACAGTAAAGATCACATAGTGAAACCTCCAGTGTCTTTATGAAAAAAAAAACATATTGAAACATTTTACAATAGGCAAAATGACTTGATTTCCTTTTGAAGGTGTGTCAATTTGGCTGTCAGCTGAAGGTTGCAGAGAAGTTTGATGGAGTAGCTGGCAGAGTGGAATAAACATACAATTTGTCATCCCTTGATGCCTTCCACTCTCCATCACCCGGCCATTGTTGCCTGCTGTGATGTCATGATTCTTTGCATCTCATCTGCATCCATTGGTGGCCCATTTGTCTCTTTTCATCCAGGTTCACTTCCACCACTTGTCCTTGAAGTTTCCTCATGGTTGCGTCATTTCACTTTATTCTGTCGCTTTCATTCCTCTTGTGAGATTTGTTATTGCCTATGTGTCAATCTTGGAAAAGTATGGCAAACAACCAGAGAATTTCAATTTGCCTAATTAACTCTCTGCTTTATTCTCTCTCATAATGTCCATTTGCGAGAGGAAGATTTGGTTTTATTTATTTGGATATGCATCAAGAGTGTCACGTTAAAATGCTTTCCCCGGGCTTTATTGGAAAGCCGGCGCTTGCCGAGCATATTGATTCATTAGTTGGATCGTCACACTCCACGTCGGCTCCTTTTTGTTTATTGCGTCTTCCAACACTTGGAAAGAACGTTTGGAAAGAATCATAGGAGAAGATGGGGCTTGCTTGTTAAGACTTCCTGGGGAGTAAACAAAAGCAATAAAGCAGCACTTGTTGAACTTTTTCAGTTGACATAGATCTACATTAAAATGTCATTGTCTTCTGCGTAATCTTAATTCTACTCAAAGTGATGAAAAGGATCTTGATGGACGCTGTGTGTTTTAAGACATTTTGCAGCAGGGGTGCCCAAAGTGTGGCCTAGGGACTAATTGCGGCCAGTGGGCAATCCATGTCACATTCAATTGCATCTATACAGCACGGTGGACGAGTGGTTAGCACATAGGCCACACAGTCAGGAGATCGGGAAGACCTGGGTTAGATTCTTCGCTTGGCCATGCGTGGTTTCTCCGGTTTCCTCCCACATTCCAAAAACATGTTGGGTTAATTGGTGACTCCAAATAGGTATGAATGTTAGTGTGAATGGCGACCACTCCAGTGGTGTACCCCACTTCTTGCTCAAAGACAGCTGGGATAGGATACCACACACACCCGCAACCCAAATCTGCATTAAAAAATGCCGTATACAATATTACAAGAAACAAAACTCAATAAAGAATTAATTGGAGTAAGTCTATGAAAAGGATGTACAGTCAATTTGTTTTAATAGAACTTTAATAGAACTTGATGCATTTACATGAAATCAATGTGTCTTTTTAATGGGCACCACATCTCATAAATAACTATCAGTACTTCTGTTCCATGTAATTATTATTGCAGTGAGTGTTTTTCTTTTTTGTTCGCGCACAAGCTTTGCCAAAGCAAGCCACAAGGCAGGAAAGAACAATCTTTCATTCTACTTTACAACCAGGTTCCCCTTGAGATTTCACAAAATGAGTATCATGCCCTAAAATGCAAATATGTACTTTTTTACACCATAAAGTTAGTTTCCCTTACGAGGATGTGTGCAATGAAAGAGACACCTCCAGCAACAGGATATAATTCTGACATTGAAACAATCTGCTGACATTGAAGTCGTGTTGGGAAAAGTTTTCAGTGAAACAAACTTTCCTGGGTCAGATGAAGTATAAAGAGTCATTGAATGGGACTTGGAAGCCTGATGCAGGTTGAAGAGCTAGTTCCTGGTTTCCTTCAAAGAAGTGGCCTCGCTTCTCTTTCAAGTAAACCCTGAAAATAAGCCTTGGGGGAGCCTAGTCTTTATAAAAGGTTTACTAGATGTACAACCATTTACCAGCACTTGCTGTGGCCTGGCCTTTAGTAAACACTCTATCCATAAAATCAGTGCCAGCTGAACCACCAGTCGTTGAGTTACGTAAAGTGCGTGTATCGCCACTGTTACAAGCTAAGAAAAAGTCCATCAATGAAATCCTGGTATGGTATATGGCAGGGGTCTCAAACACAATTTACCTGGGGGCCACTGGAGCTAGGGTCTGGGTGAGACTGGGCTGCATCAGGTTTTAAAAAAAAAACAACAAAACGCATTTATTAAAAACAAAAAAAAAGATTTTCTACAAGAAAAGCTCTGATAAAACATTCCACTGTTCTCAAATATCTTAATTTTTATTTTTCTACACAAAATAAGAAAATCAATCAATCAGTAATAAATAATATAATAATAATAATAATAAAATGGCAAATAATAAAAACTTAAGAAACCACATATAGTTGGTGGGTAGACAAATTATTTTTTTGTCAGATTAAAATTACCAAAGCGTTATTAGAGCCCTGTAGACATGACAAAACACGACTATAGTCACATTTATACTTTTTTTATTTACAACATATTGCGCAACTGCAGGGTCTTGAGACACATGCTAACTCGCAAACTAGAGAGCTAGCGACCTAAACGGTAGCCTTCAAGTTATTTCCTTTAAACTTAAATAGCCAAAAACTTACCACTTCCACACGGATAGGGAGGATAACTATTAACAGTTATTTAACCTTTAACATGAACATTAATTAAACGTAATAATTTTTTCTGGGTACATGATACCATACAGCATCCATATCAAACTAACATTAAACTTTCATATCAAGGCGGGGCCCTCAAACTAGTGTCCTGCGGGCCACATTTGGCCTGCCGGCCGCGTGTTTGAGACCCCTGGTATATGGTATAGCTTACCGTCTATGTCCAAAAGAGTCCAACATCCACTCTCAGTTTGTCCATGTCGGCAAACTGGAGTGGGTCCAGCCTCTCTGCAAACATGTTGGAGAGGTGGGCACACACAACCATCTACATGCATTGTTGATGTGTTGATGTGGAAAATCACTGAAGTCTTTAGCGTGTGACTTTTTTGGAATTGCAATGATGTTCGATTCCTTCCAGTGGTAAGGTACACAACCATTGTCCAGTAGCCATTGTAAAAGGTTGGTGGACACCTCACCTGGCTGAGCACAGCAGCTTGTAAGCACCCTTGAGCTTGTCAGGGACAGATGTTTTGCAGTTCCAAATCATCTATGGTGGGGGCTGCAGGAAGACCCACTAAAACATATACTGAGCCTGTGTGCAGTGGAGGTTTGAGGGCTCTACCCATCATGACATTCAACTTCCGCCATGCCTCTTTTGAATTTCCAGATGTTAATTTATGTTCTACCTCAGGGGTGGGCAAACTACGGCCCGGGGGCCACATGCGGCCCACCAAGCGTTTGAATCCGGCCCGCCAGTTGCTTTCTAAGTAACTTCAACTTTTAACATACAAACTGGCAACATGACTTGCAAGTCGGATGTCTGATTTAGTCAAAAATAAACAACAAAACTGTAAAATTAAATGACATAGTTTGATGTGGTGTGATGTTTAAAGTGCTCCTGAAAAAGGGACATGAGAACATACAACTGATATAGGATAACACTTTTACAGATAAAATTAGACAAATAATTCAAGGAAAATGATAAGCATAAAATAGTGTGTGTGTGTTAAATATATGTTCTGGCCCCCCAGACAATTTTGTTAACTCAATGCGGCCCTCGAGTCCAAATATTTGCCCACCCCTGTTCTACCTTGTCTCTGATATAGATTTTGGCCATTTTGGCCTTTTGTCTGAAGTCCTACTCCAGCTCCCTCAACTTGAACTTGTCAACCCAGACAAATGTTTTTTATTTCTCGACCAGGGTCCGTTTCATGTCTTTAGTGAGTCATTGTTTACAGTCTTAGTGTGACAAGTGTGTCACAACGTCTCCACTGACTTGCTGCGGCTATTTTGACCTTTTCCAGAAAATTATTGCAGTATTTTTCCTGTTGAGACTCTCTTCAGTCCTAAATAAAAAATAAATAACATTAAGGTTAAACAAAATACAGTAAGTAGCATTGAGAGCTGGGGGAAAAAAAGACTCTTATTAACTAACAATACTTTGTAGCGTGAAAGTGTGGTCCAACTGATGAAAGTCAATAGTAGCTACCATTAAGCCTGCATGTTGGTAAACAGAATATGCCGAAGGTGACTTCATTCTTCTATTGTCATCTTCATGCTTTTTACTTCAAGGTGAACCTCACGTAAACAACTCTCTAATTGTTTTATTTTCCTGTTCTTTCTGGTGGGATCAATGGTTTGTATTACTGGAGTAAATCTTAATGGTCAGACTGTGTGTGTGTGTGTTTGTGCGTGTGTGTGGCTAGGTTTAGATGTTTGTGTGTGTGCAGGTGAAGTATTGCTCACTCAGCACCGTCCTGCCCCTTGGGCACCACCATAAGCCTGCCTGCCTGTCTGTCTCCTGTCCAGCCGCAATCGATGTCACACACATGCACGAACCAATCTGTGTGTGTTCATCAACTATGTAAGTATAAGTACTCAAATAATGAATGTCCCATTTTTACGCATACTTACACATCCATAAACAATGTTGTTTGAGTCATCTATCTCTCCGATCATTTAGATTCTGTTCAGTTTATGTGGAATTTCTTCAGAGAAATAGATGTTGCTATCTGACAACATCCAGCAGAAGGCGCAGTTGATGCAGACCCAAACATTTAGTTGCCTAAACAAGCTTCGGTGGAAATATAAACCAGGTAATAAAAAAAAAAAGAAACTGCAGTGGCAGTGCCTTTGGTTCCTGGGCCTTCAGTGGGCCGGAAATATATTTTTTTGACAGACACCGTGAGAGCCAGTATTGATAATAATAGCAAGCATGTGCCATATTGGATTTTCAAGCCAGGATCGGCTTTGTAGCAATCTACACAGAGGGAAACACCAACATGTTATGTAAGATAGCCGTAGTAAGATTGCTGCGATATCGACACTATCAAAAGTGATATAAGTCCCCTTATATTCGGATACCAATCGACCTGTCCACTGTCCCTCACACAAAGTCAGCTGGGATAGGCTCCAGCATACCCACGCAAGAATAAGTGACATAGAAAATGGATTGATGGATAGTGACCAATATGGCTGACTTACATTACTGCTTATAACTTTGACACTAATTTCCACAGGTGACCAACTTGTTCCTATTACCACAGCATTTGAAAAGTGCCAGAGACAATCCAAGGGCTTTATGGATTTGTGATTTCATCACGAAAATGATGGTGCTAGATGACCAGCCCTCTACCACCATTTAAGATAGCAGCTTTTGTTGGCTAGTAAACCCCTTGGAGCCATGGTTAGTACTTCTGAGCCGCCTCTATTTACAGAAAACTGTTTTATTAATTGTAATTAATTAATTGTAGTGGTGACAAAATATTTGGTAAAGACAAATCTACAGGTACTGTTAGTCAAATCCAATTTTGTTTGATTCATTATTACCTCTAGGTGTGCACAAAATACAGTTAAATCTAAATATGAAATAAAATAGATTTAAAAATTAATCAAATAAAAAAATTAAAAAAATTGAGCATTACAATTACTTTTAAAGAAACACTACATGGACTACACAGACATGGACAAGGGCCAGCATGAAAATTAGATTATGTTAGAGTATATTAGAGTATGCAGAAATTACATATTTTTCTCAAATTACAAATTTTTCTCTTGTTCTGTGTAAGGTGTACAACAGACGCCTGCACTCTGCACTGGCGGGTGGCTGATGCATCTTGACCTCGAATATAAGACGACTCTACATCTGGAAAAAATACAGTGTTTTGTTGAGGTCATTGCGATATATTTGGCTTTTCCCTAATGTCTATGTGGAAGTCCTTTGATTAATATACGTATCTTACTAGTATGGCACTAATCACTAAACAAGTGGTATATTAGCCTTTTATATATTTTGCACACACCTCTTTATATGGTTGCCGTTCACATAGTAGTCCCTTCCAGAGAAACCATATGAGCTGATCTGTGCTATTTTAAACAAGCCCCTAATTTGATCAACACTATTGATTTATTAAATTGAATCTTACTTTCATAAGGTTGACCCCAGGGAAGCATTCATCATAGCGGAAGTCACGTACTGTTTGCAAAAGAGAGCAAGATACATCTGCATAAACTGATGACTCCTACAATTAACATGAGAATTTTTTTCATGAATTGGTTTCAGCAGCTGCATCGTTCTGATTTTATGATTGGCACATTTCATGTTTCCTGTCCATGATTGGAGATGGCATCTTTGCATAGCAATATTAGTCTGTGCTCAGCATGGGCCCTCGCTCCAATCAGCCCGTGATTTCAGCGCTGACAGGTCTTCATCACATGTAAAGTGTAAAAGAGCCTGATGAATGGTAGTGCCGACGTGCTGGCGGAAGAGTGTAATAGAGAGGGAGACACCCTACTGTGAATAAATGCTATGTACCAGGTGGTGGGAGTATATGAGATGAGGTGAAAGGATGCAGGGACTGGGCTAGATTCAGCAGGCACCTGGTGCCAACAGGCTCTCACTCCAACTCAAACCCCCCCAAGCTTCTTTGAAGGGCCTTATGACCTCTCCTCTACTCTCATCTGCCTTCCTCTTCTCTCCTCTATACGGATCCCATCATTACTTTCTGATTACAGACCTGTCATTTCTTGTATCTGACAGTTCGAGCTACTGATTGCCACTCGAGTGACTGTGCGCTTCCATGTTAGTGCAAACGTAATGCTCTTCTTGCGTACATGACTCTGGAGGCTACTGCATGTGTGTTACCAATCTACTGGGCAACTGAGTAGACTGAATCAAAAGTAGTGTCATTTTCCCAGTCACCTTGGTAAAGACGAAGTGTGTACTGTCTACTGTTTGTCATTCATGGAAGCCTTTCACATGCATGGCAGTTGTGTTTTGGTGGCTCCCCTCTACTTTGTTTCTGTGAGTCATAAAGCCCCTTAAAAAGAAAAGGGGGCGGGTGGGCCAAAAAAAACAACCTTATGAAAGATATACTGCCTTCAAGTTAATAGGTATATTCCATTCACCTGGCATGAAATTCCAACTTTGAGGGCTAGCATTTTGAAATATACTGTAGATTGCTTTCTGCACCAAAAACCATTGATGCTTCAAAGTTGCCACAGCTCCTCTTTTTGGTTGCCCAGCCTTCCAAATGGTCTCTCATAAAAGAAGAATAAAAATTGAACAATGTGAGAGGAGAAGCCGGGTTAGTAATGGCCCGATGGCCTGAAACCAGAGGACAAGAGGAAAAAAAGCCAAAAGGGAGCAGATAGACATAGACAGTAATAATATCAATTGAAGGAACTGAGGCCACCTGAATGGCTGAAGGAGTTGGAGGGAATAGAGAAACAGTCTGACAAAAATAACAGGCAAAGATGAATGGGATATCTACAGCCTTTACCAGGCAAAGCCAGATATAAAACAAAGACACACATTCATCAAAATCTAAAGAGAAATGTCTGACTCAAGAGCTTAGGGAAAGTTGGCCTTTTTCCTTTTTTCATCTTCTTCCTATTCCTGTGTAGGCTTTATCTGGGTACTGTGTTCGAACCCCACAAACCGATTCCGATCTTCAAGATGTTTTATCTGGGGAGTTGAATCAGATGATTTGCACATGGACCTGGATGAGAAGCGAAACATTCATTCATTCATTTTCTGCCGCTTATCCTCACAAGGGGGAGGCTGGGTACACCCTGGACTGGTTGCCAGCCAATCACAGGGCACATATATGCAAACAACCATTCACACTCACATTCATACCTATGGACAATTTGGAGTTGCCAACCACCAGAACTGACATAAAACAGAATGGCATTATATGTACTTTTCAGAAATAAAAACACTTTTTTGTTTATTTCCTTTATTTGCTTTTTATTTAACCTACAAATGTGTCAGATCATTTTGCCTGACCCTGTACTATTTTTTATGACTACGGCTCCCTGACCTATATTTGGGTCATCCAATTTATATCACTCATTAAACTAACTTTACCTTGGTGTGTGCATACGTGAGAACAAAGGACATTTTTCACATGGAATCGATTACAGACTAGTCTAGGGAGACTACAGTCAATCTGATATGTATATTTACATTCTCCTCTGGGTAACTCAGGGTAGTTTTGTGAGGGCTATCTCAAAAGAGATACCCATCTCTGTGAGAACAATTGGGTGATGATGTGTTCTCCATGACTGGTGGAAGGAACCCCCTTAATGGTAGTGCTGTGCCACTGCAATCATTACCATATAATTGTTTCTGCTTAAATGCGCCCATCATCACCACCACCGACTCCACCATCCCCAGAGTGCGCAGCAGACACCCCACGGTGGTGATTCAACATCATTAGTGAACTTGACTGGTTGGAGGCATTAGAGACGCAACATTACACCGCGTCACGCAGTGTGCCAATGGTTGGAAAACTAGATAGCATCTCCTCACTTGTCATGTGTTGCTCATTGAATCCTGTGAGGAAACCTTGGGGAAATGGTTACAAGAACTCAGTTGTCAGTTGTGGCCAGTGTGGGCCGACGAGAATAGCAAGTGTGCTAATGCTAATCAAGACAAATAGGAATTTAATTTGCTTCTCAGTCATAGTGCATCACTATGACTTTCTGTAGCTCCAGAGCTACAGAAAGTTATTGAGATATGTCTCTAGCGTTGCTACCCACAGTGACCGATGGAGTCATCTGTGAAATAAGGCAAATTGTGGGAGATTTTGTTTTCAAAAGACTTCACAGCAGGAGGTTATACAAAGACAGTCAAATGTGTGTGTCTGCATGCACAGGTGCATACTATGGTACCCATGAGTAAGCACCCCCATGTCAAGGTTATATTTATCTCACCTCCTGCTATTATCGCCACTTCTGACAGCTCATGCCCTCACAAAAATAATTTCCCCTGTTATTCCAAGCCGCCCACCCCCGCATTTGCGTCAGATTTCTCCCTTCTGTCATTAACCCTTTTGAATAACACATTTCTCTCGCATTTGTCCTCATTATCTGTCCACTTTCTGCGAGTTTCCTACGACTCTTTTATGCTATATTGAACTGTATGTATCCAGAACTGAGCAGTCGCTGCTGATGCGCTTCCCATGCACAAGCACACTTGGGCGGTGCAGACATAGAGAGGAAAATTGGAAGCTGATTGTTGGGGGACCATTTGGTTGTACGGGCTTCGCAGAAACCCATTTGCACATCATTTCCATTCAAAAGCAGTAGACAAAGACATGGATGGAAGCTACGCTGTGACTGAAGCCACATTCTTAGGATGTCCTTGCAATTGCTTTTCCTCACTCTTACACGCCTATTCCAGTGGAAAACCTACTTAGGACTGTTGCATGTGCTGGGCTTTTAATACAAAGTCAGTCAGACATGGAGGAGAGAGAAATGGAATCCAGCTCAGACAATTAGATGCACCATCTGCCTCGCCTTCCAACAATCCCTTGCGTGATGAATGCAAATACCAGCCAAGTTAGTGAAGTAAATACCACACATGTTCTTGTTTGTATTTGGACTGATTGTTAATCAGGTTGGGTGCGTTAGTCAGTGTGTTATGTTTAATGAGAAGGAATTGTGCGTTTGAATTAAATCGGGCCATGTGGTTTTAGTCCAAATTGCTTCACCCTTCCACAGTGTGTGAACATGACCTTCCATTCCATTCTTTTCCAAGATCTTCCAAACACATGTTTATCCTCACATTTTTTTTTTTTTTTGCTTCCCCTCCTGTGTTCTCACAGCAGACTGAACTGGGACGATTTAACCTTTGTGAGGAACAATACCATTACAAGCTTGGATGGATTCATTGGATTGTGCATGTGTGTGTTTGACTCGGCGATGCACACGCTCTTCCTGGGGGGAAACACGGATGGAGCCTTTTGTTTTCGCTCTTGTTCCTGATTACCGTTTGTTTTATTAATGCTATGGTAATCGAGTTTCCCCTCCTTCTGTGAGCTCCATGCCTCCTGCCATAGAGGAATGCTGAAAAGACGCCTGTTGACGAGACCCCAGAGAGACCCAATGCCTTTCTCTGTATTTTATACCGTGTACAACTTTTTTTTAATGTGGCTGGAGGATAGTGGCCTTTGGGGAACAACAATCATCAATGTGATTAAAATAAATGGTTGCAAATATACTTGCGTTCAATTCACCAGACACAGCGTTCAACAAAAATTTGCTTTAATAAGGCCTCCATGATAATAAGGCCTTAATAAGGTGTCCGACATGAACTGTAAATGATTTGTTGTATCTCAAAACAGAGTCCAGTACTTCTACAGTGCTTTTCATTCGGTCTCTCCTATTTTGATATCCAAAGAAGACATGATATTGCTGCCTGGAGAAATTCTGCCATTATGGACTTTGTGGATGTAGTTTAACTTTCCATAGTTCACCTTCTTTTTCTTTACACCACAAAGTATTTGCAACTAAATCAGAAGCACATTTACTGGCTGCAGACAAGTAGTACACCATTTGGCTTCAATTGCTTCAGGACCACTACAATAGTAACTCCTCCGCCAGACGTTCACCCTTGAAAGAAGGGATTAGAACATTATAGCTATGATGTCCCATTCTAGAGAATCCTTACAATAAAAGAACCCAATACAAAAATATCTATGCAGTATATGTTACAATAATCCCTCATTTATCGCACTTAATTGGTTCCAGACCCAACCGTGATAAGTTAATTTCTGTGAGGTATGAGTCTATATTTATAGATATATAGATAAACCTGTTTGTCACCTTTACCAACATATGGTAGATATTATAAGAGTATAAAAGCCATTTAAGACATAAATAAGACCCGTGCTGGTGTGTGTTGCCATATATGTGTTCCTTAGGGAAGCTGAGCGGCGGACGGACAGAAAGTGAAGTTAGAGGTGCAGAGTAGAGTTTTAGCTTGGCGTGGGTAACTGCAACAACTGTAGCCTGTGTTTGTATTTGAGATTGCTATGTGTTTTGTGATAATTCAAGCCTGGCGATCATGTCTGGTGTGTGCATCTTAAATCAGTAACATTACTGCCACCTAGTGACCAGTGTCAAAATCTCACATCTTTGAATGTATCTTGTGAACACCTTAAAGTGCATTTGTTAATTCATTATCATTTTAAAATGTTTAATTTAGGTAAAAAATATGTAACATTGGGCTGCACGGTGTACGAGTGGTTAGCCACAGCAGGCCTCACAGCTAGGAGACCCGAGTTCAATTCCACCCTCGGCCATCTCTTTGTGGAGTTTGCATGTTCTCCCCGTGCATGCGTGCGTGGGCTTTCTCCAGGTACTCCGGTTCCCTCCCACATTCCAAAAACATGCTAGGTTAATTGGTGACTCCAAATTGTCCATAGGTATGAATGTGAGTGTGAATGGTTGTTTGTCTATATGTGCCCTGTGATTGGCTGGCGACCAGTCCAGGATGTAGCCCCCCATCGCCCAAAGGCTCCAGCACCCCCTAGACCCTTGTGAAGATAAGCAGTACAAAATGAATGAATGCGTAACATTTGACTAGTATTAGGTGATATTCAACCACAAAACAGCATGATTTATTAATTGATATAAGTTTGATAAAGTAAAAGCTCAGTGTGTTCCTGCATGATGGTGCCCAGTGTGCAAAACGAGGTCTGATTATTTGTTGTGCACGACCTTGAGAGCTCTGACCTTATCCAGATCAAACACCTTTGGGGTGAAGTAGAACATAAGTAAGTCAAGCCGTCTCTCAAGTCCAAAATCAGCGGCCTCTTCTAGATGAATGAACAAAAATTGCAGCAGACACACTCGGTCATCTTGTTGGAAGACTTCCTAGAAATGGGAATGGATGTAACAGAAATAGTTTTGTTTAAAAAGTTGACCTGTGTTGATGGTGGGACACCACCCTTATTTATCTCCTTAGAGCTACTTTAATATTTCTTTAATATGTCTCCATTTTGTCTTAATTTGTATTCACCTGCAGAAAGGCCATGAAATATTAATTACGAGGCTGTCTTAAGACGATGTGCTTGGCCTACTGAGATGTCTTTGTGTGCAAGTGAGTCTTACTTAGGGCTTGTGTTCTGCCTGCTAATGACCGCTGTTTCCGAGACCTCTTGGCCTCCTTCTCTTGCGTCCTCGACACCTCTCGTCTCTCATCTCACGCTCCAGAGTCCTGTATTGTTCTCGCTGCTTTGCTTCTCCTTTCTGCCTCTGAAGCCAGGTTTAAACAAACTGGCTTGAGCTGCTCTGACACCTCGTCAATGCAAAAGCTTCCCCTCTAGCTGTGTCTCTTGTTTCTTTGCCATCTTTTCTCTTTGGCTGGCCCTCTCAGAGATAATGCGGTAATGAGGATGTCTTGGTTGTTCAGTGAGACCTTCTTAACCTCACCTGCTTTTGCTCCCAAATATGTTTCCTCTTTTCTTTGCTCTTTAATATTAATCCCTCTGCCACCTCCACATTTTGTCTTGTTGCATTAATTAGTTTTTGTGGACATTTTATGTGTACTTGTTATTTAGATGTGAACAGCGGTTGAAAGAGCCACAAGTTTCATCTCAGTTGTGCTTGTTAAGATATTTAAACAGCTACAAGCAGTGATTAAGAGCTTCAAATTAAACAGAGAGTGTACATTAAATGCATTAATTATACCGTCCAAACAAAAAAAAAGTACCTAGTTGGAAAGGGTATAATGCTGTACAGTAACCCCTCATTTTTTGCAGTTAATTGATTCCAGACCCGACCGTGATATATAATAATTTCTCAAGGCAATGGAGTATTTTCATAGAAAACCTGTTTACGATATTCTAAATACATTTTCTAATATTATGAGACAGCCATTCAGACATGAAATAACACCCATATTATCACCTTTACATTCCTATTACCCAACATAGTAGATATAATAAGACAAAATGATATAGTATAAGACAGAAATTAAACTGGTGCTGATGTTTGTTACAGTAAATGTGTTCCGGTGCCACTAGGGGAGCAGAATAGGTGGCAGACAGGACGTTACATTGGGGGTTCAGAGCTTTAGCTTATTGTGGGTTTTGGCCACATTAGTAGCCCATATAATTATTATGATTACTGTTTATTATTAATATGATATTATTATTATTGTGTTTATTGTTCTGGTGCTTATCTCACTGGACAATTACTGACACAGATTTCACGTTTACTTAGTGGCTTATATTTGTATTGTTGTTCATTTATGCTTGGAAATGCTTCATTTAGGCAAAAATATATGTACAATTTGCTTAAAGATGCATTTTTTTTCAACCACAAAACATCATGATTTATTAAATAATATACGTATGTGTGAAAAACTGTGATAGAGTGAAGCTCTGAAATTTGAACGACATTAACTCAAATAAATATTTATGACTCCAATAAATGTTCTTCCCCTCTAAATAGTCCGAAAAAAATGTTATATTATATATTGTTCCTGTCTCTCACTCACTTTACACAGAGACACAGAGAAGGACTGTATATATATCTATTTTTTATTACCATTACCATTTTTTACCATTTTTTATTCCGCTAATATTGTTTTTTAATTCATATTCAGGTTCTTGATAGGCATAACAATTAATTAATTGTTTTTTATATCATCCCTTGTAGTAAAACTGTGCTTATTTCTAACCACATGTACTGTATCTTTGAATACCTCATTTATATCTGTATGAAATCATTTCCTATTACTGCCCTTCCCCCCTTTCCTCCCACTACTACCCATCATTTGGCATTAATGTTCTTCTGAGTGTAGACAAAAGTAAATTGCATTTTTCACTTCCTCTCTATCATCTTGCAGTTAAATCCTTGACAAGGTAGAGGCACAGTGTTAGGAAATGTCACCTGTCACATTAGATGATAATTTCAGCGAGATGAAGGCACTGGAGCCAGAGGCCTCAGCTAAGTAATTCAGATCGAATCTTCTTCGGGGCTCCATCAGAAATGCACATATAGCATGAAGGATTTAGCCATGGCTTCTCAGTTCTATGGATTTGAAAGCATCACTGATGGTCTGTTATATAATGTAGAATGATTTCCATTCATAAACTACTAAGATGTTGTCATTTATATATAGCCAAAATGTTTGTATTTATGCTTGGTATTATTGGGCAGACCTGGGCTCGATTCTCTTCTCTTGGGCATCTCGACTTGTGTATGTTTTTGGAATGTGGGAGGAAACCGGAGTACCCGGAGAAAACCCACGCATGCACGGGAAGAACAAGCAAACTCCACACAGAGATGCCCAAGCAGAGAATCAAACCCAGGTCTTCCCGATCTCCTGACTGTGTGGCCTACATGCTAACCACTCATCCACCCAATTGCCCAGTGCCTTATGCCGTCATCATCCAGTGACATCCATATATAGTTGTGAAAACAAATCTTGTTCTCCTTAACTTCTGCACAATTTGGCTAAGCATGCATCTCTATAGTGTTGCCTGTTTTTCTGACTTCATGACTTCATAACACGAGCTACAAAGACCCAGTGTTACAAAATTGGGTACTACTTCAGCGAGATTGATTGTGAAATTGTAAGAACTCTTACCAATCGCATAATTGCTCTGTGTTTGCCACAGTAACATGGCAACTAGCTGTAGGCTGCAAGTTATTCTAAAGAGAAAGAAAGAGATCAGGGATATGTACAAGATGTATTACTTTACAACACTAGAGAGGGGATAAAATTGGTGACCAACAGTCAAATAAATCAGGGGTCATTTCCTCTTGGCTTGCAGTGCTCTGGGTGATTCATGAGTCTTATGCTTCAAAATTGGTTTCTGTATCAAATACCCTTGAACGCTTCGCCTTTTCCTACATCTGATGTCTGTAATATGCAAGTAAATTACGGCTTTTTATGTCACGCTCATGTGCAATGCAATGTAGGATGTGGAGAAAGGTTAGACCACCGTTCGGGCAGCATCGGGGCAAGCAGAAGGAAGGTGCTCATGAATAATGGATGGCGGTTCGGAAAGGCCATGTTAGGCTTGAATATGGATGGCCTCCCTTGGAGTCACCTGGAGATCAGGGCTCACAGCTACAATTCAGAGATGTGCTCTGAATGTTAACACAGTCTTTCTAGTTGCTGACCATTACACTAGGTACATTACACTCTCTTATACATGGCTGCGAGGGATGCTTTGATAAAAAATGTGAGAAAGGATGGTAAAGTTGTGGATTTCCGGAACGTATGCAATCAAAGCCGCATGATGGAGAATTTACACTGGAAATGCAAACATTGTTGTGGAGAAACGTTTCTGCAAAAACATCTGCCATTTGGAAGATCATTGGATTATTGTTACATCTTGGGAGACATAGACAAGGGGTGCTCACACTTTTTCAGCCTGCAAGCTACTTTTTAAATGACAAAATCCCAAAAAGCACCGAACAGTGTGTGTAATATGGCTACTTAAACAGTCCCACACTTTTTCAGTCTCTCTCTTTTTCATCATCACTATCTGTGTCACTTTCGTTTTGAGGCAAATTAGCTCTTAAGCTTCAGCTGTCCTCTTCATCATGCAGTAGTCCAGCCTTTCCAAACCCGTTGGTAGTGGATGTTTTGACACACGGTACACAAAGACGTACTATACACCTTTCAATCTTACCTCTACGTTAGCTGCCATGATAAGATGTGTGGTTTCAATTGTAAAAATGATTGAAGGTACTACTCAAAGCCAAAATGTAAGGAATATATTTGATGCCATCCATGGCCGACACAGGAACATTCCAAAAACTAATGTGAAGTCCTTAAAGTTGATGTAACGGCTGTATGAGATTGTGTATGGGACTGAATAGCAAATTGTAAAAAGTTAATTTAACAATTAAACTGAAAGTAAATGATAACAAGAGAACATTCCCAGATTGATATATTTAGAACAATGTGCACCAAAATGTAATGGGTTCAAATTACAGTAAAGTCTCGTTATATCGATATTCTCGGGAGTCGGAAAAAATATCGATACAATCGGACTATCAATATATCCGATCCTGCGCCGAATTGCATTAAAAGTGGGCGGATCTTTGATATGGCATGTAATTTTCTCCTTGAGTTCATGGATTGCGTATCTAGCATGCTTTTGTACTGTAGTGAAGTGAAAAATAAACTTATGCATTAAATAAAAACGTCTTTACACTTTTTAAATGACTATTTCTTTTCTAAAATTCAACCAATGCAAAATCCTCACACTTCAGCAGACAAAACCATAAACATTGTTGCAAAAAATGATTGCATTCCTATACATAACACAATTCGGTTAAAGTCAGATGGGTCACATTTTTTTTCAACATTTATTATTTTCATAACGCACTCTTGCAATAGTGACTCTGATTAAATATTCAATAATGCACTCGACATTGTTCTATACACACGAGAGAAACCACGAACGCCAGCATGTACATATGAAAAACAGTGATTATTGCAAGCGATAAAAAGATATCTGAATACAACACAATTAAATACATGTATGGAAAACGAAAACAATTGTTCGTGCGGAACTCCAATTTATACCTGCTTTCATCCCTTCTGATGTTTACTAGTATTGTAGATTTACTTATCATATTAATCTTTAAGATACAAGTGTATTGATTTATTTCAAACAACAAGAGATTGCTTCTTTGATCAAGCAATAACGTAAGTTTACTTTCATAATTTATCAGTAAAGCCAGTGCCAAGAATATTGAACACATCTGAAAACACTAAGTCTATTCACTGAATCTTCCCTCTAAATTATACAAATATTTAATCCTTTACTTCAAAAGATTGTTTAATACTTACCTCATATTAATTACCTGTAATCCTCTAATTACCATCCGTCGGTGGAAAAGCCGAAACGGTGTTAGCCGAAAATCAAACAATACGCCGTTTACAGATTTCGTTAATGGTGGTATTGAAATCCTTAAGCAAATATTGATTCAGCTTTAAGATGCTTTTGTATCGATATAAGCAGACCAAATTGGGTGGCGGGAGATGAAAAGGGCATCGTAGTAACCGGATTATCCTAATAACCGGGTATCGTACTAACCGGAACTAATTATATCATAAAAGACTAGAAATTTGCTGGGAAATGAAAATAGTATCGTAATAAGCAGTACTTCGATATAACCGATATCGATATAACGAGACTTTACTGTAGTGTTTCACAAGTCTGAAGTAAGTCTGAAGTTTTTAATCTCAGTCTCGAATCAAGTCTCAAGTCAAGACTAGACAGGTCGAGTCAAGTCCACAGTCATAGGCTTGAAATTGCAAGTCCGTACAAGTCATAAACACACCCCTGGTATTTGTCCATGTACCACCTAAAGTATACACAGTTTCACGGAAACCATAGGTACACGTCTTGCACTAACCTATTAACACACACCAACCAACAGGTGTGAAGATCTTTGGTTTTGTCCTTTACAATTATAGACTCGGCTGCACGGCGGATGAGTGGTTAGCACGCAGGCAGGCCACACAGCAAGTTCGATTCCACCCTCGGGCATCTCTGTGGAGTTTGCATGTTCTCCCCATGCGTGCGTGGGTTTTCTCCAGGTACTCCAGTTTCCTCCCACATTCCAAAAACATTCCACACCCGCGACCCTCATGAGGATAAGCGGTAGAAAATGAAAATGAATGAATTATAGATTCAAATTGTGCATCAATGAATCCCAAATTGTGCATCATATTGAAGGAACAATGTCATGCGTTGCAGGAAAGACCATAAGAAAAATGGTGTTCTGACCAAATATGTGATGATGAGACTTTTACCCAAATGCTAGGCTCCTAAAGTGTTTCCATGTTTATTGTTATATGTTTTATTGTTCCATGTTTTATTGTTATATATTATATATGATGATCTCTTGTTTACAGACCTAACTGTGATAAGTGAATTCTGAAAAGTAAGATTCCTTATTTATAAATCAAATATTTCCATAATTATATCATAGGAAATCTGTTTACAACCTTCCAAGTTCAGTTTTTAACATTATTGGAGCCCTCTAGACATGAAATAACACCCCTATAGTTAGGTTTACTTATGTATTACTCAAGATAGTAGAATAACAAGAGTAAACACACCATTTGAGATATAAATATGCTTTGTGCTACTGAAAATGTAGTCCTTAAGGGAGATGAGTAGCTGGCGGACAGGAAGTGATATGGGGGTTCAGAGTTGAGTTTTACCTTTCTGCAGCTACAGCAACTTGTATTTCTATTATTGTCAATTTCGCTATGGTTTTAGGCCATGCTTCAGATTCCTGAAGGTCTGAACGTACGTACGCAAGTATGCATGTTATTTCAATTCTGGCGGCTCCATCTGCTTTTTGTTAATGAACTAGCCTTGTTTTGTAAAACTGTAAACACTAGACTGATTTTGTACTAATGAGATGAAGCAGCTTGCTGATCTCCTTACCAGGTAAGTGCACATGCTGTACAAGTAAACCCAGTTACCACATGCCCCCTCAGACCTAGGGATCAGGCTTTTGGTCAAAGGCCAGTGATTACAATATCTTTACCCCTCTGCAGGACAAACCCTGCTCTCATATCAAACACTCACATGCTTTGCTTGTGCACTGCGGGGTTCTTATTAAAAATTGATCTGCAATCTGTTGTGTGTCGCTGCTGAGGAATTCATTAACTCCGTGCCATGTGCCTGTGTGACAATCGCCGCCCTTCTCCAACACACACACACATGTGCACAACCTTTGTTTCCAATATTTGAGAAGTAAACAAACAAACCCTCCACAGAGAGACTGAGGAGGTACATAGAAAGGAGAAGACAATAGGACCGAGGACTGAGTAGAAGGGAGTTCAGCATCAAGATGCTAATAGTGATGATGAGGAAAAAGTGGATTCCCTAAGTACCGGATGATTCCATGAGGGTATAGTGACTTTAAAGGAATTGGCTTCTTTGGTCCTCAGCATTAGACTCCTTATTCTTCCATCTTCCAGGACCCTTTCATCTCCTCAAACGCAACAGTCACATAAATAATAACAATTCTATCTTCTTCCATCATGTGCCTCCTTTCAAGCACCCCCTCCCTATCCCAGACCGCAGTACAGAAATGGCCTTGACTTTCACCACTTTAGTGTTATTTTTTTCTTGGTTATTCATTCCAGCTTCAAAGCTGGAAGTGTGTACACACACGCTGTGGGTGGTGTAAATTCAATTCTGGCTGAATGTTTACTTCAGCTTTAGTTGTTAGTCTTAACTAGAAGGCAGTGCCGATGTCAATGTCAATGCCTCATGACCTATCGAGTGTCCTTGTTCACAGTTTGGTACGGAAAACACATGGCGTAACAGATGAGGCAAAAAACATCCCATTTCTTCAAACTGACACTGTTTGGTAGGATACTTCTTTTTCACCAAAGTACTTTATAGTACTGTACAGGCACACACCCCTAAATGTATGTGAACGGTGCATATAGACTATTGTCAAATATTACCTTTTTTAAAATCAGATTAATCAGTTTTTACATTAATTTTGATTAATCACCATTCGCAACTATATCTTCCCGCTTGAACTGCATTTATTTAACTAAATGACAGAAGAGAATTAATATTTTTTTAAAATATATATGTATTAACAGCAGGCTGCACGGCAGATGAGTGGTTAGTGTGCAGGCCACATAGCTGGGACACCCGATTCCACCCTCAGCCACCTTTGTGTGGAGTTTGCATGTTTTCCCCGTGCATGCGTGGATTTTCTCCGGGTACTCCGGTTTCCTCCCACATTCCAAAAACATGCTAGGTTAATTGGTGAATGTGAGTGTGAATGGTTGTTTGTCTATATGTGCCCTGTGATTGGCTGGCGACCAGTCCAGGGTGTACCAAGCTTCTCGCTCGAAGACAGCTGGGTTAGGCTAGAGCTCCCCCGCAATGCTCGTGAGGATAGCGGTAGAAAATGAATGAATGAATGAATGTATTAACAGCTCAAAATGAACTGAATATGTCAATCAAGGTAAAAGATAGCATACAAGTCTAAACATCTGTTTATCTTTAGGTTCTTGAATGGGCGCAGAACATGTGAATCACACTTAAAATCGTGTTAGTTCAAAGACATCACACCATTTAAGGTATATGTACTTGTTTTCACTGTATTTTCCAGCATACTTAAATGCTTATCCTCATGACAGTCACAGGCATGCTATCCCAGCTGTCTTCTGGAGAGGCGGGGTACACCCTGGACTGGTCACCAGCCAATCACAGGGCACATATAGACAAACAACCATTCACACTCACATTCATACCTATGGGCAATTTGGAGTCACCAATTAACCTAAGATGTTTTTGGAATGTGGGCGGAAACCGGAGTACCTGGAGAAAACCCAAGTTATTAAATTTTTCTTTACATTCTTGTACAGAAAAAAACACATTGTTAAGTCGTCTTTGTGATGTTTGGCCTGTTCCTGAATGCATCTAGAATTCTTGCAATGACAATGAGGATGAACAGACTACAGACGTGTGTGTGTTGGAATACTGTATATGCTGTGTACTGTATATACTGTATACATACAGTATATGCTGTTGGAATTATACTGCTGTTGATGTGTTCAGGTCAGGATGAAGTTATAAAATAGCGTCAGTTTCTGTGTGACTGTGTGGGAACACCCCACTGTGCCTCTGTCTGCCATCACACTGCTTAGTGATTATACAGCCGCCATTTGTAATCTCTGGCATTCTCTATTATTTTTCTTCCAGTCTGTCACTGTGCCCTTGCTTCTATATTACACAACAGGCTTCAAATACATCTCAGAATGGCTGCAGTTTTCTCTCCATCTGTTTGTTAAACTCAACAGCAGCTCTTTCCACATCCCAGCCTTGCTGCCGTACAGTCACTTGGAAAACAGACAGATTTTGAATAATTGGAGTGGCTGTTTTTGATCAAATTTCATCCGGGGATCAGGTTATAGATGGCTGCCTCAACCAGCAAAGATCAATAGGATGAGATAATGAATAATGGCATATAACAGCATGAATGTGTTTTGGAACCTTCATTCATTCATTCCTTTTCTACCGCTTATCCTCATGAGGGTTGCGGGAGTGCTGGAGCCTATGCCAGCTGTCTGAGGGCGAGAGGCAGGATACATCCTGGACTGGTCGCCAGCCAATCACAGCACACATATAGACAAACAACCATTCACACTCACATTCATACCTATGGACAATTTGGAGTCGAAATTAACCTAACATGTTTTTGAATGTGGGAAACCGGAGTACTCGGAGAAAACCTGCGCATGCACAGGGAGAACATGCAAACTCCACACAGAGATGGATCGAACTTGGGTCTCCTACCTGTGTGGCCTGCGCGCTACCTCTCGGCCACCGTGCAGCCCGTGTTTGTAACCTCAATTATCAAATTTCTAGTTTTACCTCAATTAAGGTAACAATAAATTTTCATTTATCCGTTTCATCAGTTATGTTTATGTACAATTTGTGCAATTCTAATTGTTTTGTGCATGTACTACTACTGGAAAATATGAATTACATTTATATGAATTATGATGGGAAAAATGTATTCGGTTAGTGTCCATTTTGGTAAGTAACCTTCTGGAATGTATGAATGATGCTAACCAAGGTTCTTCTGTATTCATCATAATTAGTTACCTTCAAAGTCCAGGGAAACCAGTAACCTGGCAGTTATAATTTCGTAATTAGATATACAACAAATAATGTCTCTCATTAAAAAAAAAAATCCACCTCAAGGAAGCCGAAAATAACATTATGATACAGCCAGATGGGGAAAGCGACTCTGTGTTGAGCTTGAGCTTAACTCATATCCCTCCGTGCCTTCCTTGTCTTTGTTTACGTTCTCAACACCGATTCCGTGCATTTCCGCCCGGCTGCGTGGTGTGTGTGTAGACAGACTACGGTATTCTGGGTACTCAGGGATGAGTCTAAGATCGGTTATATATCTTTGGTGCTGTGAAATCCAATATGCCAAATCTGTTGTCTTGTATAAGATGTTAAATCAGATCTGATATGAAGAAAATGAGAACTACAAAACTGCAAATATGGTAATGGTTTTATTTCATTTGAACATGCATCAGATTACAATTGAGTGCATCCCATAATCAGTTCTCAGTTCCACATGTCCAAAAGGAGTAGGAAGAAGCAAAGCTTATTAAATCCTACCCCTCCATCTGGTACTTTTACTATCAGTAACTGTTACATTTGTTCACTTCCTGCTTTCCTAATATAGTTTAAGTTTTTTTTTTTTTTTTTAATCACGTACCAAAGTACGAGGTGATATGACCATCCAATGACATAATGGGTACCATAGTAAGTGTCAATATAGTGATATATATAGCACATCATGACTGGTTCAAGACTCTTCATCCTTGTATTTAGCAAACATCAACTGCTTGTATTGTTTCTTGAATTGGCTCATCGTTGTGCATTGTTTGAGGTCCTTACTCAATCCATTCAATAGTTTGATTCCACATACTGAAATGCTATGGCTTTTTAACGTAGTCCTAGCATATAAGTGTTTCAAATTTAGTTCTTCCCTGAGATCATATTTCTCCTCCCTTATAGAGAAGTATTGGATGACATTTTTAGGCAATTGGTTATTTTTAGCCTTATGCATTATTTTACCTGTTTGAAGATGAACTATATCAGCAAGTTTAAGTATTTATGATTTTAGAAATAAGGAGTTAGTATGTTCTCTGTAGGCAGCATTATGAATTATCCTTACTGACCTTTTTTGCAGTACATTTAGCAAGTGAAGATTGCTTTTATAGTTATTACCCCAATATGAAAGAGACATTGGGCTTCAGTCTATGTATGTGCTGCCATCTTTCCCAAGTATAGGTCTTCTGTTTTTAGTTCTTATTATTTAGTTCTATTAACACAAATTAGGCTGAATTTGTACCGATTTGTATTGAAGACATTCTTTGTAAAAATTTGGGCACCACCATGGAGTCGGAATGCTCCAATCTTCATCATATAACATTTGCATATGACCCAGAATCCTTCAAATTGAATAATCAAAGAGTGGACTATTCTAAGACTCCCCTACTTTTGACAGAAGTTGAAACTGTGTGCCTGTGTCATTATGCTGCACCACCTATCACGCTCCAGCATAGACCTCCGGTCTTAATACATTGCATGTACAGTTTATCATGCTTGATAAAATATCGACATTCCTACATACATTATGAGTGACCATATAAACGCTGCTTAAGTATTCACCCATCAGTTGTGGTGTATGTTTTATACATAGAAAAACATATCAAGGCTCATTTACAGTAATTCTTGAACAAAGCAACATTGTTCAACAAGTGCCGAGCTAGGAACCGCCTGCTCATTCGCCTTTGTTCCAATGATTATGATGTTGTGTTACTCAAATGTGCCTGATCCTCTCAGATCTCCTTTTTTCACAACCAAACAATCTTGATCACAAGCATATATTCTGCCCTTGCGTTGCATTTTCACAGCATGCTTTTGATTCTGAGCTGATTATGAGATTACGAAATGGATGTTGGCGCTGTTTGGTATGCATTATTGTTACACGTTGATCTCCCGTACTGGCTGCATGCTGCATTAGAGCCGCTGCTTATCTACAAAGCCAAGGGCGTGGGAAAATCTTTTGCACAGTCGACCTCCATGCTGACTCACAAATTGGTCGGGCTGGTCGGCACTCTCAAACATCGACATGCATCTCTTATGCCATGAGGATGTTGTGGTGTCAGTGTTCTTTTGTAATTATAAAAAATATATATATTTAAAATATTAAAATGTAAACCAATGTAGATAAATTAACCCATTTTTTCACTGCTTTCCTATAATGAGTCACACAGTAATGGTAATTCTTTTGAAATAACATAAATCTGTGTAGAAACTTGTGTAAGTGTGTATGCACGTCTATGTGTGTGTCTCTTTGGGCAGAATTAGATTGGGGTTCTGAGGCGAGAAAAGGGAAGAGACGCATGAAAAAATTTTAGCTATGAGGCTCATAAATAGTTTAGCCACCCAGAGCAGATTCATCAAAATGTGTGAGCGATAAATCCTATTCCTGCCTCAAACCCTCCTCACCCTGAAGAGAGAGCGGTAAAATTGAAGATGCTGGGTGATAATGCAGCACTTTTAAGAGTACCCAACACCTGCTGACAATTGTGTGCTTCTGATCTGAGATAAGTGCTTACATGCAGAATCTAACCTGCTTGGGCACACAAGTACATTCATGCCTTCCAGGCTCGTGCAGTAGATGGATGCTTGGAAACACCAGAAATGACTGATCAATCAATGCCTGGATAAGACCGGTGCTTCTCAAATAGTGGGCACACACGCCTGGGGCAGTGGGGCGAGGTTTTGGTGTGGGGTATAAATGTTGTACTACTGCCGCTAACATTTGGTATCTACCTGCTGATCTGCTGAGTTGATTTCCTTTGCAGAGTTTTATTGATCATGCTGATCATAAAGAATTAACGCACGTCAATTACAGCTGATATATGCGCAACGTTTCTCATTCATTTATTCATTTTGTACCGCTTATCCCCACAAGGGAGCCTATCGCAGCTGTCTTCGAGCAAAAGACGGGGGTACACCCTGGACTGGTCGCCAGCCAATCACAGGGCACATACAGACAAACAACCATTCACGCTCACATTCATACCCATGGACAATTTGTAGTCTCCAATTAACCTAGCATGTTTTTGGAATGTGAGAAAACCCACGCACAGAGAAAACATGCAAACTCCACACAGAGATGCCAGAGGGGGGAATTGATCTGTGTGTCAGTGTGGCCTCCGTGCTAACTCCCGTCACCGTGCAGCCCAATTTCTCATTGATTTTCAAAATTAAAGAAATGCATGAAAAAGAAACAAGCTAGCTTGATGCAAATTAAACTGGAAATGTAATTAAGCGATTAGCATTAGCAATTTGCACAGTGATTTAAAAACACCTCCGTATATGACAACTAATTAGACATATAAATGTACATTCCACTTAAAAGCATGATGCTTAATAAGCATAACGTACTTTCAGGCAGACATTTTCCAAGTGAATTGGAGGACTCAACAGCAGGAGCTACTTCCTGTCTACGGCAATACACTGAGGACAAACTAACTTTAAAAAAGTTGCAAATTTTATATTAAAATTGTATATTAATCCCAGAACATTTCAAGGTGATGGAGCAGCGGATGGGACTTAAAGGAGTAATAGAGGTAAAATTGCATCATGTATTTCGGTTTCTAAATACTGGATGATTCTGTTTTTTTCCAGCCACTCTCTTTTCCACTTTCCTTTTTGAAAAGCATGTTCAAGCATGACCAAACCATTTCATGCAGATATAGGGGTAGTTGGTCCCTTTGCATGTTTAATTTTTGGTCAACGTAGATTTAACTTTTGTGGCCAAAAAACAAAAGCAAATAAATAATTTTGGTGGTTTTTGACTACATATGAAAAAAACCCCAAATCTCAACCCAGACAGAAAAATTCATGTCTATTTTTGAATGGACACTGTCAGTCAAGGACCCTTGGAATTGTCCTACCTTTTCCCCTTTTTGCCACCGCTGGGTGAAGGTGTCAACCTACCAATGTTTGCAGTTTTAAAAGGTTTTCACTGTGTTAGTGATATTTGAGAATAAAAAAGTATGATTTTTTTGTGGAAAATTTTGACATTTTTCAATATTGAAAAATAGTTCTACTCAATGCAATGCAACACTGTTCAGAACTTCCAGGGTAATAAAAATAAACTTCACCTCTCATTTGGGCAGATGTAGTTGTTGCCCCAGCAACACCCTCAACAAACCCTACCACATCAAACCCAACGCAGGCCAATCGATGGTGATCTGTTGCTTTGTGTCGTTCAGTGATGTGACAAATATCCTGGCGGGATGCCGCAAGCAACAATTTCCCCCAAATCGAAACACCGCGGGCCCCTTTAGACAATGGTTTTATTTGGCTGCTGTTTTCCCCCCTCTTGGCCATCCACGGAGGATGAAGCGCTTTATATATCATCTCTGTCTCTTTGGATAGAGCCCAAGCTCCATCACCATAGCAATGGATGCTTGAGCTACACCCAAGGGACATGCCTGAGAGCTAGGAGATGGTGTGTATGGCAGCAGATTTTTCAGTGTGTGTGTAGGCGTATTCCTGTGTTGCTTCTGTGCTGCCTCCATTTGTTGCTATGAATTATAGATCAGGGGTCACCGTGGGATCTATGATAAAGGCTAAACAGGCTCCTCCCGGTCAAGCACCTGAGCCCATGCTTTTCATTTTGAAGCAAGCAGAAGCAACCTTCCAACAGGTTGCTTTATGACAGAATCTTCACATTGCTGGCCCCTCCCATTATTGGTCTCTAAACTCCTGTGTGCTACTGTTGTTTCCCCGAGAGACATCCCTTTTCTCCTTCCAGAGTGGAATCCTGTCGAGCTGTTTGCTCCTTCATTACCTCATTACTTTACCCTCTTCATTCCTCTCCTGCGTGCTGTCTCTCCGAGGATGGCTGCACTGGGTTTTCATTACTCAACAAGTCAATCTTCATCACGGTATACTAGTATGTGCTCTTATTGGCTCAAACGTGCACGTACACGTACACACACGCACGGCTTTGCTCTGCATCACAGCATAACAAAAGTTGTGCTATGTTCATAATTTAATTCTAGCAACAACAACAAGAAAAATCACATCTCTCTTAGTACTGCATGATTAGTTTGCATCCGGTAGCCAACAAAGTACAGAAATCCAAGTACATATACTGTATGATGTGATATTTCTCTTTTCTGCAGAGGAGGTAGGGTTAGTGAATTGCTGCCTCCCACTGGTGGAGTTGCATGGTTGCCTCTGTTTCGCTTTCTTATACTGTGTGTCAAATAAATTGCGATAGCATTAATATGACACAGTGCTACAGCATAGATACAGAATGTACAGCTGCAAGCTCCTTGAAGTCAATGGAAGATGGATATTAAGAAAATTTTTTTTACTGACAATGCAACTAAAGGTATTTTGTAATATGTTTAGTACTCTCATGTCGTTAGTAAGAAACACATCTCAGTATGCACACTACACACAACCACAATACTAAAATAAGAAGGATTTGTTTAGTGTAACAACTTATGTTGAGACAGATAACTGCTGAATGTCTTTGCCTTTTGTGTTTTTTTCTCTTTGCTGAGCAATTACTATAAAGAAAAAAGAAAACACAACCTCAAAATCCTCTGGCTGTGACCGCAGTCCTGTGGGCTTGAAAATTATTGACCTTTGCTCAGCACACACACACACACGCACACAGACACACAACTCAATTTTATGTCCCTTGTTGAGTCCTTCTGGAGAGGAGATGGTGTGCAGCCGGCTGGTCGTTTACTCCTGAGACAGATTCTTGTTTAGCATTTAGATTGGCTTGATCAACCACCAGTTAGCCATTGCACGCGTGTGTATATGTGTGTGTGTGGTTGTATCATTGCACTGTGTGTGGTCATGCATGCACTTCACCGTGGACTGTGTGTATACGTAGGTGTGTGTATCATTTTAGCCCCTATCCCCATGTCTGCCTCTTTTTGTGGGTTCACCCCTTGCATGTGTGTGTGATGAGCCATGGCTAATAGCTTTCGGTGAACACTCGAGGGCAATGTGGCCGATGAGACTTGCTGAGGCAGTGAACCAGGGTCAAAGAAAGTTACACATAAATCATTTAATGGGAATTCCACCACAACCTTCACCCATTTCACCAGGAAATGCCAACACCCCAACCTTTTACTGTATGTCTCTCAATGCCACATTGTTTTCAAATTTCAAATTCATTTATTCAGTCAGTATTTGATGATAATCCCAACTGAGCTTTGCCATTACATTTTGTGTCTATTGTGTCTGTGTAAAACGGAAGCCCACAGTTTTTCTAAATAATTAATAGAGCACTTCACAATCAGTCAAATCTTATTTAAGATTGCTGAAGGGGATTGGCCTGGAAAAAGGTTAATGGAATTCTGACTGAGCATTGACGTCACATATTACACAAAGGGTCATCCCGGGTTATACTAAAGCACACAACAATTGAATATCACAGTGGTATACGTTCTCTACATTGGAACAAACGTTTCTTATTGTAATGTTAGTGGTGTGCTTGTCTGTGTGTGTGTTTACATGTGAGTGGCACTGCCTCTCACCTCTATTTTACCCCGAGTTCAAGCAGAGTTCACAGTCTCCCCTCCGCCACTTAATGTGTGTGTTGGGGACAAGAAAGACTCCAATGGGCTGCCTTGAGCCTCCCCAAAAGCCACTTAGCCTATGTGCTCGCAGAGTTACGACGGTGCAAAGATTGTTGAGTGTCTTCATGCATGTATTTACTGTACAGCTTCCCCACAAGTGTGTTGCTATCTCTGATGACGTGGCATTCTGCATTGAAGCCCCTTGAGTGCCTATTTCATAGCCCGCTGTGACATTATTGTTTCGACTTTATTTCCTGTTATTACAAAGGTGACGGATGTTGCTAGGTGATAGATTACATTACATTACAACATGAATCTAGCTATGGGAAGTTGAGCTACAGCCACTGTGGAAACGCCACTGGGCAGCATTATTCTTCTCAAAACACAGAACACTATAGCTTGACAACTTCTAGGTCTTCTGGATCTGGAATCGATTAGTGCATTGTTCGCAGTGATGCAGACTCTTGATCGGCCCGTTGTGGTAAAGAGGGAGCTCAGCCAAAAGGCAAAGTTCTAAATTCACCGGTCTCATAAGTTTCTACCCTTACCTAAGATCGTAAGCTGTGGGTAGTGACCGAAAGAACAAGGTTGCGGGTACGAGCAGCTAAAATGGGATAGCTGTGCTCTCCCACAGATATAAGATGTGAAGTAGACCCTGCTCTTATTTCGGTAAGAATAACAAACTTTCCATTTGTCAAAATATTTTCACAAATGTTTGTGTTTTTTGGCAGGGATGTCTTCATGTTCATCCATCTTTGTTGATTTGATTGAATTACATGACATGCGTGAAATGGCCAGGCCTATCACAAGCCCCTCCTTTCCATCACCATCATCACCTGCAGTGGTGTGGTGAAAGTTGCACCATGCAAACCAACCATGATTTAATGCCATATGTATTTTGAAGGGCTGCACGGTGACGAGTGGTTAGCGCGTAGGTCACACAGCTAGGAAAACTGAGTTTCATTCCACCCTCGGCCATCTCTGTGTGGAGTTTGCATGAGTGGGTTTTCTCCGGAGATTCTGGTTTCTTCCCACATTCCAAAAACATGTTAGGTTAATTGGCGACTCCAAATTGTCCATAGGTATGAATGTGAGTGTGAATGGTTGTTTGTCTATATGTGCCCTGTGATTGGCTGGCGACCAGTCCAGGGTGTACCCCGCAGCTGGGATAGGCTCCAGCACCCCCGTGACCCTCATGAGGATAAGCAGTAGAAAATGAATGAGTGTATTTTGAAGGTCTGACTTTAAATAGGTTGCACTTTGCCGATGCTGCTGGTTGCATATCTTGTTTAACAGGAAGATGGACAATTATCCACTATGGTTGTTTGTCTCAAAAGGCAATTGGCATGAAGCACAGTCATCGTCATCTTTGACTAAGTCTTTTTTTTTTTAGAATTATAGATCCTGCCATATTCTATAATTTATTTATAGACTTTAGTAGAATGATATGGGTTACACCTTTCTTTTGAAAAGAAAAGACTAATGGTGAAGGATATGCAGGGTTAGTTTCACCTTTAAAACCTTTTAAGTGAACATTTCTTTGATATATTAATGACATTCTCCCAAACTAAACGCATTCGCTAAAACCAACATTACCCGCAGGTAGTAGGAGTCATAAATTTATATATTTATTTAATCCCAGCTGTAATAAAGATGTCATTTGAAAAATGCACATTTAAAAAAAACATCTGCTAATTGTAAAAATTTGCAAACGAGCAGCTCAAGTGTACTTCAAAGTCAGGATCAACCTCAAAAATTCCACATGAATAACTCCATCAGGGAAGACCTTGCTCAGAAAACAGAACCACATGGAGAAACCATTTTCACCAAAGAGCCACATTCCCTGGGAAACCAAAGTACTGTAGATTATGATGTAGATGCCAGATTTTCCCGTAACACAGCAAATGATTGACTGATCCCTCCAAACAAATAATCCATCACTCACATCTCCCAAGCTTTCGATCCCTATGTCTTCTGCCAAAACGTTTTAGTTGATCCCATGGTGTCTTTTGTTTCCATTATTCTCATTGTGTGTGTGTGTGTGTGTGTGTGTGCGTGCGTGTGCAAGAGATCATTAATGAGGCTGACGCTTGGCCTTTGTTTGAAATATGAAACCACTCTCAGCTGTATGATATTACAGCAATAGAACAGCAATCAGGCATTAATTGAATCTGGGTTATGACTTTTGTGTGATCTCGCTCAGCTGAGTGTCTTTCTCACTCAGTTCTTCCCTCCCCATTTTCAATTTGCTAAGTCTCTTCTTTCTGCAGTGTATTGCAGTATACAACTGGTCTTAACATTTTTATCATTTTATATATCATATATATGTCAGGCAAAATGACCTGACACATTTTTAGGTTAAATAAAAGGCAAATAAAGTAAAGAAACAAAAAAGAGTTTTTATTTTCGAAAAGTAGATATAATGCCATTTTGCTTTGTTTCCTTATAATGCCATTGTTTTTTTCGTTTCTTTTTCATTTGCTGCCATGAATTGGACTGGTGAGCTGGTGAGTTGTGGAAACGTTTATCAAAACAAACGAATCTGTAACTGTAACACAACAAGCGTTCCGTTTGCACTTCAATCTTGGTAGACATGATCCCGTAGCAGCTCGAAACACGATCTTATTATGGTTTACCAACTTCTGAGCAACTGGATCTGCATTGAAACGAACCTCACACCGCCAGAACTGATTTAATTTTTAAAACATAATGAAACAGAATGGCGGCTGCACAGTGGACGAGTGGTTAGCGCTCGTGAGTTGGGACACCGGAGTTCAATCCCACCCTCGGCCATCTCTATGTGGAGTTTGCATGTTCTCCACGTGCATGCGTCGGTATTCTCCGGTTTCCTCCCACATTCCAAAAACTTGCACAGTGGACGAGTGGTTAGCGCTCGTGAGCTGGGACACCGGAGTTCAATCCCACCCTCGGCCATCTCTATGTGGAGTTTGCATGTTCTCCACGTCCATGCGTCGGTATTCTCCGGTTTCCTCCCACATTCCAAAAACTTGCTAGGTTAATTGACGACTCCAAATTGTCCATAGGTATGAATGTGAGTGTGAATGGTTGTTTGTCTATATGTGCCCTGTGATTGGCTGGCAACCAGTCCAGAGTGTACCCCGCCTCTCACCTGAAGACAGCTGTGATGGGCTCCAGCACCCTTGTGAGGATAAGCGGTAAAAAATTAATGACTGAATGAAACAGAATGGTATTATATCTACTTTTCAAAAATAAAAACCCTTTTTTGTTTCTTTACTTTATTTGCCTTTTATTTAACCTACAAATGTGTCAGATCATTTTGTCTGACCTTGTATGTATATATGCATTTTATATATTCAATATTTGAAATTATCATTTAAAAGAGGGTTGTGAATGAGATGTGCAAAACCAGTACGCACAAGGGCAAAAATGCAGAGAAGATGGCACACAATGGACATGAATTTACATTTTACCCGTTAGTCACGCTTAGAACCGGGCAAATGGGCAGTAAGAAACTTTTCAGTAAGAAATTTCTTGGTTCCACTCAAGATGTAAATTATCATATTGACCCGAATATAATGGGTCAAGACTGCTCGACATTTGTGTAATGACTCTGCTTCATTGATTCCAATTATCTTGACATTAGCATCATTAGGCCTATTCTATAGAAATAACTCCTAACTTGTCCAACCTTTGAGACCCTTTTTTGGAACAGGCCTCAATGTCACGGTTGCATATTTTTTTCAAAATTCTATGTTTTAATTGTTAGACTATTAGATTTCAGGACCCTTATATACTTCAGGTACAATGTTGTTCTTATTTTACACTGTTTATTGTACCCAAGAAATAAAACAGTCATGCCCTTGATGCACTGGGATACATTTAGAATGAAAACTATTATGTTCTGACTGGCAATAGATTCCAACATTAGCCCAGATGTTGTCACCTCCTTGAAACACTGTTGAAGGTTAGATAATAGTTAAACATGCCGTGGAGGTTGTTGCAGCCCTGTTCAATAATTGATGTATTCACAGAGTCCCCACAAAGACTGTAAGAGTACTTACTTTGACAGGGTGTGTGTTTCCTCTCTTTCATAGAATGGGAGACTATCTATCCAGCCTGACCTTTTCCTTAATTGCCTGGTTCGGGTTCTGTCTCTGCCCATTTCAGGAACAGCGGTCTTGCCGAAATGACTGCTGACTCCCAATTGTCTCTGGCAAAACCTCACTTTACCTGTCGCCGCTGACATCCCTGAGACTCACAACCAAATACACACACACACATTTAATCAGAAGTGCAACAGTGCCCATCAGGTGTTTCCAGAGAAACCAGGAGGTAAGGCAATTCAAGTCAAGGTCATATGGAAGGACACATGTTGGGGTGGAGGAGATTTATGTCTCCTCTCTGTCCTTCCGTGGATAGAAATTTGCGGTGATATATCTTACTTAATAAACCTTCCTTATTATGTATTTCCCCTGTAAACATCACTCACCCCTTCATTCCTCTCTTACCTTGTAATTCCATTCGCCATAATTTCACAACTGTATATCAATGTCGATCCATTGTCCTGCAGTCGCATGCAGCCAAAAGCTAACGGCCCGTTTAGGCAAAATATGCTTGTGAAGGGTTGGAAATTGCAGCAAGGGTCACTTATTGTTTGATGTCTATGTGACCTCATTTTGTATAGAGAATGCAAATGTAAAAATAATGCATGGAAGTTGTAATCTGTCAAGTGTGGAGAACTATACATCCGTGTGACTGAGAGATTGGATCTATTTGAGGTTGACCTTATGAACAAGCACGTCTGTTGGTGACATGTACACATATGTATGTACACATCCATGTATGTACACAATACATGGATATTATTATCACTGACACTCTTGATGTATAACAATTAAACTCACTAATTGGTTCATATAACGCACACAAATAACTCGGTGCACTATCCACTTCTTGCTGACCAGGCGCTGTTCATGTGATGATGCTTTCAAGAACTCTTAATGCACAGTGCTCAGTATTGTCAGAAATCCCAGAAAATAGACTCAAAACGTGAATTAAGCTCAAATAATAATGAAATGTGGTTCAAAAATTCTGCGACTATGACAGATTATTACAAATGTAACATTATAGCATTAAAAAAACTCATATTCAGCATACATTAACAATAAAGACTTCTTTCTTTCACTTGTTAAATTGAATAATGTACGCTCATTCCCACAAAGAGACAAATCTACACTCTGTCTCACTCAGCCAATATCTTAAATTAGTTAGCTGGCTAACATAAAATGTAGCCCTCTGAAATGATCACTCACCCGAGGCTGCCAATAGAATCTTGCTCCAAGCGGCATCTTTCATTGGGTTGTCTTTGTGCTGGGTGTCATGGGTCATATAACTCTTAATTTTCTACCTCAACAATCAACATTATTTTATCCATTGTTCTCCCTGGGTCGTAACTGATACATTTGTCTAGTTTAACTAATGATTTTTGGAGGTTTCCGGCAAGAGTTACCAGGGTGTTGCATTTCATTAAGTCAAAAAGTCTGATATTGCTGCCTCTAAACCAGATTGTTCTTCCGTATACCATCAAATGAATATTTATGACTCCATTCTCTGTAACCAGCATTAAATGTTACATTGATCTGGAATAAAACCAATAGCCAAAAATATGCTGCAACTGAATAAAAGTTGCTGAGTGTTAATCTGGGTGTGACCTTTTTTACATCGATTCATTTCATGAAATATTCCACCCTCGGGCATCTCTGTGTGGAGTTTCCATGTTCTCCCCGTGCATGCGTGGGTTTTCTCCTGGTACTCCGGTTTCCTCCCACATTCCAAAAACATGCTATGTTAATTGGAGACTCCAAATTGGCCATAGGTATGAATGTGAGTGTGAATGGTTGTTTGTCTATATGTGCCCTGTGATTGGCTTTGGCGACCAGTCCAGAGTGTCGCCCTAAGACAGCTGGGATAGGCTCCAGCAACCCCCGCGACCCTTGTGAGGATAATAATTTCGTAATATTTTTGTCACGGACATGCTCAATAACAGAAGAGAAAAGTCTGTGAAAAGTCCTGAAAGCTATATGAGCAGACTGGTAGAAAAAAAAACCCTATTAACCTTACTAGGCCACACGTGTAGCATGATCCTGGCACTGATGCTGAGCAGCGGTCCTTATGTCATGCTGGCGATGTTGCTGATCATCAACATTAATCCCAAATGGAATTTCAGCCCAAAAAACTAACGACAAATAAATGAGTCCTGACCCAAAGGAATGCATGAATTAGTCTCATGACCTTTAAATTGACTTTGAGTGGTAAAATAACACTTTGGTTCTGTTGGCGAAGCTAAGTATGCGTATGAGTAATGTCAGACTATACCTGCACTGTGTTTACTATCTTGTCTCTCCTTTTTTTTCTGTCCGGCTGGCATTCTAATTGTTGTGCAGGCATCCTCTGCATGGATTTAGTGTTGCGCTTGCCTTAATTTAATTGAAAAGCCACAGAGAGCGAGGAAGAGGAGGGAGGGAGCGGATGAAAAACAGATAAATAAAAAGTGGAACCAATCTTTGTCGGGTGTGCTGGGCGGTAAAATGTCTGTGCGCTGTGAATAATGCATGTGGGAGATGGATAGGTTTGCTTGGTTAAGGCCCGGGACTGCTGGAGCTTCATTACCGAGATGTTTGTATGCTGATGCTGTGATTCCCGCTCTTGCGCTCTGACCGAATTGCGCCTGCAGAGGTGGCACCTCCCTGAGCTATCTCATACTTCCTTATTCATTTGCTCTTTAAAGCCTTCTGTCTCTCTCCATCCTTGTGTACATTTTAATGGCTCTACCACGCCACACATCCTTTCTTGGCTGCATTTACGGTGTACCTACATATTACCATTGATGATAGCAAACCTTTAAGACACACGGTAGTCACTGCATGTTAGTTTTTGGCTCTGACCTCTTTTCATCTGACTAGCGTCAGACCCCCCAGATAGATGAAAATTTCACAAAATAATCTTGATTTAATTACTTGTTATTGATGCAGACATTATTTCCCCTAGTTTACAATATTAATGTAATATTAGTTTCGGATGTCGGAAAATATTAAAGAAAGACTTTATTTTAAGATTTGTCCAAGTCCATAACGTTCATTCATTCATTTTCTACCGCTTATTCTGACGAGGGTCGCTGTATATAGGGGGTGCTGGAGCCTATCCCAGCTGTCTTCGGGTGACACGCCAATCACAGGGCGCATATAGACAAACAACCATTCACACTCACTTTCATACCTATGGGCAATTTGGAGAACATGCACGGGGAGAACATGCAAACTCCACACAGAGATGGCCGAGGGTGGAATTGAACTCGGGTCTCCTAGCTGTGTGGCCTGCGGGCTTACCACTCTTACTGCCGTGCAGCCCCAAGTTCATAACATTCATTCATTCATTCATTCATTTTCTACCGCTTTTCCTCACAAGGGTCGCGGGGGTGCTGGAGCCTATCCCAGCTGTCTTTGGGCGAGAGGCGGGGTACACCCTGGACTGGTCGCCGGCCAATCACAGGTCACATATAGACAAACAACCATTCACACTCACATTCATACCTATGGGCAATTTGGAGGCCAATTAACCTAGCATGTTTTTGGAATGTGGGAGGAAACCGGAGTACCCAGAGAAAACCCACACATGCACAGGGAGAACATGCAAACTCCACACAGAAATGGCAGAGGGTGGAATTGAACTCGGGTCTCCGAGCTGTGTGGCCTGCGGGCTTACCACTCTTACCGCCGTGCAGCCCCAAGTTCATAACAAATAAAATATATTGTTGATCTTCTTTATACAGCAAACAAAGCCCAGACAGAATCAACAGTGCCAATGCTGGTTGCAGTCAAGTAGCATGCTTCAAGACATGACTACCCAACAATAAAATCCACATAATTATCTGATGAATTAATCAGCTAATTGACTCTGATGCTCATCATTGCCTCGTAATAATGGGCTATTTTTACACAAGCCAGCATTTTGCATAAAGTATCTCCTTATAAAAAGGTGAACATTACTCACTATTATGCAAATAATTAAACCCACTCTGACTCAGGGGCCCTTTTCAATTATTTTCTCTCCTATAGATGCAATGCTTCAAATAATGATCTTCATATATCGTCAAGATTAAACCAATTGATGTGATATTTATGGCCACAATTAGGCACCAACCCGACATTGTTATAATTTTAACTCATCCATCCTTGAACAATAACACGTATCCCGCTGTGATGAGCTGGAGCCTATCCCTGCTGACCTAAGACAGGAGGCGGGAACACACTGGACAGATTGTTAATCAATCACAAGCATTGGTTATATAATGAGTAACGGGAAGTGTGACAAATTAGAAGATGACTCCAATTGAGTTAAAATAAAAGTAAAAAATGAAAATAAAAATGTCAATAAATAAAAGCCAGAAGCACTCCTAGCATGCCATGTGGCACTTTTTTTTTGTAAATAGTTGCTCAAAGTAGATCTTAAGAGTTAATGTAGTTGTCCACTGAGGCTATTAATAGCCCCATGTTATGTTACTCTGTTATGGTTATAGCATTAATTCTTTTATAACAACAGTAACATGTACCATAATATTACATTTTTATAATTAGCCTCACACAGATTTTACAGTCGTCCCTCACTATAGGGAGGTTGAAACATCGCTCCCTCACTCTAATGTGTTTTTTTGAAAAAAATAATTAATTAAATTAAATCTTATTTTATTGCTCAAAAATATTAAAGTTATATGTAATATTCTGGCCACATCAGATTAGCTTCACACTGCATGGAGTCAGCGATGGCATTCCCAATGTGACATAGTGAAAAAAAGTTCTCTCATTCCATGTGGAAGTGGTACATTCATTACATCAAATGTTGAAATTCACTTATTGCGATTGGATCTGGAACCAATGAACTACGATAAACAAGGGCTGACTGTACTCCCAAATGTAGATGTAGCTGAACTTCCCACAGTTCATGTCATGTTGTTATTTACATTTTAAAGTGAATCAACAACGCCTCTGCTGGTTACAATATAGTATTGAACTCTATTCTAACATAATTCCTCCAAGACCTGATTAATCCACAATGAGTTCCACACAATCGACAAAAATCCATTAATCCATTAATGAAGTATTATAGCTTAGTATGTTTTGCGCCATGTACTATTGAACAGGCTCTTCTTTCCTTCAGTTCACCACGGCCTCTGTGTGGTAATCCTGCTTGCGTTTCTTTATGAAAATTACCAAAGGGGCTGCTGCATATTTGTCAAAGAAACACGGTAAACAAACCCACAAGCACACTCTCAGGAGACTTCTACAGTACGATGAGCTTATTGTCACTGCTGTGCTTTTGAAAGCACTCCCACTTTATTGCTTCTATTAACATGAAAGGAGCTGAATGCAGATGACATGTTACATCCAGCACTGATCAGAGCAAACTTTTTGGGAAATTATCTTGAGTGTTGGATCAGGTTTTGTTGCCGTCAGTGTATGCAAAACATGTGAGATGTTTTTCCTCCCTAAAGCACGAGGTCGGCACATTGGAGTGGTAACTTTGACCTAAATGAAGAACGAAAAAGAAAGGTCTTTCATGTTGTAGTGGCAGCTTTTCAGAATGTGAAGCTCAAGGTGTGTTATTGTTGGAAGGCCAGGCCCGTGGTGCGCAGCATGCTGTAATATATTCCATTTCATTATATCCACCCTCCAAGCCTTCTCTCATCAGTGGATCAGGAGTGTGCGGTCTCGCGGGCACACAGAGATATAATTACTTTCCAAGCGCGAAGAGCGGAGAGAGAAGGAGACGAAAAGACAGAGAAGCTTTAGGAATGAATAATGAACTTTAATTATGCTTTATGGCAACAATTATAGAATGAAAACAGAAAGTCAATAGGCAGAAACATTGTCTCATTTTTCCATTGTTGAGGTGGGCTCCTTTGTGCCGCGGGCAAACCAAAATAAGAAACAGTCAAGAGGAAAGAGCGAAGGAAAGAATGTGCGTGATCACATTTATCAGAGAAAGAATGCAACTGCTACATCTCTGAATGGTTTATTATTATTTTCTCTCTCATGTTGCCTTGTTCTGATTCTCCTCTTCGCTAATGGCATTCTTAGCAAATAATAATGAGAGCGTAATGGATTCCATCTTGATTATTGTGGTGTGCTTGCCCCTTCTGTGTCTGAAGGTGTGCTGCTTGTGACTGAGACAATTCAAACTCAGCCTGACATTTTGTTGACTCACCGTCATAAGGATGCATAAGGATGCTGAGGTTTAGGACGTCTGATTATCATGTCCCATTGGCAGCCACGTGAACAATGATGCTGAAAACGGCGTACACTGCTATGCACACAAACACCTCTTCCATCAAGGGCAGATTAATTAAAAGGCACAGTCTAATTAGTGTCATTAAGGAAGAAATAATAGAGAAAATTGTACACAGGGACCTGGTCCGAGACAGCCTGTCAGTGTGTTTATACACACAAACACACGCTATCCTTAAAGGAGCAGGTTAATTTGTTTAAGGCGATTAATAGTGTTGAATCAATATATTACTGTCAACACTGTGCACCTATTCTTCCGGTCTTTACATGTGTCATTTTCAAGGCACAAAAAAGCAGTGTTGCCAAGAGCAACAAGCCTTCACAGTTACCTGCAGATTTTCTTTTATTTTTTAACCAGTGATGGCAGGACTGTCAAATACCAAAATCAACAGCAGCAACAAATTCCAAGGTTGTGCCGAAATACTGAACCACTTCACTGTATTATGAACCTCTTTCCATTTGAAGAAAGCTTGGTCAATCTGCCAAGGCTGTAAGATTTCTGAATGCTGTGGATTCTATAAACTTGAAAAAATAAAATTAGGGATTCAACCAAAGTCATTCATTCATTCATTCATTCATTCATTTTCTACCGCTTATCCTCACTGCGGTCGTGGGTGTGCTGGAGCCTATCCCAGCTGTCTTAAGGGTACACCCAGGACTGGTCGCCAGCCAATCACAGGGCACATATAGACAAACAACCATTCACATGGACAATTTGGAGTCGTCAATTAACCTAGCATGTTTTTGGAATGTGGGAGGAAACCGGAGTACCCAGAGAAAACACACGCATGCACGGGGAGAACATGCAAACTCCAGACGGCCGAGGGTGGAATTTAACTCGGGGAAAAGTATTCGCACGTACTATACGTATGTTAAAATACTACTAAGTTTAAAGTTGTGAAAATACGTTTTTTTTTATTATTATTAAAACAAAATATAGCTGGAATAGGTGCAGATTATTCAAAATGTAAAAAGTGTGCAGCTGGGTCAAAAAATGAGCATAATAGGTCCCCTTTAAATACTTGATTTTGTCTTTACATGTAATTTTTTAGATTTAGATTAAATTAAATTGGGATAATAGTAAAATATAATTTAAATATAATATAAATAAATATAATATAAATGATAAATTATAAAAATTATAAAAATTATAAAAATTATAAAAATTATAAAAATTATAAAAATTATAAATTTATTTTAATTTTTTAATATTATTATATACATTTTTTATATATAAATTTATTTTTATAAATTATAAATTATATAAATTATAAATAATAAAATGTATATACATTATAAATTATATAATTATTATTATATGAATATAATATAATTTAAATTAAATTATAAAGTTTTATATTTATGGTCTTATATTCAGATTATTAGGGTAGTCTGAAAATGTGTAAAAAGTAGAAGTTTTGATCCTAGAATTTTGTTTGACATGAAAGCTTCCACGGCAAACTGAATCTCACGGCCAAAATACTAAGACGCCAATAAGCTTCTCTGCAGACGGTAGAGGCGTGGTTTAGAAGAGCTGAAAGTCAGGCGCACAAATCAATTTACCTCTGTCAGACTTTGCTGTGCTGGCATCTTTGTAGTAGTAGGCTGGAAAATTTGATTAAGTATGATTCATATGCTTGGTGTAAGTTCTTTTTCATCATAACACGACAGCTACTGTTTTTTTGGCAAACATCTTGGATTTTTGCTGACAACACGATGACTAACTAATCCCATTTGGTGCTTTTTGTAGTTGATTTATCTTGTAAAAAGTGTCTTATTGCAGTGTATAAAAAGTTAGCCAAAATGCCCAATATACTATATATAATATACTAATAATACCTATAAAATTACAAAATAGCTTGAATAACCACTAAAATTATAACTCCAATGAGCCAAGATTACCTGTACTGTTCTGTTGGTGGGTAGCATGAGCAAATCAAGTGCTGTCATAACTTCTGCAGAGCTCACTTCTAAACAAACATGGCGTCGATTGTGTTCGACATTTCGCCAAATGTTCCAAATGCTCTACAAACGTGCTATAATGAGAGGAAAAAAAAACATTGAGCTTCAACACATCAAACCTTATCAGTCACCTGAAACGGCAGCTACGAGGCTCGAGGCCTGGGGCTTGTTCCTATCGCCGTTGCGTTTGAAAAGTGCAAAAGATTTGCCAAAGCGACGTGGGACTTCATCATGGAAATAATAACCATTTGGAGCCACGGTTTCTCTTTCTGAGCCACTTTTTCATGTTTTGTTAATATTAGTGATGTCATTATATTTGATAAGGACAATTCTATAGGTACAGTTCCAAATCCATTGTGCATCCCTACAATTTTGAAACTAAACTTTATTTTTGAAACTATAAGCCAAAAATCTAATCTAGTAAATGTTTTTTTCTTTATTATTGTCAAACTGCTGTACTTATAAAGATATTTTCTGTTGCCTCCGAGGGGAGACTTTCATCGTCTTGAAGCAAAATATGATGCAAAAATATAATAAATATTTGAAAATATCAACGCAAAATATTCAGATTCAGTCTCGTAGTCCAAAAAAGAATGTCCCCTTTGGCAAGTTCAACTAGATTCATAAAGGTTTCCATCAAGGCATGGCACTGGAAACAAGTGTTCAGAATATTGCACTGTCCCTTCAAAAATAATCAAATTATTGTAAATTTCCACATCAACAAATGCCCTCTGGCAATGAGTGTCACTGGCTGAAAGTCACATGTTCCCCTCATTGTTTGACTTTTTTGAAAAAACGCATTTGGTAGACAGCGTTATAAAATAATTCGGTTTTATGTTTGCACAAAACAAACACACACACACTGTGGCTTCAGACAATATTTTGAAAATCACCAGGGTACTCTGTTACACCCCTGTACACCCTGCTTTCATTTCTATTCTTACTCGGAAAAGTAAAACAATACACACTTACACACAACACACACATTTCCACGATTTTATGCTGGAGGCTGCAAAAATATGAATCAAGGGTGACAATAGCGTGCAGAGTGGAGCCCTGTGAATCCCATTTTCATCATTTACCTTAGGCTAAATGGATTTGGAACACTGCTGGGTAGCTCACCTCTCACACTGGTTTGCCTACTTACATGTGAAAAATGGTTGAATTCCGAGTCAGCCTTACATTCTGTCATCATTTCCCTGCACTCCCCCTGTGTCTCCATTCAAACATATACTTGTATAACCTGTCTGTATGTGTGTGTGTATATATATATGTAGTTTTGTTTTAGGATGGTTTTAGTCTTTTTCATGAAATGGCCTAAAAACAGTTTAATGTGTTAAAATTCACTTTATTATCATCTATGGATGTACACACTCAACCGTGATGGGCTTTTGCAACTTGTTACATAATATTAGGATCAGCAAGAACTGATTCCATTAAAAGACTTCAGTGTGGCAGAAATCAGATGCTTCAATGTATTCTTGAGCCAATGACTGCATATCTCCTCTTAGATAACTCCAAGTTCAGTTGGGGTCCTGAGGTTTAGGTCCTTTAGGACCTGAGCCAAATAGGAAACTCAACGCTTAAGTGTTTTCCTAATTTGGGTCATTGATCCTTTACAAATCAAACGCCTTCAACATTCTATGAGCTCACTGGTAGCCGTCCTTCTTCTCTGCTCGTCACTGTCCCATCGCCTCCTCTCTGTCTCCCCATCTCCGTCTGTTCTGTCTGATGGCAGCATGTTGATCTATTATCGACAAACTAATGTGGCGCACTTGACGCCTCAACTGCCGGTCCACTTTCCTCCAGCCTCTAATTCACCAGCATCATCAGGACACACACAGGATGATACTTTATCGTACTGGTACAATAAAATGCAAGTAGATTATTATCTCATTTCGAGTTGGGGGAAATATGTATTAGTTAAATAAATCATAAATAGTTTAAATCACATGTTGCAATGAAACAATGAGCCTAATTTGTGTAATTGATAATTGATCAACAGCAGTCCAATAAGTTAGGACATCAGTCTATACCAGTGCTGCACGTCGGAATTTTTTGATGACTCTGCTTCATTGATCACCATTATTTTAAAGTTAGCATCAAGAAGGATGCAGAGTGCGGTGCAAAACCATGCACCACCAGAAGTTGCATTATGTCATGCATACGTATGCATAATCACACAGTTTGTTGGGAGGGTAGACCGTGAGGTGCATCATGGTATGATCCTTTTGAGAAAAAAAAAACATGGACATATTTGTTGTACTTGGAGCAAAGGTTTGTTAGCTGCTGTCGTTGCACAGGGCTCTATGGGACCTTTGTACAAGCAGCTTGTTTTGAAGCCATTCATCAAATAAGATCCCTTATCTGCTTCTCTGCAGCACCAGATTGACTTTAATCTGTATCCGTTATGCAGAGGTTACCCGGTCACATGTGAGAATCAATGTGACATCCCCCTCTTTATGTGCTGATGCTTGTTGGCAATTTTGGAACAAAAGTAGTGCAACTTTATTAATACATGTTTGTCAAAGTATGTATCTACATATTTTGGTGAGTATAAGTGTGTGCGTTTGTGCAAGCATCCATGAGTCCAGTTGAGTGTGTTTCCCCTGTGTTGACTCTTAATTGTTCTGTGCTTCTGAGAGTGTGTGTTCTGCTCAGTCCACAGCAATTGATCTGGAGAATAATGGTTGGTGGAGAGTCTCAGGTCTCTGAAATCACTGTCTGAAACTCCTTGTAATTACCTCTGGGACCTCTTGCAATGATGAGTGAGAAGCAGGGATAGAGAGAGCGAGGGAGTGGAGGTTGGACCAGGATAGAAAGTGATAGAGAGAAGAAGAAAATGACAGAGAGATTGAAATAACATGTGCCCACACAAGAGTACTAATGTAAAACTCGTAGTTTAGATCAACACGCTTCAATCCTGGTTGAATATCTTGTGCTTGGTTAGTTATAGCAGGGGAATATTGCTACTTAAAGGGGACCTATTATGCTCATTTTTCCACCCCTCATATGGACTTGTGGACTTCTATAGAGCAGCTACAAATGGCAACCCACACAGAAGGCTTTCTAGATCTTCCAGAATCTGCACTGATTACAGCTGTATTTCCTTGGCTTTCCAAAAATGTATTCCATCCACAGCCCGCCTCTGGACACGCCCACTTCTTTCTGATTGGTTACACTCCTAAGCGCTCCTGATGACTTTTGGACTACTGCTGAACCCCACTCGAATTTTGTCAGTATAGGAGTTAACAATAAATGAATAAACTCTTTGGAGAGTAATATAGGAGTTTGACCTTCTGACAACTACAATATCATGTTTATTGGTACATAAGCAAACAGATCACCTGGTTTAATGGTCTTCAGAGTTGACAGAAAATAACACAAAATATGGTCCAGGATATCAGTTATTTGGGCAGCACGTGAGCCCCAACAATATTATATAACTTGAGAGGTCCCACACTTTCAAAAGTTTTTGCATCAAGCTCTATGATTAATGCTTGAATGATGCCTTAATAACATTAACCAAGGTTCCATTGTACTTCTCCAGACTGAGACACACACAGTTTTTCCTTTGTTAATCCCCTGGTCAAAACTGGGTATTTTGCATGGTCACACTGATAAATAGATACATAAATAGAGTTTGATTGAATGGGTTGAATTTGACCTTCAGTTTTTTGTCCACTCACGATGGCTATGGGTTCTTAGTCTAACAATAACGATAAAGCAGTACGATAAAACATAAATAACTAACAGTAAACTCGAATTTTCAGGGGCAATCCTCACCCACAGTGCCAGGATTTCCCTGGCACTTGGGGATTGGAACAGCGATATACTGTAAATGAACTGATTAAACACTCTTAATGCTCTAAATAATCATGAAACTGTGCCTCCTTTAGTGTATAATTATTTGTATGTGTCCTATGGTACACAAAAGGGGGTGCATGTCCATCTTCATCTTCTACATTGGCAAAGGTTTGTTAGTGCCATAGGCATTGTGCCTTCTGCCTCATTCGCTTTCAGTGTGCGTCTGATTGTTTGTTCACTGATCCAATCTGCAGCAGACAAACTGGTGGAGAGCATAGGCCAGACACAAAGGCACATACATCAAGGATATCGATGCTAACAAGTGCAAGGCCACAGCGAGCTCCCGGTGTTGCCGCAGCTTTCGGGAAATCGTTCAGGCTTGTTGTTTTGTCTGCAGAGAGGCAACGCCGTGTCATCCTGCAGCAGAACATTCATATGTGAGATGATTTAAATGGAATAGATAAAAGACAGAATTGATTCCAGCCAAGGGATGCTGCTGGAAATAAACAACAACAACAGAAAGGCGTGCAGGCATTCACCTACGCAATGGACGTCGTCAGTAACCGCCGCAGTCGAGCAAATAGCTTCACACCCTTGTTTATGTATCATCATTTTTATTTCTTCGACGTTCCGCACCTGAAAAGAGATTACATCAGAGGGAGAGTTCAGATGAAACTGGGGAGCAGGAGAGCAGTGGAATAGGCGAGGCGGAAAGCGGCAGCAGCAGAAAATGAAAATGGGAGATTACTGATCAGCATGTAACACAGGGGGAATATTTGATTCAGTCTTTTGTGAGTTTTTCATATCTGAAAACATGAAATGCGGTTATTTTGGCTCCTTTTGGGGGCATGCTGGGTTCATACTCAATCCAGACTCTTATTGCTGCATGGAAGAGAAAATCTCAACGTGACTGCGCAATAGGGGAGCATTATTGGTGGCATTATGTTGAAATTGCGTTTCAGCTAACAGATTTGAGCTTGGAATTTTGTAGATGTTTGCATGGGAAATAGAATATTCAATGTCTGAGTCCCTTTGTACTGAATCTCCTGAACCAGTAGATAATTGACTAAGCTTCACACTATTAAATAAATCATGTGCCAATGTGAGAAATTCGAAAAAGGTAACTCAGCCACTGTGCTGCTTGCATTATACTGTTAGTGTGCGATCATGCTGTTAAAGTGCCCGGATTATCTTGCATGGACAAGGTTGGTGTCCTTGTACTTGAGATCATCAGCAAGCAGCGGTGCATGTCTGCATGCTGATAACATTTTAAACATTGATGCAACTTCGAAAATACCATATTAAGGGTCTATCGACTTTGAGAGGTGCATGCCAGCAGGTGTTGTGCATACAAACACACACACACACACATAACAGACACACTCAACACCCGCGTCCTTGTAATTGCTCTTCTCATTGCCCCAAGGCAGCATGAGCTGGCATGTAAGCTATATAATAAAGCATATTATCCTGGCTGGTAATGCATTTCTGCCTCCTCCAGCCTGATGACAGCTGGAATTGAGCTCCCTGTGTTGCAGAAGGTGATCCATACTAAATTCCTTCAGGCGGCTTGGAGCAGTGTGTCATGGTGCTGACCTTCTCCTGACAACTAGTATAATGAGTTTTGGAAAATAAACGTCTTCCATGGATGCGTAAAGTTGGTATTCAGGTGGTTCTTTCATTTTTTTTTTTTTACCTGAGAGGGTACGTATATAATTTGCACAAATCGCGAGAAAGGAGAAACATTTATTTTAATGTGATTGCCCTAATTAAGTTTGAAAGCTAGCAATGTATAATACAGTTCATCAGGGGTCACCAGCATCTGGCCTGTGGCCTCGCGGTCTAGAATCAGGCTGTGGATCATTTGGTAATGGATCACAAAAAAAGTATAATCCTCTTTCAAAGAAAGTATTTCACTCATATTTGTCCACAGACAAATATATTTGGAGAAAAAAATGACCTAATGACCTAAAATGAGCTATTTTGAAAAGTCTGAAAAGTGTGAATTATGCTGTGCAAAAAGAAAGCAGCCTTATATAAATAAACAAATCATTACAGGTGCATTGGCATTACAAGGTTGACGGGCTGTGACTGGTTACTGACTGCTTGTGATAGTAACATCATGTGATTTTGCACCTTATAATCACATACTTTGGAATCAGAAAATCACATTTTATCATTTAGCAATTGTTTTTTTTTTTGCTTCAACATTTGTGTCATCTGAGGCACAAATGTTACTGGCCTAAGGCCCAAGATTTGTGCCTACTGGTAAACCTAATTCAGATCAGTTTTGGAAGCTTCATTTCATGGATATGCAGGAATATCCATTATCCGATCGGGTATCTCTGTGTGGAGTTTGCCTGTTCTCCCTGTGCATGTGTGGGTTTTCTCCAGGTACTCCAGTTTCCTCCCACATTCCAAAAACATGCTAGGTTAATTGGCGACTCCAAATTGTCCATAGGTATGACTATGAGTGTGAATGGTTGTTTGTCTATATGTGCCCTGTGATTGGCTGGCGACCAGTCCAGGGTGTACCCCGCCTTACGCCCGAAGACAGCTGGGATAGTGAGGATAAGTGGTCTAGAAAATGGATGGATGGATGGGTTAACAAAAGGGTTACCAAGGTCTGAACATTCCAATACATTCATATTAATGTGTCTTGAGTTTTGTCATTAAATGTTTTGATTTTTATCTCTTGGAAGTGAACACAATGCATGCATGTCGTCAATGTCCTGTTGGGGGCTACAAAATGTCCTGCAAATGGCCCTTGGCTGTGAGTTAGAGACCCCCTGCTCTATGTGAATGATATGTAAAAATTGTTTCAGTTTGTTCTAAGAGAGATGAAGCAAGACAGAGCAAAGGGGTTGTTTAATGACCAGAGTAGCGTAATTCCCTTTTAGATTGGTGATTATTCAACGCAAGGCATTTCATTTGCATCTTGTACAGCATTATGTCCGGTAAAAAGTGTTCACTCTACACAGAATTAAATTACCACATTGATTTTTTTCCACCCTGCTCCCCACTCTAACTCGTTTTCTGCACGATGGCGGCTTTGCGCATAGATTAATACATCTGCAAGCTTAAAGTATCTCTATGTCCTGCAGTAACAGTCGTGTCTCCGGGGTTCAGCTTGCAGATCATTAACAAGGTGTTAAACATTGCACCCTGTTCCATAGTAATAAGGCGCTGAGAGAAGAGAGGCCATGCAGAGAAGGCATATCATGGCCCCATTGCTACATTTGCTTGATGCTTTGCAGATTCCATACACGTCCGTGCACACATGCACACATAAACCCCCTGCCGATCAACATCTTCAAAGTCTGGAATTAAGGAGCCCACTTTCATTCACAGCACTTCCAATTACAGTGGGAGAGAAAGTGTAATCACTGCAATTCAAGTGGTGTAGGAAGAGAACACCTGACAGAGCTTCTATTGCACCTGACCACCGTGGCACTATAAATAAAGTGTGAGGCTGTGTTTTGTACTTCATGTCTAGCTTGGTCAAAACACAATTGGGCAAACTACTGTATAGTATTGTAAAGCAAAGTATTGTAAAGTATTGTAAAGTATTATTATATACAACTTTAACATTGAACCTGCCGCCCTTGGCCGTCTCTGTGTGGAGTTTGCATGTTCTCCCTGTGCATGCGTGGGTTTCCTTCCACATTCCAAAAACATGCTTGGTTAATTGACGTCTCCAAATTGTCCATAGGTATGAATGTGAGTGTGAATGGTTGTTTGTCTATATGTGCCCTGTGATTGTATATAACAGTAGAGTGTATAAAAATATTGTATATAACAATATAACAGTCACTAAAGTCATCATACAGCAACTTCACACTCAAATATACAAACATGTACCAATATGAATATAAAAAACAACTCCTTTTTCTCATAGTTTTCCCATACTGTATTGCATCCGAGCAATGCATTTATCGGGGTGCTGCAATGACGTTAGCCCCTCTCTGGGCTCCTCAAATAAAGACACACATCATCAAAAGTATACGATGCAGATGTATTTACTAAAACTAAAACGGTCTGAAAGTTTATTGACTGTTAAGGAATGTTTCCTCCCACATTCCAAAAACATGCTATGTGACCAGTCCAGGGTGTACCCCCGCCTCTCACCCGAAGACAGCTGGGATAGGCTCCAGCAACCCCCGCGACCCTTGTGAGGACAAGCGAAGACAAGGATCATTCTGTGTCTTGATGGACAAGCAATTGGACCCGGTTGAATTGGATTTACAAATCCAATTTAAAACTACATTGCCACTTGGACAGGTACAAAAAGTAACATAAAAGCATCATAAAATAGGAAGCACTAACAATCAAAAGGTTATCTTAACTTCTATGGGCTCTATTTTTGTAGACCAGGCGCAGTGTACCTGCCCTGTGCCACACCAACGCTGCACCAATGGTGTTTGTCCACAATATTTGGGAACAATGCAGCGCGGCGCACCAAAACCTCTGTCCCTCCCACCGGCACTGCACCAAGCAGAAAATGTGGACACCACCCACTGGTGCACTGTGACAACCATCTTGGTACAGCCCAAACTACCAGATTACCAAATTTGCTGTGCACAGCGGTGCACTGGACAAAATTGCCACTGTATGGGGTGCGCCACCTTGCGCTGCACCACAAAAATAGAGCCCTGTATCTTTTTAGCAACATGTTGGGCTGTAATATAAACTTATGTGATAGGGCTGTTATAAAAATACAAACATTAAATGGGTCATGCTGTGAGCATTCATAGCTCTGCTAAATTAGCAGTTAATTTGATATGCTTTTAAATGGCACCATTTGCTAGAATGCACAATTATAATAATTGTCTAAAAACAAAGGTTTGACTCACTGCTGAGTGGATGGTTACGAGAACAAACAGCAATTGAATTGATGCTGTAGGTTCCATCACTGTTTGAGCACGCCAGCCGCGGTGATGAAATACCCTCTGCCAATCAGCTCCGCCCTCGCTGCAGCATTCAAAACAACTATGTCTGTTGTGTGTGGGCTTGAGAGTGATATAAGTCTTGCCCCCTGCAAAACGTGCCTCAAAAAATGTCTCACCCAGGTGGCACTTGGGGGCAAGCACTTGGAAGGGTGTGGTAAGTTTGAGGCTCGTGATGCGATCATTCATCAGGCAGCGGCTAAATCCCCGGTCCCAACCCGCTCTAATTGCAAGTGTGAGCAAAATTTTGGGATGAGTACCACCTCAGTACGGATTTGGGCGCATGCAGACACTATGTAGCACTTTTAGTTCGGTGGATTGCTGGCATTTTGTCTTCTCTGCGAGATACTAAGGGCACAGAAGAGTGGAACGGCTGCATCTGCAGCGGCAGCGGATGATGCGGCTGGAGGGACCAACAGAGGTGGGCAATCCTGCTTTTTATTAAGTTTTTTGGTTAATTGTGTGAGAGGACTACAAATAAATGCATTGTGGAATACAAAACGTGAGATACCAGGATTTGTTAGTGTTCTGGTAAAACAAGCTTATTGGTTTTGTTTGGCTTGAAATAAGCTATGGATGGATGGAAGGTTGGATGTTTGAAACAAAGGCATTCCCATCACTATTGCCATCAGCATTGAAAGGTGTGTGATGATTGACAGTGGACTATGTGTCTTCATGCTCATTTGCACCCCAGCCAGAAAACAAACAAGCAACATGTGAGACTGACTGGGGGTCAGCTGTGACTGATGCATGCTCCTGTTTTTCAGCCTGACAGATGTGAGCACCAGGACTGACTCTGGTGCAGCAGGAAAATGAATTGGCCATGCCTTTACAACTGCCACAGCCATTTTACCTAGCTGTCAGTCACAGAGAACAGGCTTGACTTTATCAGCTGTACCCCCACTTTGTGGTGCCAGGGCGGCCTTCTCTGAGACGAACAGGAACAGAGCGATGGAGGGGATAGAGAACATGGGAAGTAAAATATGCTAAAATTATGAAGTAAACTGGGTAGATGGTTTCGGACTTCTCTGTGTGGAGTTTGCATTATCTCACTGTGCTTGCATGAGTTCTCTCTGGAGACTCCATTTTCCTCCCGAAGTCGATTGTCCATAGGTGTGAATCGGACTGTGAACGAGCGTTTGTCTATATGGCTTAGATCAATAAGTCTGAAATTAACAAATTTTGATGAGAAGTTGCTATCTGTAAGTGATCTGTGAAAAACTCATTTTCAGAATGAACTCTTCTACAACTTTGCTTTTTTCTTATTTTCTACAATGTGCCATTCACTGGCCCATAAAAAAATACGGTCCACAAATAGCCCTCGGACACACTTTGGACATCATGGTTTCCAAGGCACACACATACTGGGTTGAGGTGCGCTTTGGCAGCAAGCCTCTTGTGAGGATTATATAGTTTGCATGATGTCTTTCTCTGCACAAAGGGGGTTTGTTGTTGGGGTTGTATTCGAGAAATGAAAATTACGTCAGATGCAGGGCCCTCCTCCTGTCGTCTGACACATAATGAAGATGGCTTCCAAGGCCTTTGGCTGTGCACCAAGAAGAAAAGATGAAGTACATCAAGAGAATCAATTTCCCCCTCCCTCCTCTCCACTTCCACTCAGAGAGAGATTTACAGGCCAAGTTATGACAGCACACAATAACGACAGCCATCTTTCAGTCGTGTAGTCTGACAAGACTGTATCCGCACACAATCAAATCGACCACAGTGTCATCTCAAGTGTGTGTGTGTCTCCTTGTCATCGCTAACTGTGATTGTGCTACATTGAGCTGGTCCACTTAATTTATTGCCGCCAAAGATAAAGGACTTTTAGGAAACTGGAGTACCCGGAGAAAACCCACACATGCACAGGGATAACATGTAAACTCCACGCAGAGATGTCCAAGCGGAGATCCAAACCCAGGACTGTGTGGCCAACATGCTAACCACTCATCCACCGTGGTGCCCTCATAAAAAATCTGAATTGTGCATCATACCCTGCAATGTGAACAAAGCCTGAAACAGAAAAATAAAGGATACTTTCAGTATTGATGGGCACACAAGCAAAGCAAGATGAGCAAATAAAGAAGGAGAAGATGCGTGTAAAAAAAAAAAAAAAAGAAAAAGAAATGGACCAGAGTTACTTAAAAGCTGGATGAAAGTGTGCATGGATCAATATGCTGTGGATGTCTGGAGACCTTTAAATAAGGCCTTTGCTTATGTCTTTAGATCTTGTTTCACAAAGAAACTCAAAACTGCACAAATCAATAAAAAGCTCGCCTCTCTGGCCCGAGTGCTGTCCAGGCTGTAGCCAATGGCTCCTTCTGTGTGGCCCTGTCTGTCTCTCTCTGGTTGGCTCGCTTCTGCTCTCTGGCAGTCTGGTTCCATCTGCACGCCATGAATGCTTCAACATCACCTCAACTCTTTTTTATTCTCCCGACTTCTAGCCAGCAAAATAATCTATTTTGTATCAGAGCACTGCATGTTGCATCGGGTCCTGGTTTCTTTATAAATAGAATATTTTCATAGTTAGAGTATAAAAAGCCTGTCTATGCCATTCTAAATATGGTTCTTAATATAATATAGAGACATAAACTAACACCCCTTTTGGCACCTTCACAATAAGAGTACATCAGCCATTTAAGACACAAATAAAACTTGTGTGTGTTACTATAAATTGGTCCCTCGGGGATCTGAGTGAGTGGCGGACAGATAGTGACGTCAGGGGTTCAGAGTTGTGTTTCAGACACTGCTATGTCTTACACAATGCAGCTACTGCACAGTTTAATCATCCATAATATGCATAGAGTAATTATTTTTTATATCCATGCCATTCCATCCCTGCATAAATGTATCTTTCCATCCATGCCTGAAAATCCATACACACTATGTATACATTCAGCTGCACCCTTATAAAAGCTGATAAAATCCTGCCTTTTTCAGTGTTTTCACCAAGCCAGGTGAGCCCATTTCCAAAACGCTTCGATGAGAGTTGCATCAATGATGAAAACAACATTGCTGTTTTAGTGAAATGTTCTGCTTGCCAAATGACCTTTGGGAAATGTCACAATGCAAAAAAAAAAAAAAAAACACCACACGAAATGTCCAATTATTGACAGAAAATGACATGAGGCCGACTGGGTATGATTACATTGATACTCAACAATACTTTTATGAATGCAACTAAGTAACATTAAAACACACACACATATATATATATATATATATATATATATATATATATACTGTACAGTCTATGCAGGCTTTTCATTAATTCCTGGCCAGTCAGCGTGAGTCATTGCCAGCCTTCGGACATCTGTTATTGAGATGCAGAGCGATGCTGTGCTCCACTGCTTCATGGCAGCCTCTGGCTTGGCATGTGTCAATACAAAGAGAAGGCTGCATTCAAGCCATGTTCAACCAGAATGCCTGTGATTTAAACCGTAGACCTAAACAATGATTCTTTCACATTTATTATCCATTTTCATCTTCTTCATCAAATGTAAAAGATACACATTTTTGAGGAATGCAGCATATAAACGATATATAAGATAGAAGCAATTTGGCTTTGCATAGAGCTCTCTGTATCGCCCGTTTTGATGATGCCGTCTCGCCGTACCCTTCAAAAGCTAAAGCGAGTCGCGCAGCTGAAGTACATGCAGTCACAATTTTGTTCATTTTCAGTCAGCAGTACACATACAGTGGTAACTGTAACCTGTACCTACATTTGCACAGTAGCACAAGAGTGGCATCAAGCATTCTGCATGTATGGCTAACGTAAGTGTGCTAAAATATTACACCATTTTCAATACATTGCAGTATGCACCTTTCAATCTTATACTTGTTTCATAACTTACACAATACATTTCACAAGATAGCGGGGCACGATCGTGCATCAGTAACTGTCATCAGTCACTACTTGCTTTGGCTGGTGTCACAAAGTTATTGTAGTTCTGAGTACACGTAGTATAGCTGAATGATAAACAATACATATAGAAAACTCTGATCAATCCATGTCAATTTCAGACTTAAATTAATGCACATATTAAAAGCCCCATCCATTTCTGGTTAAATCACACCCACTTCCAGTTTATGGCCTCTTCACACTTTTACATGGCTGGACAGATGCGGATAGTGGTGTACCTGCTCATCCATATTAAAAACCATATTTAGAAGGTTGAAAATAGTTTTTTATGCTCTAAATATGAACATATTCCATTTATAAATAAATAATTATACTTTATACAGAAATAATTATACAGAAATTCCTTTATGTACATCGGGTTCAGAACCTAATCTTAATCTCTACAATAGGCAGCAATGTATATCACAATATGGATTTTAGGCCATATTTTCCACCCCTACTTTGATGTCTACCATTAAATAATTTGCCTTGTTTTTCTCATTAGTTGAAGCAGACCTTGTGCTTGTTTCTCATTGTGCTAATGTCACTTTCCTGGTGACACTTTTGCGTGTGAGCCTGCTGCTTCATCTGACAGGTCTGCGACCCACCCTGCCCTTTCTCTGTCAAGAAGCACACACACAGACACACGCACATGCACACACACACGCACAAGCAAGCAGACTTTGCCTATTGGTGCTGATTTGAACAAGGACATGATTTAATATAAAACATTGATGCTATTCACACAGATGTCACTTCTCAGCCTTGCAAGTATATTGGAAGAAATGAACAGACGCTTCAATGGTCATAGCCACAATACACACATGTATCTGCTATTCCTCTTGGTGTAAGATACCCATCTCATATTTGCCTTTTTTATGGATGATGCAATATGCTGAATGAGGATTGTTCACGTCTTTCATTAAAAATAAAATATAAAAACACTGTAGCGTGCATAAGCTGTCACGGTTGTCATTGTCTAACACTGATGCTTGACTTATTTAAATATATGAAGAGTAAAAGCAGGCTTTCTGTCTAAAAAACAAAAGTTCAACTGAACAGATCGACTTGAGGGGAAGATTTGCAAGATGCACCCCAATTGCATCATCATCATCATCAAAACAGTGTTCCGTCATACGGGGAAGTATATATATATATATAGTATACACAGTATATTGGAATTACGGATGAAGTCCTGTCATATGCTCTTTATTGCCTGCATAGGATTTATTCAATGTCACTTCCATACACTCAACAAAAATATAAACACTTTTGCTTTTGGTTCCAAATATGTGAAACATTTTCTATGTACACTAAAGGCCCATCTCGCTTTGTTCACAAATTTGTCTGCGTAGTGATCATTGATAATTACCGTATTTTCTGGACTATAAGTCGCTCCAGAGTATAAATTGCACAAGGCCAAAAATGCATCATTAGGTAGAAAAAAACATACATAAGTCGCACTGGAGTATAAGTCACATTTTTTGCGGGTAATTTATTTTCCAAATTACTTGACCAAAACAGACATTATGTCCTCTTGGAAGGCAAGTTCTAACAATAGAAGAATAGAGAACAGGCTGAATAGGTGTAAGATATGCTAACACAATGGTTATTCAGCTACACGAAAAATAAACATGAACATAAAAGGTGTCCAGTGTTTATGCAACATAAACACTTTTGTCATTTATAAGTCACAGGAACAGCCTTATAGTCTTATAGTCCGGAAAGTACGATATCCATCTCACCCGTGCGGCATATCAAGATTCTGATTAGGGTTGGCCACAATAAAAGGCCACTCCCAAGCGTGTGGTGTACGCGTGTGTGGGTCGGTACTAATCCAATATACTTGCAAGTGCGTGATGTCTACTTGCAAAAATGTGGTCATGGTGAGTACAGCCTCAGTGCGCATTTGTGAGCATGCATACATAACGTAACACACGCACTTTAGCTGTGTGCATGCTGCGTCAAAGCTACAGTAGTCTATGTCTGCTGAGGGTGGTTTGTATGGTGATAAGTAACGATTTTTGTGGCTACAGTCCACTTCAAGCTAAGACTCAAATCAAATCACTTCCTGTCCTACACACATCTGGGACACATTTATTGCCACACACACCAGCATGAGTCTTATTTATGGCTTTATTTCTGTAATAGTTTACACACTATTGGGTAATACGGGGTGTAAAGGTGACTATTGGAGTGTTATTTATGTCCAGAGGGCTCTAATAATGTTAAAAAACCTATTTAGAAAAGGGCATTGTGTCCAAACACTTCACTATGACTTTTCAACCAGTACTGATGATAACAATAGCAGGCTCAGTTCAAACTAAAACATCTAGCACATCTTAAGGCAGTAAATCATACATAACACAGAAATCCATACCCTCCTTTGGTCATACAGGCACAGAAATGCTTTGAGAAATGTCTATTCCATTACATATACAGTTACAGTTATCATACTTTTTTTTTGTCCCTCTGAGCATCGCTCACACTACAGCAGCCTTTTATCTGCCGGGAGTGAGTAGAAAGCAAACAGATCGTGTTGATTCCCTCCCGCTGGTTGCAAAAAGGGAGTTAAGTGTGTTTGACTCAAGTAAGCGATCAAAGACTGACTGCTGGGCAACGTGCCCCTGTACAGCAGGCAGCATCTTGTTTTGCGTCTTGTGCAGCGTTGATGATGGAGAGCAGCACACGTGTCAATGGTGGGCGATGTAGCCGAAGGCGTTCTGTGTCGTCGCTGTATAGTGTGGTTCAACTGGAGTCAAGATTTAGATATCAACTGTGGAAGAGCTTAAAAGGTCTCTCTTGAGGGAAGAAATAGATCTTTTGTTATTTGCATCAGTGCATCAGAGACGTTTACTGTTTGGCAAAACTGAAACTATATACTTTTTGCCATTTGTACATACAGTATCCACAAATATTTTTTTTTTCATTTCACTGCTTACAGTGCTAGCCATTTTAGCACAGCAATGTAGCCACACTATAGTTTAGCATGTACACTGCAAAATCTGGAAATATAAGAAACATGAAATATCGGAAATCAAGGCGACATGTGTTTATTTTGCCCTCCCAAAAAAGAGAAAAAGATTTTTGTTATTAAGCTTGTTCATTCATTCATAACGTCAGATGGTAATTTTATGCATTTTCTCATAAAAAATAATGTAACTTCAATCACAACGTCCCAGACTCATTTTACACACAATAATTGTTTTGCATGCAAAAATGTAAATAAAAATAAATAGAACTACAGTGGAACCCAGGTTACTGCCATTAACTTCTTATAGAAATTCATGCATAAATGCATACATAGTACATGTCCATTTTGTGAACCACCAAACCACACACACTCGTAATAAAGATTCCCTGGGCAGTTTCTGTCTATAGTGTCACTCTTAAAGAGCCACTATCAATTCCACAGAGACTGAGTCACCAATGTATGGATGCTATGTTTGGCCGCTCTACTATTTTGGTAGATGCACTGTTTGGCCACATGAAAACCGAGACACGTCTGTGGCAATAATTTCTCTAAATAACCGGATCCTAGGAAAATCAAGGTTCCTCTGCATCTCAGATTCATATACATATTACCTAAAGCAAACAAATTGGTATAAGATAAAAGTAAATGTTACTTCACATATTTATTCTTGCTTACATATTTAGGTGTGTATGAATCCAGCTAATTGATGTGAGTTTGGTATCGCTAATGTCAGCCAATACCCAATTGGGTGTTGCGATCTTCAAATGCTCATTAAGTCGCTCAATTTTTTTTTTTTACCTATGAGAACATTAAAATTGCCCTTTCTGTTATTTACTTTGATTTAAATGAAATGTCAACATATGCAAACAAATGCCTTCCTTCATCACAAGATATTGAGTTAGAACAGCTACTAAACAATAAAGGTAAATTATTAATTTATGAATAAACACATCTTTTAGTTGGGTCTCTATGAAGTTTAGTCACGGTTCAGTAAGGATGCTTCAATCATAAAAGGACGAACATGAAATGATTGCACTGAGGAGTGTTGAATGCTATGTTGGGATGTAATAATGCCATTTTGAACACAACCCTCAGGCAATTATGACTTGTCCTGCCATGTGTAATCCATGCCATTGATCGCCATCATTAGGTCTTTATTAATTGCACCTGACAATAAGAATAATCCCGTCTTATTAGTAACATAGAGATAATTAATTTAATAAAATATTAATGAAAAATATAAAATAATAAAATATTCTAAAACATATAAATATATTATGAAATATTAAATCAAATATTACACAAAAAATATATACAAAAAGTAATTATTATGAGAAACAAAACAAAATAAAGTAATTTTTGGACAATTATGTGTTGTGTGTGTTGGTTGACCCTTGCATCCTTTCATTTTTCAGTATGTGGCTCTTTGAGGAAAAAATTTGGACACCCCTGATTTATGGGGTATATGGCAAAATTGTCTCCACAAACCCAGACTTTGTGCTCAACTTGACTCTTATGTTTCACCTCATGCCCCTTCTGGTTGCCCACTGTTCCTGCCCAGCCTTCTCCTGGCTGTACACTTGCTTTCTTTTTCAGAGACTCTCCTTCCAGCTGGAGGCAGGACTTCTGGGCACACCTGATTGTTCTCCACCTCATTTAAGCAGATAGACTGCACCTGGGAGACGCTGGATTATTCTTGGTTGCCTGCTACTTACCTGCATGTATTGACACACTTTGAAATGTTGGACTTTGTGTTGTTTTTCACAAGTCTTTTACGCCCGGTAGTTCCAACACTCCAGCTAGGCTACCTTTTCTTGTTTGACCTCATTTCATGGTGCCTTTCTTTTTTCACCATTGCCTTCAGTTGAATACAATACCTCTTTTGAACATTATTAAATACTTCTGACTTCCGCACACCTGCTCCTGCATCCTTGTCCGAACCTAACATTGACAAAACCTAACCTAACATCCACAATCAGAGTTAATTGGTCCCACAATGGTGCTTATTACTTATGTCATGGCCAGTTCTCGGCTTTGTGCCAAGTGAGCGTTCATATAAAAGGGGGCTTCTGAGGTCATATTATTGTACTAAAAGTGAGGCGATCCCAGCCAGTGTATTTTACAAAATAATCTGTATTTATTTATTATGTATATTCAGTTCTCAATTAGATTATGACTACTAAAAGCAACACTGTTGCTGCTAATACAGTGAGGGGGGGCTGCTGGGATGCCAGCATGCAGCGTGTGAATGCATATATTATCACATATTATTATTTAAAAAAAATACATATATATCCTACTAGTCACATTGTTTATCAATACTCAACATTGCATCACTTTGACATTTGAACACTTGTTTTAAGAAATAAATACATTGGACAGCTTTCGTTTGTGATGTTATAGTTTACTAAAATATTTTAATCTGCTGTATAATTGTGACCATTGTGTTTTGTGGCAACAAAGTATTTTCATTTCTGAAGTAGGAATAAGTAGGAACATAATCAATGCTTTTGATTGGAATGATGGTAATTAATTTAGATGGATGGATAGACAGACAATCTCCAAGAGAAATTGTGCAACATGCGTGACAAAATATAATGAAAATGAATGTAAAAGGCTTCGTACTGTTATTTTCTATTGAGTACCAGTGCAGCCACTCACCATAACATTAGGTGCTCTTGCCCAAGAGTTGGTATTTCTGGCTAATAAGGATAATAAGGCTCAGTCTTGATTGACACAGTCAGAGAGGCATTAATTACACAATGTTTTTCTGTGGTTGTAGTGCACAGTAATTTAGAACTGCACTGCTTCGTACTTTTGTTTTGCTCTCCAATATTGCGTTTACCTTATTTAGTTACATGAGCGAGTCCAATGCTATTTCTAATGGATTAATTCCACTGTGCCAATGTCATATTAAACTTTTAAACAGTGTACATCTATTGTAATAGGAATCCACTTATAAATCAACATCATTTGCAGACAGTATCTGAGTTTCTTGCAATATCTGAGTTGGTACTATCTGAGTGCCATGATATCTAAACGAGAGATATCCTGGAATGAGTCATTTTTATAGTATAGTCATAAAATGCAGCCTGTATGAGGTTTTAATAGGGCGTCTTATGAATATCATGTGCAATAAATAATAGAAACACATTTGTTGTCATTTTTCATCATTAATGAATTTTATGAAGTAATAAACCCCAACCAAATGACCTTTTAGACATTAAAGAAAAATAAAGATATTGCATTCCCAGGGCAGCATCTCTCCATCTATAGCAGCAGCTACAAAAATGTCAATGATGGTGCTTGTGTGATTTCTGGCCAACCTCATTGCAAGTGGACCGTAACCACGCAAAAAAATTGTTTGCAGAATCCTGTTAGCAAACAAAAACAACTGAAAGACAATGATCAAGATCAATATCATCCGTATTTACGCAAGATCAATATCATCCGTATTTACGCTTGGTGAAGCGACACATTATGATCAGAAATATTTACAGTGGAACCTTAAAAGTTGGCAACAATCTGTTCCTGGGTGGTGGTTGAATTCCAAGTTGTCCCTAATTTCAAAACACATTTTCCGATGGAAAACACAAATGTTAATTTGTAATGTAAAACGGAAAATTTCTGGCTCACACTGTTGCCATTAAATATTCATTCAGTAACATTTTAACACTTTTAAGCCATTCCATTATCTGTACCGGACATTTTTCATGATTTTGACTGATAGAAGGCACACAGACAATTGTGTTCTGGTGCCATATAGACATGGTATATACCATAAGAAAGGTTGGACTTTCATCTTCCTGGTTGCTGTGCCGCCTGTATTACTATGGGAAAGTTGCAGGCAGTATTGTTGTACGAGACACTTCTGCCACCTTGTGGACGTTTTTCCTGCTTAAAACTGCAACAAACGTGATCGCTTTTATTGTGGAGCTGTGTTGTCGCCACTTTGCCTCTAGCGCAAAAAACCCACAAAAGACGTATAAGTACGCCTTTGGTAGCGAAAGAGTTAACCGTTATGTTCGGGTCTTTGTTGGACTCCAAAATAGAGAGACAAGAGTTACAAGTTGCGTTACAGTAAAAAGATTCAACACAAGGTCCAGTGCGCAGTAGACAACGCAGTCCAAAAAGAGACAAAAATAGCAGAATAAGAATGTGAATGAGAAGTAGAAATGAAATGAAATGAAGAGCAGCAACAGTGCTATTGTTGTGGGAGACACAAAGGAATAATCCAGCAACACTCCACTGTCAGCGGTGAACCTCAGTAACAGCAGTAATCAACTACATGTGTGCCCAGTGGAACCACCTCCTGCCGAAGGAGGGAAATCGGTAGAAAAGGCAGGACAAAATAGTAGAAACATCAGGGAGAACGTAACACAACTGTTCCACAAGTATAAAGAGAGATTAGCCACTGTTCAATAAAACTAAAACAAAGTAAAAGTAATCACTCTTTGAAGATACCTGACAAACACCTAATGGAGAGGGAACAGAAAAGGGTTATGAATACCTACATATACTGTAGGTACGCTAGCATCTGCTTGGTTGGATGAATGTGTCACACATTCATTCATATATACATTCACACATACATTCATGCATACATAACATCAATATTACACTTCTCTTTTCACTTCAGACCAAAACACAAACAAAATTGATGCTCAACTTTGACTACATTTGCTGACGTTTGCATGATGCCACATATGACGATGGCTCGAACCCCAAGTTCTGGTTGACATTTAGGCATATTGTTCCATAATTTTTTTGTGGAATTGTATCTCATTAATCCGGCTTTAGAAGAAGTTCAAGATTTCAAGGTCTTGTTCAGGGGTGAGATCAGGTTTGAGCGTGAGATCGAAAGGCGGATCGGTGCAGCGTCTGCAGTAATGTGGTCGCCATACAGGACTGTCGTGGTGGACAATTTATGGCCAATCTATGTTCCCACCCTCATCTATGATCATGAGCTTTGGGTCGGGACCAAAAGAACGAGATTGCGGAATCAAGAGTTTCACCGTAGGGTTGCTGGACTCACCCTAAGAGAGAAGGTGAGGAGGTTGGTCAAGGCATTTAGTCCAGATGCCTCTCGGACGCCGCCCTGGTGTGGTGTCCTGGGCATACGTTGCTGGTAGAAGGCCCAAGAGCCGTAGGACATGCTGGCAGAATTATCTGCCAACAGCTAGCCTGGGAATGCCTCGGTAGTCCTCCCCGTGGAACTGGAAGTCTGGACTAGACTTCCCTATGGAAAAATCAGCTTTAACCTTGGAATTTCCACTGTATAGTTCTATGAAAAGAAATGCTATTCAATGTAGGACAACCATATGTCTGTTGAACAGGTGAAATTTCCTGCAGCATGAAGAAGCATTGACAGAAGGGCAGATTAACTCCTTGCAAACACAGTAGATTAGGGAAAGTCTAAACCTTTATCAGCAAGGGCCACATATGGTAAAATCACTTTGATATTTTACATTTACATCTACTGTAGACATGCTAACAAGATACTGTATATAAGTTTCAAGAAAAAAAACAGTAAGTACAGCAAACTCTAAGTATCAAAGTGTATTTTTCCCCTGCTTTTTCAATTTTTGCAATATTTCACATTTATTCTTGTAATTTTCTTTATACTGTGAAATTAGTCTCATAATATTTTGACTTTTTTTGTAATGTCACAACTTTTTCCAAAGCTAATCACAAGGAGCGGCATAGCCAGGGGTGTCACGATTGGGCTTCACCCCCTCGTGACAACTCTTAAGTTTTCCTCTTTTCCTCAGTTCATAGTTCATGCCCTTATTTTGTATTAACTTCCTGTGTTGCGCTGTTCTGTTTTCAGTTGCTTTCCATTATCTCCCGCACTTGTTTCCCATTATTTGTGATGCCTATTTAGTTCAGGTGCACGCTCCTTTCTTTGTTGGGTCATTGTCGTTTTTATGTTGGCTGCAATAAATACATTTTTACCATTGGGTCCTCACCTCTGCATCCTGGGGTCGAGACACTACACGACCATGCCGGAACGTGACAAGGAGTTTGAACACCAAAGCAGACAGACACGAAGTAAGGTTAAAAAAGATTTAAGTAAAGTAAAGGTAAAGTAAAGGTACATGATACACATGAATACAAGCGAAAAGGAGAACTAAACATGTTCTATCCAAAATTACCGTTGTTGGTGAATTTTTCTTGTTTTTGTTAAAATTTGCCAGGAAAAAAAAATCAGACGAGCTCCAAATGGCTGTTGGGCTACACATTGGATACCCCTGCAGTATGTTGTATTTGTGATGTTAGTCATGGATTTTTCCATAATGGACTGCGTCCTGCAAAAATCCTCCTTCCAAAGTGTTTAAATATAGTCGACGTCTAGATACTAGTATTGCCATGCGTCCAGTAATTGATTTGGTGTAGCTTTTTAACGCACTTTCAGTGGAACAATAGCAGGAAAATATAATAAATCATTGCAAGGCTGGGCCACAGCTGATACTTGTCTCACTTGAGAAGCATTTCATCTTCACGCTTTTGCTGTGGCAAATTCCCCTCTCTTCTCTACTGCTACATACACGCTTTGCTCTATTATCCTCACTCTTGATACATCATGAATACAGACCCATTGCACGCAAAATAACATATATTGTACATTCCTAGAATTTAAACGGGGGCCCTAAAGCGTTCGGGGCCTTAAAATCAGCCCCTGGCATCAATCATGCCTTATAGCTCATCACACAGTGCAGCCCCATAATATAGAGACACAGAGGAGGAGGAGAAGGAGGGGGAAGCGTATTAAAAAGTGCATGATAGAAAGGAGGTAGAGATGATGGTGTGAATGTAAGCTTGTTGGGGGGGTGGTGGGGGTATTGCATCAACCTTTGGAATCAATATCTATTTCCCAGGGCTGTCATGTTGTGAGAGTGGCTGGTACATTACAAAAGAGAAGGCGTCTGATCCTAAATAAAATATCACTTTTAGTACAAACCAGTGCATTCATCTTCATTTAACAAACACTTCTCTTTTGGCCAAACCTTTTATGTGTACACTTCCCTTTTTTTTGCGTTTTTTCTTCAGGGGAGGCATTTGACATGCATTAATCCGTATGTTTGGATTTGGCTGTGGAATTGAATTAATGGCTGTGACTCATCAGGTTATGTTAGGAATATACATGCTGACAACAATCCAAAGAAGGGATAGAAATGTATAAAGGAATTCCTCAGAAGTCACGGCTCACTCACAAAAGTGTTTATGCCTGTATATTTCTTGTGTCCTAATGAAGCCGAATCAGCCGTTAAAAAAAAAAAAAGTGTTTCCTTTTTTAAATTTGCCTTGACTGACAGACGACCTTATCAGCAGAAAGCAGGGCCTAATTTGTGTGATGACAACAGGGAAGAAAAACATGTGAACGAATATATTGTCTGACCCGAGCTGCTTCTTTTCCTCCTCTCTCCATCCATCTTGGCTCTACAGACATCATGTCACATTATAAAAAATATCATCGACGTCATTGTTTTTTTGATTTGGTGAGAATTGCATAGGGCATTATGGCAGATTTAGTTTTTTATTATTGTACATCGCATTACTATTTTTACAATAATAATATATAGGTCAAAACAGTAGTTGATTGGATGTGGAACAGAGCTTACTCAGACATTGGTCACTTCAGTACTGTACTGTCAAAGCCAGCAAAGCTGTCCCTGCTGGCCTAAAACAGAACCACTGACCTGCATTCACAACCGAAATTCTAGTATTTGTTCCATTAAATTAAATGAAAGTATGAATTGATTCCCAACAGATTGTTTGTCCAATCGTATTTCAGCTTCTATATGTTGCCATATCAGTGTAATCTGCCCAGGGCCTTCAGAATCACTAACGCTGGCCCAGGGGTCGGCAACCTTTACTATGAAAAGAGCCATTTCACCCACTTGCCCACTAAAGAAAAATAGCCTGGAGCCGCAAAACGTTGTATGTTTAAAACAACATTGGAGGGAAAAAAAAAGACGAGTTGGAGTACTCTTGCTAGTACTGGAGATAAACTTTTGTTTTTAAATGAGCTCTAATTTATTTTTTAGAATCGTCAAATAACTCATTAATAATAATTAATAACTCAAAGTATTACTCATTTCCCTTCTCATTTCGCTTCATGCTCATTCAGTCACCAGTCAGAACTCAGTCAGGATGCATTCATGGTCTCACACAAAGTTGGATTTTTGTAAACTCATAACAAAGACGTGCATTTTCACCACACGGGTGCTAAAAAATATTCAAGCATTGCAAAGGGAGCCGCAACAAAGAGGCTGGAGAGCCACATGCGGCTCTGGAGCCGCGGGTTGCTGACCCCTGCGCTGGCCCATGTCACTTAAACACTTTTAGCAAAGGGTCTGTTTCTTTAACCAATCTGATTTTAGATTTCTCTCACAGGGCCAGCTAGCAGGTGTAGAGTGACATCAGATTTTTTTTCCGTTCACTGATTGAGATCACACTACCTACCTGCACACATCAGAGCGCAGTGCTTAGTTGATGCTTGTCGGTGGTGTTGATTGTTCAGTTTTGCATGCACCAAGGGAAATCAGATTTTGGTGTAGGTTTATATTGTTTTATACTATACACAAGATGGTGGCCATGGTTTGGGTGCACTGGAGTGGAGGACTATAGCACTTTAGTGGAGGTAGCTCTCATAGTTCTCCAATATTTGACACCATGGACAACAGTGTTTTCAGTGAACATACATATACAGCAGAATGTGCATCTTTGTAGTTCAAGCAATTGCCCCGATGCCACAGTGAACGAAGCTGTCTAAAAATGTGAACAAGGATTTCATTTATGTCATTTCATTTGTCTCTTTGGACCTCCTCCTCTGCCATGACAGCTTGTCGCTGTGATCAGTGGAACCGTGACGGAAGCCTTCTCCGCAGAGTTGCATCTCCACTTCAAACCCTGAATCAAATGACCCGTTGGAGTGCAGGAGGATTATATGCTTGCAGGCATACACACACACACACGAGCGCTGGGATTTCTTCAACTCTTCTTTTTCAGCTTTTACTTGAGATCTGTCCTCTTCACATTGCTCCTAACAGTTCATTTGCACCTTAACCCTGCCTGAGGACAACAGCTGGCAGTGGAGGACTAATGATCTCGCTGCTTCAGTGTGTCGCCATGTCTGTGCTTTACCAGTGCTTGGAGGACTACAAGTGGGTGCTGACTCAATAAGAGTCAAACATGGACACGATGAGGGGTTATTTGACAAGTCTCAGAATAAGCAGCAGCCATGTGATTTACAAGGAACTGTACATTTTATGCAGTCAAAACTAACAATTTCTTGTGCCACTTTCTCACATTAGCCATGGACCCAAATATTCCAATTTTATTCGGGTTTTTTTTTTGCTCAAATGGAAAGAATTTAACCTTTGTATATACCTGATTCCGAAAGAAAAGTGGCAATCTGAATTAACATATAATCGGATTCACAGGGAAAATATATATATCTATATAAAACATGTCCCGTGTTTAATTCTAAAATATTAGCAAAAGTGAATTGTATCTTTTCCTGTTTAAATTGATCCCGGGTGCGCTCTTTCAGCGCATGCTCAGATATGACGCAACACGCAGCTCGAGACGAGCAATCGGCACTGAACTGCTGCGGAAAGTTTGTTTTTGAAGCAAAATAAATTTGAAGATTGGACGAACGAAAAACTCGCAATACGGAGTTATTCCAAAAAGTGAAAGAAAAACTCGGGGAAGCTGGTATCACGTGATGTTGATGTTTACGCTCTACTGCGCATGCCACATTGACTATTCTGTTTGATTATAGCGCCGCTTGTTGACAAGACATTGGTATATTCCTTTGCGTGTATACCATTGTTTTCAGAAACGTCATTCGGAAAGAGGAAAAAATCCTCATGTACACGTGGCTACTGTGTTCCACTTCAATCCTGTAGGTGGCAATAATCTACAAATAACTTCTCCACAAGCAAATCAGAGGTTTTCCTCCTGTCACTCACCCTCACACTAGTGGATTGATGCAGCGGCTAACTCATGGCATGTCTAAGCCTAAATACTTATCCCATTCATTCGTCATTTATGTGTATTTATATGCATTTCCATTCATGATATAACTGTAATAAGCATTTTTGGACTCCTGGAACTGATTGGATGTACGTACATTTCCTATGAGAAAAATAGATCCAGTTAGCGTCCATTTTGGTGAGGACCTTCTGGAACAACATAATAAGGTTCCACTGTATTTTGAATTGAATATAATAGTCTTAGAACCAAGATTTGTCACATGCTTTACACTACTACAGATTTGAATGGGACTGCATACATCAAAATATATCTTGGCAGTTATAGATATTAATGTCTCAGAATAGACCTAATTCTTCTATTTACTTCTTTAGTATCCTCTTCAAACCCTCTCCAGCAGCTCATTTTGCTTTATTTGTCTCTTTTTTTTTGTCTTGACTTTATCACGCATCTTCATATATCTCCATTTACTGTGTTGCAACTGCTTTTTAATTGCATCTCATTTTGTAATCTGTCACTGCCTGTTAAATACTCGTGTTTGGATATCTAACTGTGCAACTCTACTGGGCCACATGTTTGCAGACGAGCACATCTTTGTAAACTGGGTGTCCATTAACATTGTGTTTACTGCCTCTGTATCATTTAGAACAGTAGACGCGTGTCCTAGTAAAAGACGGGGACATAAACTGAAGCGATGTAGCTCAGGTCCGACTCCCATTATTCTCTGTTCTATTTCCATGGCTGCCTGAAAGCCTAAAAGCCTTCATAAATTATAATGTTATTTGGGTCAAACCTCTGTTAGGAAGCGTGGATGATTTAGAGCCTCAGCTGCCTACACTAACCGCTGTGATTGTGCCTCACATTTGTGTGTGTGTGTGTGTGTGTGTATGTACAACAAGTTCTCTGTTGTGATGACAAAGTGAATGACACCACATTCACACAGCAAAGAGAATGACAATTTTGACTACAAAATTAAAATGCGTCTTATGTTTTTTTTTTTCTATATTTTGTGAAACAGATCACTGGCGGTGTCAGAGCTTCCTCCCTCGGTTCATCTTGTGTGGTCAAACACGAGCTATCACAGTTGTGTGTGCCCACCACATGGATAGCGGTTATGGATTGTGGTGTGCGTGTGTCGATGTGCATCACAAAGTTGCCCTTAAATTCCCATGACATTTTACCAAGCATGTGGTTGTGGTTTATGGCTAACAAAACGGTTTTAACTTGAACTTGTAATTTAACTGCACTTTTTTTTTAGGTTTCCATGTAAGGCTGTATTTTTGTAATCATCAGACGTCAAATTACATGAAAAAATATGGATGATGCAGCTGTATTGAACATATGCTTATTTGTACGTGTCAACTTTGATTAAATTAGAGGAGCCTATATTCCGGCACAGAAGAGTTAATGGATATTAAAAGGGGACCTATTATACTCGTTTTTGGGGCTTTTGTGTTCTGGACTCCTATAGAGCAGCCACACACAATAACCCACACAGAAAGTATTCTAGATCTTCCAGACTCTGCAACTCTTCCTGTAATGTTTTTACTCCAACCAGTAATTTACTTCAACCCCGACCTTCCTCTAGGCACACCTCCAGCCGAGTCCATTTTGCCGTGATTGGTCAAACTCCGCCCGATCACTCGATGCACACACACCTTGTGGATGGGTATACCTATACATGGAAGTCCGAATTGCGTTGACATTAGTGGAAAAAAAAAACTTGGTGTTTAAAAAATCCTCCAAAACCCTAATGCCAAAAACCTCATTATCTGACACACTGGCATCGTTTGACATGTGAATACAACAATGTAACAACATTTATTGGTCTGAAATAAGAAAACGCATAATAGGTCCCCTTTGCAATAGACAGATTCAGTGACATTTTACATCAAAGATAAACAACCAAATTTGCCATATCCACTTTGCCATGCTGAGATGTTTTTTTATATTTAAAGAAAACACACACTTGATGTTATCAGTGAGTCTATTATTAGTATTAACTTTTCCTCCTTACATTACACTTTTTTACTAAATAAATATTTAAACTTTTTGCAACATTTTTTTCTCATACTGTTACGACTTTATTCTCATAATGCTTTGACTTTTCCTGACTTAATTTTCAAATCATTTTTTGTTTCTAATATTATGACTTACAATTTTTATTTGTATTTTATGCTATTATTTCCCTAATTATTATGAATTTACGATCTTCAGATTTAGTTTTTATTATTACAAATTGACAGCCTTTTCTTCCATTTTCCCTATTGGTTTCTTGTTTTTTGTTAGTTTTTGCCAAGGGTCAAAACTTTGGACACTCTTTACTGGTGCCTTTTAGGTGCTGTGAAAGTGAGATTACCTGATGGTATTCAAGATTCAAGAAAAAAAACCTTTACCTTGTGTTACATAATCTGCATAAATAGCCAACCAGGATTTTTAATGGGAATCAACACAAATGGAAAATATTTAATGAATGACTTCTGTGTAATTAATATTCAGCTGTTGGATTTAGTCAGTTGGATTAGTAAAGTACAGCAGATGTTCCAATAGAACGGTACATGAGTCTAATGTATTCGATTACTTATCGAGCGTCATCCCACCAATAGTCCTCCTCATCCACTCGAGTGCATTGAGCAGCCTGACACGTTGTGCTGTCTGATTCTTAATACGTTTATTTTTTTATGGAAAGTCACTTATGGTTACCTTTAATGCAAGTCCTCACACTTCAGTTCATCGAAATAATCATACCAAAACACCAAGCACATTAAGCTCAACTAGATTTTGATTTCTTGCCTAGTCGCATCCCCCGAGGGCTCTACCAATCAGTGACATGTCCACTTGTCAGTGGCATACATAATTAAGATGATTTATGCATTAAGGCGACAGTGATGCACCGCAGTCAAGACCAGTAGATGTATGCATTACCTTTATTATTTTGCAAACTGTAGAACCATTCATATGCTCCAGACATAACATGCTATAATATTGTACACACCCTTATATTTTTCAACTTTCCTTTCAGTGGGCAAGTTTCCTTCGTTTTATGAGATTGCCTTTCAGGTAATTCCTAACCACCAGTAAAATCCCCCACATCTTTCCATTGGCAAATATTTAGTTGAACACCCAATATTGCTAGCATATTATATTACTTACCACACTTTTCTTTAGGGCATGAATGCATTATATATTTAGCTCTAGACATTGCACGATTGCATGTTTCCCTGCACTTGAGTCAGATTTGATCACATTGGGGTTGTCATTTCAGCCCTAACTGGTTACATTGCTTATGTCTTTCAAAGGAGAAACAAAGTAGCAGTAGATGAAGGGTAGGATCTGATGAGACACTACAAATATGACGAGTTGTGAGCCTTTGCATTTTGAGGCGTTGGTGTTTACAGGATTTGCACTGGTCAACACATTCCCTTAACACATTACTCTGTGATTTACAAATGCAGGACTGTGATTTCACACCTACAAAACATTTCCTATGAATCCATGAACATTACAACAGCCTTTCCTGCAGCAGACTCACCGCCAACAGGGGTTGGTTCTGTGGTTTTTTCGAGGCCTTACCCTTGTGTCATCGACACTTGATTGATGACTCGAGAAGAGCTGTGCTGGATTACACTTGATATAAAACACACACCACATTGAAAAGAACACTGCCTACATACATCAACTGTCTATATGTCGAGCATATGTTTCAAAACCCATTCATTCAGCAGCAATGAGCATATGATGAGCATCTGTTTGGGTGTTTACAGTTAAAGTAAGTAAAGGATGGTGATTTTGCATTTTTGCTTCTAATCAATGAAGCAACTCTTGTAAATACAAGCAAATGCATCAGCAAAATACACTGATCGATGACATACTATATACGCAACACATGCTTGTTTAACAATGCAAGAACAGTCAATAAAAAACCATATGCTGTAAATCAAACTACAGCAACACATAAACCATTAAATATGATCTAAATATGGTACATTAGCCACGCATAGACCATTAAACATGGAAACTTTTTTCCTCCAAAGGCTACATACTGAAAAATGAAAGGATGCAATGGCCCCTTTGACATTTTGTAAACCTTCCTCATTGGAAGCTATAGGAAGCATTGAGGAGGATCTACTAAATATTCATGTCATTTTTCTGTTGGGGTGCCCAAATTTAGGCACCTGCCTGCTTTTGTTTAAATAATTATTGCACACTTCATTTCACTTATACATCAGTGTGTTCGTCTGCTATACGATACATCGTATTTTTTGGACTGTTGGCTGTTCCTGCGACTTATACTCCAGAGCAACTCATAAAGAAAAAAATATATATCTATATAATTTAACAGACAGTCACAAGACGGCACTCTAGACTTTCGCACCGATATCTACTGCTTAACAATTCAATATTTAAACTGTAGACTGCGATGAAGAAAACAAAACAGTTACTGTACTTAAAACTGTTTATGTTACATAAACACTGGACACCTTTTTAATTCATGTTTATTTTTTTTGTAGCTAAATATTCATTGTGTTAGCATATCTTACACCTATTCAGCCTGTTCTCGATTATTTTATTAATGTTAGAACTTTCCTTCCAAGATGACGTAATGTCTGTTTTGGTCAAGTAGTTTGTAAAATAAATTACCCGCAAAAAATATGACTCATACTCCAGTCCGACTTATGTATGTTTTTTTCTACCTAATTATGCATTTTTGGCCTTGTGTGACATATACTCGGGAGCGACTTATAGTCCTGAAAATATGATATATAACTGAAATGGGGGGCCCAAACTTTTTCATACCACTGTATTTTTTTAAGGCTGTAAAACCCTTCACCATACACTTTGTACATGTTTTCTCTTCCAATCGCTTTTCTCTCTATAAAAGCCTTAAAACATAAATAATAATGAAGTTGGCTACTTTGATTTCACTTATTACAGGCTATTTTGGGAACATACCGCCAGCGATAAATGAGGGAACACTGAATGGGAAACTCTTACCAGAGATGCTTCTATTTTCACTTGGCAGTTGCACATTCAGCTCGTTTCCGGCATGCCAGTTGAATTCATGTTACTCACAAAAAAAAAGCTTCTTCAACATTCTTCAGGACCTGCAGCGTTTGTGCTACGGTTGTGTTATGATCTACACTGTAAAAAAAAATAAACAAATGTAGATTTTACAGTAAAATCTGGCAGCCGGTTTGCAATAATTTTACCATAAATAACAGTGGTAGCACTTTTCCATTTACAGGAATGACCTATTCGTTAGACTTGGACATTGTAAAACAATGTACTGTAAGAGCTGATTGATCTTTCATCGGTTGAAGTCGTATTGTTTCAGTTCAGCAAGTCATGTTGCATTGAAGTTGAATTTCCACATCTGTGAAGGATTATGTGGTCCAAATTATCTCAGTTGCTCCACACATGCTCTTTATTTTATTTTATTGTATTTATTTAGCTCACATGACATGGTCTTTTATCCCTTTTGTTTTTTTCATTTGCTGCTTCTTCATCTCTTAATCTACTCCTAAATTTAGGTTGTCCCATACAGGTTGTATTGCTGCTGCTTTTATGTATTTTATGTGCACTCAGTAAATGTGGACATTATTGGACTTTTGTGAGTAAAGTGGCTTGTGACTTAGGGCTTCCCTCAAGGGTACTGCTTTTCTACCCTTGACACAAGTCTTTTACAATTTGAAAATTATGTTTTGGCTGTCAATTACCTTTGTATCCACTTATTATATGCCCCAAGCGGTACATTATCTTAGGTTGTACCTTAGGGGACAGAAAGTCACTCTTATTATATCCCTGTGTCTTCTGATTTGGATAAAAGTAGGCTTGGGAATTCTTGTGGTGTTTTTTTTTCATCCCATTTTGTCAACTTGAGAAGCGTCCAAAATGTATTTTTTTCTTAATTCCCTTGACTTTATTTTCCATGTGCCAGTTTTCATTTAACTCCACCCAACCGCTGCCTGACTGGATGTTAGACCAAGCAGCAAGAACTGGTCCTGTATACAATTAAACCCAGGTGTGTTATCTTTTCTGTCCTCCCTTTACCGTCTTCAAGGATCAAATCACAGTGTTCTGTCAACATCCATTTTCCATTGCAGTCACACGAACACACACACACACACACACAGCTCCAGATACACAGAGTGACTTCTCATTCCTGTGGTTCGTCCGGTGTGATGAGAGTAAAGCATGTAATATGATTTATAGAACCGAGCTCACTTTTCAAATTCAATCAGGAACTTTGATTACTGTTGAAAATTTGAGACAGGAAATCGCCTTGATAGCAAAGTGAGTGAGACAGCGGGGCGCTGGCGTGTGTATGTGAGTGTGGAAGGACAAACATTGAAAAGCCACGTTTTATTGGAAAGGACACAGGTAATGCAAACACTAATGACAAAGGGCCATGTTTAATAGGCGTCTGATGGAACATTTGCTCTGGTGTTGAGCTGATCTCCACAGCTTTTAGGAAAACACGCACACAGATGATGGGATAAACCTATAGAGGTCATGGTGCATCTGTTGTCTTTTGGTCTCGGGATGCTACCGATGGAAACCGCTAGAATGAGTGGCCTAATTGCCATTCCTACGTGATTGCGTCTGTGAGCGCCAGAGACTGAACGCTTCTACATGCGTGTGATAGAAACATGACAGCCTCATCAGTCATCAATGGCCTTTTAAAGCGTTCTCCATAGGGACATGTAACCTTTTCACATGAAGCCAATAGCAGCTGTGGGATCAATCGATTCCCTGTGCCTTAAGCTCATACCAACCTCTGTCTTATCCTGAGTAAACACGTTAAATGACAAGCGCAGGCACTTTGAGACAAAAGGCCTATCTTATGGTTTGGCCTTTAAATCGGATTTTCTTCGTATTTTAAAACGTACATCGTTCATTGTAGGCTCTCTGAGCTCAATTACATTCTATTGTCTACTTACAGATATTTTTCAGTGCGCTATGTCCATTAGAACTGTGTTTACATTTGACTATGTACCATGGATTGCCTATGTACCACTTGAGGGACGAGACAAAGCGCCAGCAAACCTTTGCAACAGCACACTTCGCCATCACCGCTATGCTGCAACAATGAAATCCAAGCGGTTGCTGGTGTGGCTGATGAATAAAACAACTGTATTTTCAGCCACAATGTTGTATAGGTTGTGTGGGAAAGTTGCTTGTTTTATTGCGCCGTTCGTGCCATGAACTCCATTGCAGAAATTTATTTTCTCATTTACTTGTTTAACTTTTTATTGCATGACTGAGTGACTAGTGGTGTCATTGGTTAGGTTTTTGTGTTACCTTAATTTCGGCTGTTATTTTTAAAAATAATTGTCGATGTTTATTGTATCTTTAATGGTTGCTAACCCTTGAACTAATTTTTACCAACAATACTCAAGGAACTCTCAACCTCCATCATAGTATTTTTTTTTTCCACAAAAAGCATCTGTGTTTTTCTGTTTGTTAAATAATTGTTTTTTAATGTCTGTTTAATTGTTATATTTTATTCCACATACACCTTTTTCAAAACATTTTATTTAGCATTTACTTAATCTTTGTTTGCCTCCCTCAAGAATCTCTGTGCAGACAAATTGCATCTTGTATATGAAAAATAACCACCAATACAATATGCACAATGTCCATTTAACAAATAAAATATTTATCTAAAACCAATTGATATTTCATTATTTAGTGAATGTTTTATTTTTTTGTGAATAATAATTTTTTCTCTTTAACCAAGCAAAAAAACATTTGTCCAATTGCTCAATTAATAATAATCATAATAATCACAATAATCTTAATAATCATAATAACCATCATAATAATATATTCCTTTTATAGAGTGCTTTTCAAAAACTCAGACTCTTTACAAGCTAAAAGCAAAGAAACATGAATGTACAAAATAGCAATATACAACATAACAAAAAAAGCATAAAAGCATAGAAAACAGAACAAAAGCAAAAAAAAAGTACATAGAGAAACCAATATTAAAAGGCATGTACATGTTTTGAAAAGTTATACATTGAAAACAGGGCAGTCCATTTGCAGAGGGGGTGGATAGAGGCGGGTAGCAGAGTTTTGAATGTATTAGAGTTCGTTAAGGAGATGGGTGGGTGTGTCCTCGAGAATTCCGTTAGTAGTAGTAGTAGTAGTCTTTGCGTGATGTGATGAAGATATGAATGAGGGTTTCAGTTGCAGGGAAAGAGCATCAAAACATCAACACACGGTTGGCTCCAACGGTGGCCTCGTGGTAAGGATGTTGGCTCAGGAGACCCCCATTGGAACGTCTTTGTGTGGAAGTTTGCATGTTGTCCCTGTGCTGCAGAGGCCATTGCAGGATCTGTTAGCGGCACCTCTGTAGAAGTTAAAAGTTTGTCAGTCCTCCGAGGCCCCCCAACTGGACTGGGACCCCAAGCAGTTTCCCTGCGTGCATACTTGGGTTTTCATTCCAAATGTATGTGTTAGGCTAATAGGAGCATCTAAATTGTCTATAGGTGTGAATGTGAGTGTGAATGGTTGGGTTTTCACCTTTTTTTAATAAAAATTCTGGCACTTAAAACTTTCTTTGTCGTCTAGGTGGGTTACTTAAGATTAAGAAGGGTTACTTAGATTAATAAAATATTACCAGGCCGGAATGTGTCTGTAGTGTCTCAACTCAAAAAGAACTCTCTGCCATACCAACGTGTGGATGCTTTGTTTGAGCACTCGTTTCCACAGAATGATACGGAGGTAAACCAAGTCATTTGTTAGACGCAGTTTGTCCATACGCTAACAGAGAGAGTGTATAAATATTGGTACATATTTTACAAAAACTGAGGCACATGAACCCAGAGGTTCCACTATAATCTGCCCAACACTGGACATTATTGCAGAGTGACAGTAACGGTATCAACGGTATCCATTTAACAAACATATAGTTTTAATTATTTCCTTTCATTTTATCTTCCATTCTCATATTTGTAAAAAAAAAAATGCTCTGAATTATTTAAAAAAAATACAAATAGAAGCTCAGTTACTCATTTATTTCCCGTTATAACACAGTACTAACAAGTCAACCAATCAACATCCAGCTCCACATATACCCAGTTTAAGTCTAGTTACGGAATAACCAAACACCCCCGATCACTATTTAAGGAAATACGGTAACAGCATCTAAACTATATGATGATGTACAAAGATTTAGCAGACCTAAGAAGAAGGAATGCATGAGGGGCAAACTTTTCAGCGTGATGGATGGCGGTGGGGGAAAATTAGAAAATGGGGGAGAAGATAACAGTCAAGTCAAGGTCAGAAAACGAGCCTCAACCTTTCTGTCTGCCTGCACACGATGGATAGGCACGGAGAGGATGGAATGCATGAGGCCAGTGGAAAGATTACGGTAGGGAGTAGTAGGACAGAGATATTGAGGAAATGGAGAACAGTCCCAGGGATTTGTGTATGTTTTGCCCTGTGTGTGTGTGTCTATGCGGTAGAGAGCGAGTGATAGGGGAATAGGGAGCCTAATATGATGGGCTAAATGAGGTGTAATGGCAGTAACATAGAGCGACAGCAACTGGGACACTGCATTAAGGGGTTAACTAAGGCCAGGAGTCACTGACCTTCCCAGTCCCAGGAGACAGAATTATCTCTCCTGAAGGACCACAGCACACAATGTGGCAGCAGGTTGGACACATTTTGCCGTGCACAAATATTGAGGGATATTTTCCTCCATAATGCTGCCCGATCAGCACTCACCCAAACATTTGATACTTTGAGGCTTTTTCGCAGCAAAAATAATTAAGCCAGGTTCTCATATTACTTTCCTGTAAAAGCACTTTGAATTATTATACACTCTCTCTGGAATTGTGTGTGTGAATTACAGTGTGTTGAAAATAAAAGAAAGAGACAATGCAGGCTGCGGCTGAGAAATTAGAAATATTAGCATATTTATTACAGCAACAAGAAAGACATGAGAATGCCTACACCCTTTACAACACGCAAGACAGAGGAAAATTTGAAGCTTGGTGGTCCATCAACATTATTTGGGTGGCCAAAAAAAGGAGAAATGAGAGGAACTTCCGGTGAGAGTCAATCAAGGAGATGGAGGACAAAGACTGTGTGAGATCACCAAGCCAAACCAAGCCGTACTGTTGTTGACTTCTACCTAGTGAATAGTCGGGACATTTTTGAGGCTCAAGCATCAATGTGGGCATGTCATCATCATTATTCTGGAATTAGAGTTGAAAACACTGTAAAAATGATTCATAATTATAATTGTAGAAAAGACAACACAGACAATTCATCATGGGTTTTCAAAGTGTGGCACAGTGAGCCTCCCCTTGGAGAATATAATATGGCAGCGGCCTCCTTTACCCCAGACTCTGTTTAACAATCAACCACTATAAAATCTAAAAAAAAAAAATCTTTCAACATAACTGAAGTTCACACAGCAGGGTTGAAAATATTTTTCTTGATATTTCTGTGCCACCTGGAGTCTTCTCCCAGGGGAGGCCCACTTTACGCTCACACAAGAAACCACTGCAGTAGATCCAATCACATACACAGTCATCATCATCATCAAATTTCTGCAACTTTTATGTACCTTATGATGCAAACTCGCCCCCCAAATATCGAAACCAAGATTTATTGGTGTTTGAAAATAAGTGTGTTGATGCAAGATCATCTCAAGAGCAGATAAATACTTCCTGTACACACACTTTACTTCTATCATCGCCTTTACAGACCAACAAAACGATCAGCAAAATAAGGCATTCTCAAGGCCAAGCATTTGAGGGAATTCTGCCAACCCCTTGAAGTCATAAGTTAGTATGAGTAGAACGTGCTCACAATGTCAGAATACGTTAGTGGTATACATAATACTGCTGTGGCTGGGAGTAGTGTGATACATGATGTGTATTTGGCTATCGGTGTGTAGTGATTTATTTTCCATTGATTTGCATTTTTTAAAAAGACATAAAGAATAGAGTTAGTTCACCAAGCTCCACTCCTTCACTGGGCAGACTTTAGGCCAGTTATTCTCAACTTCATAATTATCTGCCCATGTACTGATCATGTACTAAAACCATAAGCACAGTTGTGTTTCATAACCAAAATCATATACGTTTGGGGCAATAGTCCATCCAACTTCTATGCTGCTGGGGGCAACCAAAAAACCACCAAAAAAGTGGCTCAAAGAGTCGACAACTCGGGAAAAATGTATATTTTAGGATAATGCAAATCAATGTGGAAGACTAATCAATCTGTCGAGCAGTTAATATATTCAGGTGTGCCTTATATTTCAGTAAGTATGGTATTTATTCATTCATTCATTTTCTATACCGCTTATCCTCACGAGGGTGGCAGGCATACTGGAGCCTATCCCAGCTGTCTTCGGGCAAGAGGCGGGGCACATCCTGGACTGTTCGCCAGCCAATCACAGGGCACATATAGACAAACAACCATTCACACTCACATTCATACCTATGGACAATTTGGAGTCGCCAATTAACCTAGCATGTTTTTGGAATGTGGGAGGAAACCGAAAAACCCACACATGCACAGGGAGAACATGCAAACTGCACAGCGGGGAATCAAACCCGGGCCTCCTAGCTGTGTGGCCTGCGCGCTAACCACCGTGGAGCCCCCAGTACGGTATTAAATGGGGTTAATCCAACGCCTGATACTAAACTCTCAAAACATTCAATTGTTTGTAGATTTGAGTTTCCAAATGGAATGCTGCAAGGTGGAGGAACTGTACAATAAAAATAGAGGTATATATGTACATATTGCTAAAGAAAATGGGTTCACTTACTAAGATTCCTTGCCCTAGGACAGTCCATTTATCTTCAAATTATATTTCTATTACTTTTGCATGAATAGAATGAGCCAAAAGAATCCCCAAACATCCTCAATTGGCAGTGAAAGCTTTTTTTTTGTCCAATGTGATTTCTATGTTTGATTTTGCAAGAGGCTATAAAATAACATCCAACCCCTCAATTGCTGTTTAAATACATATCCATGTTGTAAATGGAAAAAGCCGAGTAGGCCACTTATGACTTTTATACATTTGGGTTTCATGGTTAGACAATTTGGGAGTGAGTTTGGTGAACTGTATATATGCATATGCATATTATATGCATAATAACGAGAATCCTTGTGCACATCAGAGTTGTCTGTATGTATGTAAAACCAGCAAATGCAATGGGAATCCTGTTTAGAAATCAAGTAAAGCCCATTCTACTCATTCTGTGTTAGAAACTGCGGTCATTGTCGTCTGTTAATTAAAGATCAGACTTTTCACCCATGCTACATTCCTTCGTTCAAACAAATAAAGAACCTTCATTTTTTTCCCATTTCATGACCTTCCCCTCAACAAGCACTCCAACATCTCTTTTTCATAATGATAAAAGCATCATCATCATTACAAACATTCTAACATTGGAAATCAACGCTGTACATATTTTACACTATGATACAATCATATATACTGTACGTTTATGCCACTCTCTGTCCTTTAGACTTCCATATAATAAAACATATTAAATCATTATTTTTCACCAGAAAATCAACTGATAACTTTTGCTGTCAAAGTTACCCAGCGACTGATTTAAATAAGTTGTTTATGAGGTTTAAATAATGACTTCATTTTAAGAGGTTGTTTGGGGGGAAAACACTACTATCTTCAAGGGGGCAAATGCCTCTGATGACCTACATTGCTCTGGAACAGTGTAATGGAAGAAAAATGTTCTTTGCACATCATGAAGTATAATTTGATGGAAGTGTGTCTGCTTGCCATCACGAGGGAAGCCCTTGTCCTTGTCAAGTGTAACCCGTCATTATACCATCTGACTTTAGGTCCAGTTCTGTCTCCCACCTCACACCCAAACATTCATGTCTTTCAGGATCTTGGCTCCCTCATCTGCGCATCGCTGAGAAATCCTCCCAACCAATACAAACATTAGGTCCATCTCAACAGGGGTGGGACACACCACCCCTATAAACATATATCTACACATGTACATTGAATCAGAAATAAGAATACAACAAAACCAACCGTAGACCTCACAGACAGTCATGATATTTAGATTCTAATTAGTTTTTTGTCATTCCTTTCTTAGTCTTTGAGTGATGTAAATGAATGTTCTAGGTGTTGCTCCATATCGGTGCTTTTACTGCTGCTGCTGCTGCTGCGACTCCAAAGCTGGTAGTGTCCATGAAAGTGGGAAGGAACGGTGCAAGAATGTGAAGGATTCAGGTGTCCTTGTTGTCCTCCTAACAAAACCAATGCAGGAGCAAGCAGAGAGTATACGTCGACTTCTCCGTTTTAGTGGTGGTAATCTTAACACAAGCGTCCACCTTCTTGGCTCTGTCTCAGTGTGCATTAATGTGGAAAGTGTTATACTTGGATGTGTGTCCCCTGGGTCTGCAGGCTTTGCACACTTGATAAAATCTTCTTCTGGTGGCCGGCAAGTGTCACACCCATTTTGGACAATTCACTGCAAGGAATACAAAAAAAGCAGGTGTATAACTCTGAGAAGAACCTCTTTTAAATGAGTTATTGATCATTCAATATGTACGGCATCTTCACCTGATACTGATGTAGAGGATTGAGTCTAAGCTGACATAACCAGAACTGGAAAAGTTGTCCTTATACTGGCCCATCTTAATAGCCTCCAACCACTCATCCACTGTGTTCACGCTGAATTCTGGAGTGGTTGGCTCCTCACTGTTGAGATACAAAGCACAGTAGATTGGTCCATCTGCACAGTCTGTGTACTGCCGTTCCTTAGCACTTTGAGTTTCAAACATTGTGGCTTCACTATCACTGCTTTTCCAAAAAACATTTTAATAAATAAATACTACTGTGGTCGAACACTGCTTTTTATTAGAGCAAGTGTTACTTTATTTTGCCTAAATTAAGCATTCTGAAGCACAAAACTGGCTAAATGAAATAAGATACAAATATAAATAACTTTCATAACTGGATGTACAATTTTTTGACTGTGCGAACTATGGCATTCGTCTAATCCAGGGGTCTCAAACTCAATTTACCTGGGGGCCACCGGAGCTAGGTTCTGGGTGAAGCCGGGCCGCATCAGGTTTTCAAAAAAAAACCCAAAATGCATTTCTTAAAAACTGGGAAAAAAATAAATTAAAAAAACTATCTTCAATGCTTTTGCTTCTGCTATACCCTACACTTTTTCCGTACTTTGGTTCCGGTTTTCCACACCAAAATATCTGATAAAACATTCCACTGTTCTCAAATATCTTAATTTTTATTTTTCTATACACAAAATAAGATAAAAAAAGAAATAAACAAATTAAGAATAAAGACAATAAATCAATCAATCAGTAATAAATAAGTAAAATAATAATAAAACAGCAAATAAGAAAAACGTAAGAAACCACATACAATTGGTAAAGAAATTATTTTTTTCAGATTCAAATGTACAGTATTAACAGTTATTTAACCTTTAACATGAACATTAATGAAACTTAATAATTTGACCCAATTAGCAAGTTAGCATCGTACCCAGTTCCATCTGGGAGCAGCGTGGTAACTTTAACATGTTTGATGAGATGCTTTATCTTGACGTGTATTTTCCCTTTTATTCCAAATAATTTCCTGCATTTATTTGTACCCAGCATCATAAGCCTTTAGCTTCATTGCTAATCCAAAGCAAAACAGGGCGGGGTAACAGGGTAGGGTAACAGTATGGGCGGGGCAAAATCATGTTAATTGTGTCCGGTGTGCACACAGCTTTAAGCTGTCATTTCAACATTAAACTTTGGTATCAAGGTGGGGGCCTCAAACTAGCGTCTCGCGGGCCGCGAGTTTGAGACCCCTGGTCTAATTGAGACCCCTGGTCTAATTTTTTTGTGGTCAGCATCTGCTTGCAACATCCCTGTACTTGTTTCTCAGCAGCAATAATGAGACTGAAAAATGAGACTGTTTTCTAGCCCTCAAATAGGTTGCAAATGAAATCTAAAGCAGTAATTATGTTTTCAGCTCTGTCCAACTGACCCTGCTGGGCTGTTGGCCAGCTCTCTGAGGCTGGCAGGGTTTCTGATGAGCTTGTCCAGGATTGTGACAATCTGGCCAAACTTGGGTCGCTCACTGCGTCCTTTTTCCCAGCAGTCCAACATAAGCTGGTGCAGCACCACCGGACAGTCCATGGGTGCAGGGAGACGATATCCCTCGTCTATTGCTTTGATAACCTACAACGAAGGAGGCAAGCACATCAGGTTTAAGTGGAGCTGAATGCATAGTTTTCTGTGCAGTGTTTTACAGCGTGCTAATCCCCAACAGTACCACAACTTTAATGGTGTGTGAAGGTTATCATTGAGGCATGAGCTTGCATATGTGATTGTAACTCACATCCTGGTTGGACATCTCCCAGTAGGGTCTCTCGCCGTATGAAATGACCTCCCACATGACAATACCGTAACTCCATACGTCACTGGCTGAGGTGAACTTCCTGTAGGCGATGGCCTCTGGAGCTGTCCACCTAATGGGGATCTTCCCTCCCTGTAAATAGTTAAGATTTTCTTAGCAACACAAAATATGTCACCCTGAATTTGATGCTTGATATAGTGTAAATATTAAAATGCTGTTTGAGTCATGGGGATTTGGTGGTGTAATAAAGGAAAAGCAATAATATGCCGAGGCTGCAGGGAAGCTGAGTGCTGTGCTGTCATCAAGGGCATCCATGTGTTCACTCCTGCACGTCGTCCTAGTGCTGCCAAATTTCCTTTTCTGCTTTCATGCTTGTTGTTGATGTGCTTGCACAGATCAAAAACATTCTATAAAGCCCCACTGTATAGACACAACAGAGACCCCTGCCTTCTCGCTCAATGTAACACACACACAAACACACATAATATATACTGTATATATTACCACCAAGGCTCCAGTCAGCCTTTTAACATGCGGCCCTTGCCTCTGCACCACCAAGCATTCCCTGTCTCTGCATGGTCAAAGTCAAATAGAAGACAAAGCTGCCAAGTGACTCTGCACTGTACTTTTGTTTCCATCGCCCCCTTGCCCGTCCCCAAACATCCTCTGTTATCTCTTAACTGCTCTCACTGGATCCCCTCCCTTGTTCCCTTTCAGCCTTATTTGATTCCCGCTCCTCTCTCTCTCTCGCTCTCTCTCTCTCGATGTCTTCCGCATCTTCACCTCTGTCTCCTGCCCCGCCCCCCTTCCTCCCAGCGCCTCCAGCTCCCCATTGACGTCTCCTGACATCAGTGGGTGTGTGTCTGATTGCAATAGAGCTGTCTGCGGCTGATGCACCCCTCCCAGGGCAATGCTAATGCCATATTAAAAATAACAACCTCGACAGTTCTTCCTATGCATATGAATAATGCCATCTCCTTGTGGGCATTTTAGATGAGCTGCTCCGCCGTAGCTTAACTCACTGACGTCAGGCTCTGTGCAAGGATGGTGATGTGACCAAAAAACTTTCCTTGCATGCAGCTGCTGTATGATACGGTTGCTAGTGTTTAGCATTCTGAACACTGTAGATCTATCAAGTCAAAGGATTCTTGGGCAAACCAGCCAAAGCGTGAAATACAGTATATGTTTTTGTAAATGGCTGGAAAATACATGGTAAGAACTCACATACACATAGTAGTTGGCTAATATTCTACATTATGCATTGGTATTGTCTTGTCTGTTTAATCCACCTATTGTGTTGCTGTGTGTATAGTTGGTTGGCCACCACAACTGTGTGAGCCGGTGACGCTCCGCGATTTGTAGCTAATTTGAGTACCACCTAGTGGCTCAAATGGGGCTGTGGCACAATAATGACATGACACAATGATCTTTGAGTGTTAATCTTCATGATAATTATCTCAACCTACTGTATATGCTCTTCGCCGGAGCAACAATGCAGCATTAGTGTTAGACCACACAAGTGTGTCTTACCCTGGTTGTGTATGCAGCTTCTGGGTCGTCCTCCAGAACCCGACTGAGGCCAAAGTCAGACACCTTACACATCAGGTTGCTGTTGACCAGGATGTTTCGTGCAGCGAGGTCTCTGTGAACGTAGCTCATGTCTGACAGGTACTTCATGCCTGAGGCGATGCCACGCAGCATGCCGACCAGCTGGATCACGGTGAACTGGCCATCGTGTTTCTGCAGGGCGAGACAAGGAGAAAGATGAATTAATACACTGTATGGAGCAACGGCGGGATGATGTAATGATAACATCCTCACAGGGAAATTCACCCCTCTGAAGTGTCCCTGAGCAACAATTAAAAAGGTGCCGTTTGGCGCTGGCTAACCTTGCCCTTTGGCCTCTATCTGCAGGGTGTCAATGAATGATGAATTTCTTCTACTGGAAAGCAATGGAGGACCCTGAATGTGCTCAAGCGGAGCTCACTGGATTCCAGTTTTTGCGTCTTTGGCAGGGAGCAAAGCCTGTTGATCGATGGCAGTCTAGCTCACCTTCCTCTGCAAATTATTTCTGCCATGGGCCAACGGCCCGCGTTAAAAAACCATCCATGTTATCGGTCACCCTCTCCCCTTCATTTAATCTCTCCTTCCCTTTGTTTCGATGTCTCTCCATCCATCTCTGTCTTTCCTTGGTTTCTTGTCTCCAAGACAGAACTCTTTATTATGTGGATTCAGTGTCCGTATGTGCATCTATCCGGCATCCATCATCTTCCTGAATCTGCACACACCCCCTTTTACCAACAACTATACTTCTTTGCCATCCACCCTCACCCGCCCCTGAGCAGCTGCATAGTAAGTTAATTAGCTGGTGGTTTTGTTAGATGCTGATTGATTGGAGTGTCTAACAAACCTACAGACTTCCTCTATCAATCTGCCCACCACATTGTAATGCCAGGCTGTTTGAGAGAAAGGGTAGAAAAACCTGGGAAAGAGACTAATGAGGAAAGATGGAAATATAAGTAAAGACTTGCACACTTTTGTTGTAATTGTGGATGAGTGAGAAGGCAAAACAACGAGGGTAGTAAGATGAGAATAATGGTGGTGGTGGTGGGGGGGACCTTCCCTGACAGATCAGTGGTTTTGTATTTTCTCAGGGACGGCTGTTTAATAAATGGTCAGCATAATTAAAGACACATATGGATGCCTGGAGCACAGATCAGCTGTAAAAAACATAAAACATTATTATATTGAGGCACTGTGGACACTCTTTACGACCCTCATTAAAATACAAACTGCTACACACAACATTTTTTTGTTTTTCCAGTGTGTCATTTTGTAACTGTGTTTCGTTTTGGTCGTTTTAGTCTGTCACTTCCCATTTACTTTGCCTCAGTGGTGCTGATGAGATTGGTCTTTATTTTGCTTTGGGCCATGCTCTGGAGCACGCCAGTGATTTTCTTGTAACATGAATCAGTCAGGGCTTTGCTAATCTAGTTTGATGGTTAGTATTTCTACTACGGCAGCTATTTCTGCTGTGGTATTCTACATATGTAACATCTGTCTTTTGATGTTTTACATCTAAATTATGTGAAAACAATTCCTTGGCCAACCTAATCAGAAGATTGTACCACTGGCACTTTTTTTTGTAATCCCTTTTTTGTAGAATACTTGATACAGGGCTGCAAGCTGTACAAGTGGTTGGCGCCACACAGCTAGGAGACCCGGGTTCGATTTCCCCCCTCGGGCATCGCTGTGTGTATAGTTTGCATGTTCTCCTCGTGTGTGGGTTTTCTCCGAGTACTGCGGTTTCCTCCCACATTCCAAAAACATGCTAGGTTAATTGGCGGCTCCAAATTATCCATAGGTATGAATGTGAGTGTGAATGGTTGTTTGTCTATATGTGCCCTGTGATTGGCTAGCGACCAGACCAGGGTGTACGGGTGTATGCCTCTCGCACAAAGACAGCTGGGATAGGCTCTTGAGGATAAGCGGTATAGAAAATGAATGAATGGATACTGGATACGACCCAGCCTCAACCAGGCGCCCACTCCATCAGCCCCTATATACATAAGATGAGTTTGAGACCTCTAGTCTAGATAATCATTTCATGTAGTTTCTACCTTAAGTGTAACTTTAAAGGGTGTTTACTATTGCTGTGATCTAAAAAAAATAATATCTGTTATGATAAAATAAAGAAGTGACTGAAACAGGAGTTCAACTATTTTCCAAATGAAGTCCTTGGTGAACAAAGTATAATTTGGACCACTTTACAGCGGGGACATCATATTACAAAAGGGGTTAAAGCCGTGATCTTGAATGTCAGAGCATGCTGTGTTACTTCCTGCTGAAGCAAGCAGCCATTGTGACTCACCTTGAGGAAGGTGTCCAGTGATCCATTCTCCATGAACTCTGTTATGATCATCACCGGCTTACCTAAAAAGAGACATAACAAGGAAGCTGTAATGACATGCAATTATGTGGAACAAAGAGGTGGACTATAAAGAGGACAGAAGAAGAAGTGGTGCAGCCCACAGCTGTGACCAGCCTTCTTCTTAGCTATGATCCCCCCATCCCCACCCCCGGTTGTGTCTCTCTGGGGGATAACGTGGCGTGTCGTCATCAGTCACAGTGACAGCTTCTAATCAAGCCTCTCCATAAACGCCAGGAGATAATTAGAATGGACCGATCCACCACAATATCTATGTGTGTGTATGAGAGGGTTTTAGGGGTCCTCCTGAGATCTCATGCATACTAATCAGCCTCAAGGGAAGGCTGGTGTGGCTGTGGGGCTGTTGCGGTTGGATCGCTGTGCACCTGCACATGTATGTGTGAGTAAGGTTGACTGACAGGCCCTGTGCCCTCTGCTCCCCTGCTTGGCATCTGTTAGGGCTTACAAATGATTAACAAAGTAGCCGCAATCATGCACACACGTACACACATAGTACATGGGATAAAAACAGCAGTTGTCCCTGCTGATGACCCCCGACACCCCTGCTTTGCCAATCACTAAATATTGTGTGTGTGTGTTTATCGTATTTATTGGCAACAGGTTGTGGCTATGATGTTTCATTTAACAACAAAGCTATTGAGATGTAAGTGCAGATAAAGTCTGAAATACAAGGTGGGTGGCAGAGATGAGAAGGAAAGAAGACCTAAATGAGAAAGAGAAGTGACAGCAATGTTTACTTTGACCTTTTACAATTTGTTGATTTGGAAATGTCATGAGCCAAGAAAAAGTAAGAAGTATGATTTTCATCTTCAAAAAATGAAAAATAATCAGTGAAACTGAAACAAAATGAGACGAAGATAGGGCGGGGAGGACATGAGACGAGACTCAAGATGTGAACAGCTGAGAAGAATAGATGAGATGAGGAAAAATATATAATGGGAATGAATTGGGGATGAAATAAGGAGGGGGGATGGGATGAGAAGTGAGGAAAATTAGAAGATAATGGTGAATAAATGAGAAGCAATTGGTATGAGAATCCAAAGCAATGGGGAGGGAAGGTGTTTGACAAGAAAGGAGAAGTGGATGACAAGAAGAAGAAGAGATGGGGATGATGAAACAAAAAGAAGGGGACAGGTTGAGGAAACATGCAAAACCAATGGGAATAAGACGTAATGGGAAGGGACGGAGAAGAGATGACAATGAAAGGAAATGGAAAGGGGTGAGAACACATGAGAAGGTGAAGAGAATTTGTAGTAAACAAGGAAGGGGTGAAAAAAGAACATGAAATGAGGTGTGAGGAAATGAGAATTAGAAGAAATGCAAAGTAAGATGTGAAGGAGAGGAAGAGGAGAGGACAAGTGATGGCAATGAGAGGGAATTAGAAGCAATGGGATGGAGAGGAGACGGGGATGAGAAGGGCCAGAAGAGGACAACAGATGACAACGACGTGAGGTGAGATAGAGTGGCAATGATAATTAAAAACAAAGGGAAGGAGATGGGAGTACTGGATGAAAGAGTGAGCAAATGAAACAGAAGATGACACAGAGAAATGAGAAACAGATATGAATGAGGAGAGGAGATGGAAAGCAGATGCGAAGGAGCCGGGGTGGCAATCTTGTCACGGAAAAACAGAACAACACCACAGAGGCCTTGAGTTAGATTGCAGGTAAAGACAGCAATGCATCAACTTAAATGAATTCACTATCTCACTGCAGCAAACACAAACACACACACACACACAGCGCAAAGGACACACACGGGGTCTCTAGTGGTGGTGTCTTCTTTGACAGTAACATTAGTCTCAGGGATAAAAGTGAAAGAGAATTGGATTTTCTTCTGCTGGGGGTGAGAACTGCTGGTCGCATTTATCTACACGCGGTCCCTGGATTGTGTGTTTCTTTGTGCTTGTGTGGTATTTGGTGCTTTGTGTCCACGTTCTTGTGTATGTGTGAAGGAGAACTGGTTTCAGGGCATGGTGAGTGAAAAAGGATGCAACAAAAGTGCTCAAACAACAGTTAGTGTCAGATTTACTCTGATGGAAAAGAGTGTGACTCTTTACAGCTCGTGATCTGTGTGTTGGTGTGTATGTTGGCTTTTCAGTGAAAATAAATGGTCAAGGCAACGGTTTGGTTTATTTCGGATCTGCTTAACAAGTTAAATTGAAGTTGCATTAGTCTTGCACAATTCAAAATGGCTGAAAAGGAGTCAGAAGAAGGAGAGCTTACTTTATCCTACCCCTTCTGTCATAACAATTACTGATACTTTGTTCACTTCCTGTATTTGAATGTTACCATCTTATAATAGAGAAAACAAATTTGAATATGTAGCAAAAAAAATGAAGTAAAGGGAAAACAATAAATCAATAAATCAACAACTGAAAAAAAATTAATAAATAAAAATAAATAACCACCCTCGGCCATCTCTGTGTGGAGTTTGCATGTTCTCCCCGTGCATGCGTGAGTTTTCTCCGGGTAATGCGGTTTCCTCCCCCATTCCAAAAACATGCTAGGTTAATTGGCCACTTCAAATTGTCCATAGGTATGAATGTGAGTGTGAATGGTTGTTTGTCTATATGTGCCCTGTGATTGGCTGGCCACCAGTCCAGGGTGTACCCCGCCTCTCGCCCAAAGACAGCTAGGATAGGCTCCAGCACCCCCCGCGACCCTCGTGAGGAAAAGCGGTAGAAAATGAATGAATGATTGAATGAATGAATGAAAAATAAAAAAATATTTGAGATATAAATAAATATTCTTCCTCTTTGGGCTTTTCCCTTCAGGGGTCGCCACAGCAAATTCAATCTCCTCCATCCAACCCTTCTTCTTCTGCATCTGTGTCTCTCACAGCAACTACCTTCATGTCCTCCTTCACTATGTCCATAAACCTTCTCTTTGGTCTTCCTCTACGCCTCCTACCTGGCAGCTCTAAACGCAGCATCCTTCTACCAATATATTCACCATCTCTCCTTTGGACATGTCCCAACCATCTCAGTCTGGCCTCTCTGACTTTATCTGCAAGGCCTCTAACATGTAATGTCCCTCTGATGTACTCTTTCCTGATCCTATCCATCCTGGTCACTCCCAATGAAAACCTCAGCATCCTCATTTCTGCTACCTTCCTGTCTACAGGAGTAAAAATCTGACATTCTATAGGAAATCAGGATAAATTATGGCTATGAAACCTGGCTTTTGTGTGTCTGCTCCATGTGTCATGTGTGCAAACTCATTTGTTGCCAGTGAAGTATAGACCATTACCTGCAGGCCCCGCAGTATTAGCTGTGGGAAGAGAGAGGTACAATGAAACACATTCATCCTGTTGTCTCAGTCTACACGATCAACACACGCACTTGCAGTGACACACACCATCAGCAGCCATCATCTGGACACCTGCCATACTAAATTATCCTTGCAATTGATGGATAACAGAGCTTACCAATAATGTTGACCACACACACACACACAGACCACACGGCTCTTCTCGTTGACTCCAATGCACATACACACACACACACACACTGCAACACAATGAATCCTTTTCATTTCGCACAACGACTTCATCCACTTTTCAAACAAAAATAGCACACACATGCAGGATGGAGCTTGTCATGAAGCACTCGTCAAACACTTGTCAATTTCCTCCTGAAAGCACATAATTAACTAATCACGTTCGTATTCACTCCCATTTATTGCTTTTCATCGTGCTTAGAAATAATTCAAAGAGCTAAATGGCCTGTGTGTGTGTATCTGCAGATTGGCTATTGACATTCTGCCAGGTGGAGTGTGTCATTGAATGGATCAGAGACAAGTTTGCTCGTCTTTACGGCGCTTCATTAAGTGGAAGTAAGTGTTGTCTTTCTTTTCTTGGCCGTAAAACGACGATCATCAGAATCTTGTGTGTCGCTGTGAGTGTTTGTGTGTGAAATATGCCCCCTTTTCCATGCCTTCACACGGCTTGCTATTGGCAAAAGCTGGAACAACTATTCCTAGTAACTAGTATTAGAGCATGCACAACCAATCCTGCCGTAAATGCTGTAATTATAGCCAGGGAGTTTATTTACCAAAGCAAAGTGGGTGGGTGTTAATTGGAAGCAGGTGAAAATTGGAAAGAGAGCCATTTTAGTAAAGAGAGTATTTTTTTGGAAAGAGAATGTCATTTTATATAACAACTTGTTTTTAACTTGAATAATGCTTTGCAGTGGGTGTAAAGGAAAACATATTAAAACAGCTGTATGTCACCGGCTCAAAATGACATTTTTTTTTCAACCAAAAAATTTAGGAACGGCTAGCATATGTTACCAAGGGTGGTCTACACAATTTGCCACAATTAAAGTTACAATTAAAAAGTGAAAGTTACACAGTAAAAAATGCTGTTTTGGCCTGGATAATGTGCATGTCTGTCGCACGTACTCGTCACAAAAGAGATCTTAGGATTTAAAAATGAATGCTGTTGTTGCTATGTTCCTGTTGAACTGCTGAGTGAAATCAGATGTTTTTCCAAACCCTGGTTTTGTAACATAACGTTCTTCTTTGTTTTGTGTGTGTATTTTAGTGGGGTATAGCTTACATGCTCAGACCAGGAAGAGGGTGGAATAGAATGCTTGGAACTCATTCAAATGTGAGTACCCCCTAAAACCGCTGCAAACAAAATGATCCAAATGTTAAGACTAGTTAGAACATTGCAAGAATTTATATTTTGCAGTGCTGGATCTTCAGGAGGGTCTAAGCACAGTTTCAATATGCAAAAAGAAGAAATGTGAGCAAACCACCATTAAAGTATAATAGACTGTTCATCAGCTGATCAAAAGTTTAAGACTACAGGCTTTAAAATTGTTTTTTTTTTTTTGCAAAAATGTGGATTGAATGTCATTTTCTGTCGGGTATTGTCATTATCTTGGTATCTTGGCCGATATTCATTATTGTTATATGCTGATGAATGCCTTTCAAAATCAGTCACCGGTGGCTTATTGTATTGCAACCCTGTCTGTGTCTTGTTCTAATGTTTTGGGTAGTGTCCCCCTCTTTCTTTCCTTCACACTGCGCAGGCGTGTGGCTCCAAAATGAAACATATTATAGTACAGTAAACCTCGGATATATCGGATTCAATTGTTCCCACTGGTTTTGTCCGATATAAGCGAAATCCGTTATATGCGTATACCAGAAAATGTCCGTTTTACGCATATATCGGATTTATATCCGGTATATGCGTACTAAATCGGATTTTATCCGTTATAAAAAGGCACTTCCTCGACTATGTTTCCAATGTACCTGGGCAACGCTACAAATGACGTCGTATTGACCACGATGCGGCCATCCGATATATGCGAGGGAAATTTAATGGAAATGCATTGGAACGGGACTGGAGATTTTGTCCGAAATAGGCGAAATCCGTTATAAAAAATCCGATATATGCAATGAATTTTTATTGGAAATGCATTACAGAAAAATTGTTTCTTTTTTATCTGTCCGTTGTGAGCGAATTTCCGATATATCCGAGTCCGATATATCCGAGGTTTACTGTATATGCCATTTGTGAGAATGATATTAAGTTTGCATCCTGAAACACATACCTTGAAACATATGTAAATATATTTCTTTCAATGGAACATTGGAGCTTCAGGTTATGCAGGGGAGTCAAACGGTGGTTGTGTGGAGATGTTGCGGGGGTATTCCTCATGACTGAAGGCTTTTCAGCAGGACAACTCTGCAGTTTACAATATCCGCCTAGCAAAGGACTTCTTCCAGAGGACTAATGTTACTCTTTTAGACCGTCTTGTGTGTTCCCCTGATCTAAATCCAGTTGAGAACATGTGGGGATGCACGGCCAGTGATGTTTCCAAAAATGGTCAGAAAAAATCAGAATGGTGCAGACACTCACTCATTAATGATTTATTTTATGAATATTGTATTTCAATTTTTTGGGGGGGAGGGACTTTTGTTTAGATTTGGTCTTAAACTTGAATTTGATTATCTGATGAACAGCCTATTTCAGCTTGTTTGGAGTAAATTGCTTACTCAAAACATTTTTTGTCTTTCATTTCTTTTATTTTCTTTTGGCATTTTGAAGCTCTACTTAAAACCTCCTTGAGTTCCAGCAGTATAAAATTTAAAACACAGCAGCAGTAGAACCAACCAATATCATGTAATAGCAGTGAGGAGTAAACTGCTCAGTCAGCATTAATACCCTAATGAGTTAGATGTAAACAAGAATATGCCGTTTTAAAGCACATGCAGAGGTGTTGACCACCCATAATATTTCAAATGATACTGCCATCTTGCGGGGTTGATAAAAACCACAACAGGAGGTTGCCTACAGCCACTGCACTTAATGCTACCTGATTGTAATTCACTTTTGTAGACTGTACTGTGCGACTATATGCGACTTAATTGAAAAGAGAGGGTTTGTGGATGCACAAACAAACATTGCAATAAAATCTGAACTTTCTTCAAGAGCCTGGCTTATTACTGCCCTCAGTTTCTTCTTCAATGAAATGAGTCTCCTTCTTTTGGTTTCTCATGGGCTATCCACGTGGAAAGGTTTTCAGGTCAAAATACCAAAGTATATTATCGTTTCAGCATTCTGGGTGCCCTGAAACACTATTTTTAGTGTGAAAATCTGAAAACACTGGCTTGTGGTTGACAACAATGTCAACAAGTAACCCACATTTTCTAAAAACTATGATGTCACCGACCAGTCAACGTCACGTGACCAGAAGTGAGTGCTACCAACACGCCAAGATAATAGCTGAATATTTCTACTAGCATGACTGACCCCAGTTGACATTTTCCTGATATTTTGTCGTTTTCTCCAAAATGAATCGCCGATCCAGAAAAATCTCAGGAGCGTTACCGGTGGTAACAGGGCCTTAGTGTCTCTTGCTCTGACTGATGAGTTCAATGGGGCGTGGCTTTTGTATTTCCCCAGGATACCACGCATGCATTGTACCTGCTAAATTTCATTAGAGTGCCTGTAGTTGCGTGCACGTGTACTGCTGTGAGTGTTCATGAAAGTGAAGAGTGTGTGTCCACATGCATACAATTATATTATGAGTGGCTGCGTGTGTGTGTGTGCATGTGAGGGCTGAATCGGGGTGTTATTGAATGAAGCCCAAAGTACAAAAAAGAAAATGAAATAAGTGCACTATTCATGTTAAGACCCTGGACTAAATGATACGATGCTTTAAACACAGGAAAGATCTCTGGGAAGCTCCATGTAAGGCGGTGGGGTTGGGGGGGGGAAGCATGTGGTGAAACAGGTAGACAGAAACTCAATAAGCTTATCTCCTCTCCTCTCTCCACCTTCTCCTCCTCTCATTTCCTCACGTTCATCTCCTTGGCATCCGTCCTCTCGCCTTCCTGCCCCTCCTGCACACTCAAATCTCAGCACATATCTTCGCTGACGCCCTCATTTGTTCTCAAGTCCTATCTTGTCTAATTTCCTTGCTCTTGTATCCTATCCTATCTCATCTCATCCACCATCCCACCTCTATCTTCCCTCCATCCTGCAACCATCATCACCTTTTCCTCCTATCTTAACTCCCCCTCATTTGCCTCTGCAGTCCTGTCACCGCAGATTTGCATATGAATAATAATCCCAGACCATTTCTTTGTATTGTTATACATGCAGGTTTACAGCTAATCACTAGTTTTCAAAGACAGAGGACAAGTATGAGAAAAAAAAACACCCTGTGTGCAGTTTCTCCTGCTTTAACTGCATCTTTGTAGAGCATCTCGACTCGTACCTGTTTGATGCAAGCACCCTAATTGAGGGTTTTCTCCAATGAGTTGATTGTCGCAGCGCTTTTAAAAACACATGAGCCATTCCTGGATCAAATTAGAGATGGGGGAGATGATAAGGAGAGGGAGGAGGGGGTGTGCAGATTACAGCGTTTTCCTTATGTGTAGAGGGGCAGATGAAGGAAAGGGGGTCTATTTTTTCCCTCTTTTCCTGCATGTGGCCCTGCAATTAGCATAACAATAGCGGCAATCAGATGACAGACAGCACAGAAGCTTATTAGAGTGGCACCCGGCATGGGAGCTGAGGCCTCTGTGCTTGTAAGCTGACAGAACACACACATAAAAGATAACAAATGCACGAATTGAGGGGAAAAATGCACAAAATACTACTTTGCTGAATTACAATAAACACCAAAGGCTTTTCTCTCTTTTAGTGTCACCTATAACAATACATTTTAATGCTTTTAAGTTTTGTAAAGCAACACAGTGGATTTTGGAGATACTTTTCTGTGTATTTATAATTAGTATAATTGCTTTATTTGACATTCCTTCCTACACTGGCACTCTAAGAAGCAGTAAAATATTCATAAAGCAGTGAATAGGACAAAAGAGACACTTACATTAATTTATATACAGAAATACTAATCAGGAAGTTAATTATCCACAGCTCAAGTACATTAACTATGTTTATTTGTCAGGTGAAATCTGGATATTAGTATGAAATGCAATGACGAGCATGGAAATTATGTACACATCAGTCAACATTTGTTATTACTTGCTATTAGTGCATGTTTTCATATTGCTTGTTTTGTGCTTACATGCTGTATTTTCTAAACTGGTATCATATAAATAAATCAATGGTTTAAGCATTAAAGAAACATTACTATTCCTCCAAGCTCTGCACGACTGTTACTGCAATTACCTTTTCCACCATGAAGTCTAGTTAGTAACTCACCCCCCTTGAACCCACCTGAGACCCAGTACATGCTGGGTCAGCCTGCCTGATTGCGTACTGAGGGTGGTGTGAAGGGTCCAGCTGCTGCCACGGAAAAGGGCCCTGAAGGAATTATTGACCCATCAGGAACTGCCCCCCACCCAGCCAGGCAGCCCACACATACACACCTTAGTCTGTGACCTGTAAAATGATGGTTCAGTTTGTGAGATTTGTTTCAGAGGAGCTCTATCACCCTCTCAATGTGCCGTGACGACAGGCAAAGAGGAATAAATGAATGTTAAAGGTACGAAAGACGCCAATTAAATGGACACTCTTGCTGGCTCCCCCTGCAGGTTGCAACTGTGGTTACCAACACCAGGTTGGGTAAAGTGAGAGTGAGAAGTAATATATCCATTAAAGGTACAATAGAGTCCTTCCTTGGCGCCAGAATACAAACGGTAGAGTGTCTCAGTGGTTACTGACCTATTTGTTAAGTTTTAATGATGACAGTAACACCTCGTTTATCGTGGTTAATTGATTCCAGACCAGACTGTGATGAGTGATGAATTTCCACAAAGTATAATTCCTTATTTATAAATGACATTTTTTTCATAGTCAGAACATTGGGAATCTGTTTTTGTCTACTAACCCCTGCTCTAACTAATGAACTAACAACTTTGCACTGCTATTATCCAATATAGTAGACATAATAACAGTTGATATGCTATTTGAGACATGAATAATGTTAGTGCTTTTGTGCGTTGCTATAAATATGTTCTGTTCGGAAGCGAAGTAGCGGTCGGGGTTCAGAGATGAGTTACGTACAGCATGGCATGGGTTACGGCCATAACAGTCGAAAAAGACCAGCGATTGTTCCAGCGATTAAGTGTCGCACCGAACATTACAGCGGCATTACTGACATCTAGTGGCCTGAATGCCATATATTTGTATTTTTAGTTAATTTAACTTAGTTTAGTTTAGTTCTTAACTATTATGCATATATTTTGAGTAATACTAGGCTGTATTCAACCACAAAAACAGCATGATTTATTAATATATTTTGAAAAACCTTGATCTTGACGCTACCATTGAAGCAAGTAGTTCTTATGTGAGCACACTCTGCAGATTGTAGAAAGTGCAGCATGAGTCCTGTGCACTACTACTATTACTGCTGTGTGCGATTAAAATTGAGAGCAGTAAAGACACAGTTGTTGTAAAAGGACATGCTCAGGACCGAAAGAAGTAGAGGGATACGAACATACAAGCACACCATCTTATAATAAATATGCATTATTTGATCATTTTATGGGCTGGAAAATATCTAGTATATGCACTGTATCAGTAGCGGTAATGTTGGCGCTAACACAGCTTGATGCTGCGTGTACCATCAGTCAAAAGCCATTTCAAACAATAACCATAAAGACCAATTTATAGTCATTTGTGTTATGTTCCACCGCTGTTGTCTATTCTAATTTTTGATTAGGCTCGTCACAGTAACAAAACAATTCAATTAGTCAAAAAAAAAAACAGTCCCTATCCTGCACACCAAAGGCCACAATATTTTGACAAAGCAAGAAAGAGGCAATTAATAAGAATGGTTTCTCATCTGTTAAATGCATTGTGATGAATATGCATGAGGCTAAAACCACATCCAATTGATGTTATGAATTATTGATATTCATGCATATGCAGTTGCTCTTTTGTTGCTGGCCAGAGTCCCACTGAAGAATTTATACTATGTGTGCATTTAATGTGTGAATGTGTTTACAACTTTTTCTTCTCTCTCCTTAGAGTTAAAGGAGTTAAAGTCAAAGCATTGAGAGGGAACAGTTGGCCATGATGAGCACTGCAGAGTACATCCTCACTCATTTTTAAAAATAAGTATTTTATTCCAACAATTAGCTTCCACTTGCAACTAAAAATGTGTGTTTCCTGTAATGAAATGCGCCACAGATGGCCAGGTGTGCATCTGCCGTTCTCCATACGTAAACATACTGCTCAAGTAGAGCACTTGTCTATGTGAGCAATTTAAACGTGTCAACAGAACACACCAATTAACTTCAATGCCACATGGCCCATGAGCGGGTTTGTGCCATTGTTTTCCACATTTACTTGAAGTTGCATGTTGGCTCACTTGGTTTCGTTAATAAAATGCCACCATCGTCACAATATCTGTCACGGTCGGGCTTCATTGCTTTACGGTTCGACCCCAGGATGCAGAGAGCAGGACCAAATGCAGGTAAATAATATTTACTCTGTGCAACAGCAGCAGAAGAAAAAGCAACTCAGGTAGCAGACGGACAAACGACAATGATCCCACGCAGGGCGAGGCACACACCTGAACTAAATAGACAGCACAAATTAGAGACAGGTGTGGGACATAAGGACAACCAAGGCAGACTCGGGGAAACAGGAAGTCCAATACAAAATAAGAGTGTCCAAAAAGGAAACCAAAGCCCAGACAGGGAACATAGACAAACTGTCACCTGGGAACCCACACAGGGCGTGACAATATCAACAGTAAGTTAGAGGCCTTTTGCATAGCAACTTTATTCATGATGCATATTCTCGGTAATGACGTCATGATTTGTTCTCCGCCCTGTTTGTATGACCACACCTTAGCCAAGTTAACATGTAAGCCATTTCACCCAATCTCAAGCTTTATGTGTGATTGGGCATATCGTTATTAGCAACATGAAAAAGACGTGTGTCATATTGTATGCTATCCAGGAAATATAAGCATACCAAGTCAAGATTTTTGTGTACATTGTCAATGTAAATCGGAAAATTCACCAACCGCACCAATCGTGCCACACGTCCCTCACACACTATCAAAGAAAAAATAAGTTATATTAAATATTCTACACCACTATGAGAAATCATGAGTTTTCGAACAACAACAAGGGTGTCTTTTCACTGTGACAAAGTGAGCTGGTAAAAAGGCAGCAAATACGAGATGAAGAGCAGTGCAGGACAGACTGAAAGAGGCAGCGGACGGAGAGAATAAGAGCCAGCGATAAATGAGAAGATAAGATGAACACACAGAGAGAGAGAGAAGGCAGGAGTGTGAGATGGACATATGAGACAAGCAGATAGATAGAGAGAGAGAGTGATTATGAGAGCGAGGGCCACAGATAACCAATCAGCTATCTTGTTGAACCAGGCCTGTGTCTATCTACCCCCCCATCTCAACCCCCCACCCCCAACACACACACACACACACACACGATAGCTCTAACACAATCATGTGAGGTAAACAAGTGGCTGCTTGAGGGGCGCAGACTGTCGCCACTGCCATGCTTTATGAAGGTGTTACCATGGTAATACCGCTTTTATCAGATCCAGGGTCAGCTCTTCTGCGTGGCACACAGTCACACACCTGCTGCTGCTTACTACGTGGTAAAAACCAGGGGTGCGTATGATTACATTAACGGCTAAACACATATAAAACCATGACTCACATTTCGTGACGACGCCCTCCAGCCTGATGATGTTCGGGTGGTCAAACTGCCCCATGATGGAAGCCTCAGATAGGAAGTCCCGCCTCTGTTTGTCCGAGTATCCCGCCTTTAGACTCTTGATGGCCACGTAGATCTCACGCTTTCCTTGCACACGAAGCCGCCCGCTGCACACTTCCCCGAACTCTCCTAAATATCATATTGGATTTAAAGTGAAGCCAGACTATTTCTTTTAAAACACCCTGGAGGAAAATGCATGAATATGTTTTCAAGATGTTAACATACCAGCTCCAATAACTCTCTCTATGCGAATATTAGTAGCATCGATCTCTTTAGCGAAGTCCCTGACAGCCTGGTTGGGGTCTTCGTAGGTGTGTGGATGGATGTAGGTCCTACTGCCGGGGAGCTTGACTGTGAACATGCAAATATCCAGCAAAAGAATGCATCAATTTTGTGTCTAAATCTCATAAATGTTCAAGGAAAAGGAGCACACTGGGTTTATGGGGTTTAATAAAAGTTGTGTGTTTGCCATCTCTGCAGTAAGACTGTCCGTGGTAAAATACTTTGCTCAGATGGTGTTAAAATGATGGCATAATTAGACACATAACTACTTTGTTATGCAGAATGTGGTGATAAAATGACTCATCATTTTAACAGGAACCCATAAGGAACTTTGTCCTACAAGATATTTATGCAAAAAAATGTTTTTTCCAACATAAATGTCACCAATGTTTCAGTGGAGGTGTCTGAATGAAACAAGATTTGTAATAAAACTTGAGCCAGTTTGTTTTAATGAAATGCACTGCATTAGTATCCATGCTAATTATAGAAGTACCATGTCAAAACATGTTTTTTAATCAATAATTATGCATCCCTCTATGTGTGTGAAGGCCATTAACATGTAACATTGCTGTGTCATTACCTCGGCCATGCTGGAACTGCATCTTCTCTTCATCGGGGTCCTGCTTGGCTTTGATATACCCACAGTGCCTGACAAACAAATAACCATCTGCGTTATAATCCTGATGCGTACACTCACAGACCAAAAAAACCCACACATGCTCATTTTAGACTCCACTAGACAACAATTAAACATCATTGCATATTGCAGGTTTCACATTTCTCTTCATCCTTCGGTGTGCTTGGAAAATCCCATTGTATAAATAACCCAATATCACATTGTACAAAAAACTGCATTAGATTGAAAATAACAAATACAGTCGTCCTTCGTCACTTTGCGGTTCAAACTTCATGGCTTCACTTTATATTAATAGATGATGTTGTTTCATGGTTAAATATGGCCTATTACAAGCAAAATAAGCTAATGTTTACTTATTTTAATCAAAAATACAAACATAAGGCATTCGGAAGATGCATTCAAAGATACTGGCAATGATACTGTATGTAGTATTTTACACTGGGGTGGAAAATATGGATTATTTTAATAACTGATTAATCGGTCGATTATTTATTCAATTAATTCATGAATCAGCTTATTTATTTACTTTTTATTTTTTATTTCCACCTCTTAGCAGCATCCCCTTAACGAATGCATGAATTGACTTTTTCCGTCCACAGAATCGTAGCATAGAGGGCAAGGAAGTATTCCTAAATTTACCCAAGTATAAACAATCAACTGACAAACATTACAAACACTCTCCTGCAAATCAGTAAGTCAAAGACACAGACTGCTATATATGTGCACCACCAAAAAATTAATAAGATAGGGCAGGCATCAGCTCATCTGCTCTGCATTAATTAATTATTAATTAAAATTAAACGATTACCATTTAGAACAATGTCTAAAATATGCCCACTTACTGTTTTTAATGAAGAGAAAGATACATGACAGCACAGGGTGATACATACTTTTGTATGTATTGCATTAAGAGCTCTAAATGAACTGATTATGTCAATCAAGAAACGGCACAAACCTCTTTGTCTAACAATAGTCTCTTTAATTGTAGTACAATATTTGAATAACACTTAAAACTGTGTTATTATGAGCGATGAGGTGTTATGTTCACAGACATCACGTAATTTAAGATCAATTTAATTTTTTCAGTGTAAATTCCAGCATACTTAAATATAGCAAATTGTACATCTGAGTTAACAGTTTCTGAGTTTTTTTCAAGAAAATATTCATTTTAATGTTATTTCAAACGGTTGTAGTTTGAATATGGTTTAGAGAAAAGCATCTGTATGACACAAAGTTTGTGATGGGAGTAAATTCACTCTTTCATTCTCCATATGAAATAGTCAGAAAGAACGAGAAGTCCGTAAACAGGTTTTCTATGTTCCAACTATGTAAATATTCCATTTATATGAATAAATCCTATTATATGGAAATTTCACTCATCATGTTTGGGTTTGGAAACAATTAACTGCAATTAATGAGGGATTACTGAATATATTGGAATAATAATAACGCAAATAATTTAAACGCAAACTCATAGATAACTAAATATAGTTATTATCTTACATGTGTATTTTTACTTTTTTAAAGAATCCCCACACAAAGCCAGAATCACGCAAATAAAAAGGCAGTACCTATTGTGTACAATTATCCAAAGAGACTACTTATTCACTGTGTTAGTTCGTGCTAGCCTCTAAAAATACAAAAACACTTTATTCTTATTCCGTCTGTCAGTTTCACACTCCCATTATTACCAAATATTGAGTTTTTGTGCAAGTCACAGATGTTCTTATAGAGACACCCTGATCCAATGCATTAACGATCAAGAGCCCCTCTGGCCATGACCGCCTCCAGATTTACTACGGGTCAAACTCTAACACACACACACGCACACACAGACACACATCTTCCACCCTATTTACGTCCCCTCTGCCTGTATGTGCACACACCCTACGTGGGTCTGTGCAACGACCAAAATATTGATCAATTGATCAATTGAAGCCTGTGAGGAAGTGTTTAACTTATTGTGTTACAGCGACCTTGCAGGGGGAATCATACCAGTGAGCGTGTGTGTTTCTTGTCAGTGTGTTTTTCCACTGTGTTGAGCAGTAGCTTGAAACAGGAGTCTAACAGCCCCCATCGCCCATAAACATGCAAGGCTCACTGCTTTTTTTAGATTTAGCACAAATATTTCAGGCCGTAAAATAAAAAGAGCAGTTTGACGTAATGATGTGCTAAAAATGATTTAAATAGAACATAGCCTCTGCTGTGTGATGCATGACGGACTCCAGTTTGGTTGGGTGGAGAGGCCTGTTCAAACCCCTCACCGTGAGAATATCCACTAGAAGATGACACATGGAGACATAACAGCCATATAACATACGTACATGCAACGGCTCAGGTCAGTAGGGCTACCCCAAGGATCAATCTAAGGGCCCTTGATATTCACTGTATATATATTCAATAATCTTTTAGTACATGACCCATGCACATGCGAGTCAATGTCCCTTACGTAGTGGGTCAATTTAAGCGTATTTTACTTGTATTAGATTCATTTACTTATCGAAAAGGCCACCTCTTTTTAAAGTTAAACAGTTAAAGCAGTAACCAGTCTGTAAAGTACATTAGGGTAAGACAGACATGCAAACAGTGAATAAAACAGTGGATAAATGACATAAATATAGCACAAAGTTAGTAAAGTAAAATGAGTGTTAATGTGCATGTATGAGCAACACAACAACAACAAGGACTTTCCATTAAAATATAATAACTGCACTGAATTCATATTCAATTCAGATTTCATATCACATTTGTTTATCACCATGAAAATTTACTGTGAAGATACTAAATGTTTCCGCAATCACATTTTTGGGGACAGGACATTCAATATGGTACATTGAGTGAAGTGCCAGAAAGTGTAACTGCCTCACAATATCATTATGTATCTACTCCTTAAGCAAATACAGTGCAGTCCAGCCTTTGGTTTGTGGGAGTCATGAGAGCCTTTGGATGGCTCTGCTCATTAAATCACAGCATTTGGAGTTTGAATATCATGTGTCAGTTTTACACAGCTGACTGCTTGGATACTCAGTTGGGAATACACACACACACACACACATGCGGACATACTGGTATTTGGGGGAAGTTGAGATGAAGGCGGTGTAAGAGGGAGGGTGTCACCTGGTTATCAGCTGGGCTCCATTCACACACCGTGAGACGATCATTACCCCCATGACACACACCGCTTTAGGGCACGTGTGTAGAACATATGGTGAATGGGGGACATGAGTCACAGTTCTGTGATGATCCCATGGGGACATACATGTTCTGTGAAACTGACAGCACATTTCTGTTGCTCCGCATCTAGATGTGGGTGTGTATGTGTGTGTGTGTGTTTGTGCCGGTGCATGGTTGCAGATGTGACTGAGTATGTCTGATGGGAAATGAACACATTTCCATAGTAATTACAGACAGACTCATTTCTCCTCTCTCGTTAGAAGTGTCATGAATCATTAGCGCTACAGTCTTAAACATGGCATAAAACCTGTCACGGCTTCGGCTTTTGTTTTCCCCTGTCAACTATGTCTGGTGTAACAACCTCACTTGAAAGCCACATGAAGTCAGCTAATCAAGGCTCCACCACCGGACTGCATTTCCCAACATTGCACATATTATTATATATCGTTACAAGACCTTGTTATGTACAGGGTATTCACTGTGTCATAAGGCAATGCATTGACAAGTTGTAAAAATAAAGTACATGTATTTTCAGCCAAATATAGCCAAGTTTAACATGACATGCAAATGAGCTGAGTCACGTAAAGCCATAAGCAGCATATCATTCACTGTCTTGACTAAAAAAGCTTATTGCCCATCAATTCATCCCTAAAAACTCATTACAGCTACCAGACTAGGTGTCTGAGATGTTAACATAATATATGAATAGTTATTCAGCTGCATAATATCATAAATAACATACATGGGAGACTGAATACGGTAAATTAGTAAAGTAGTCAACCTTTTTATTTGAAATAGATACAGGTCACAGTGACTTACAAGCAGATGCTGAAAACACAGTATAAACAATTGAGGACTTCCAAGTTCCAAATTTCCTTATTTCCTGTAACTCAACATGCAGCTCAGAACTACACAACACACCTGTTCCAACAGTAATATTAGTGACACCTAGTGACCAGTGTAGAATACTACATATCTAATCTTTAAATGTGTCTTCTGAATACCTTACATTTGCATTTTCGTTTATTTAGCCAATAGCTTGAAAATACTTAATTTAGGCCAGTGCTTCTCAAATAGTGTGTGTGGGGGGGGGGTTGTCCTTGGAGGGGGGCGGTGTTCATTTAAATGAAGACCTACCAACATTATTTTTGTAGCTGAAAAGGAGTCAATAATACGATAAGGTAATGAAAATTAAAAATTTAATATTTAATTATATATTTAATTAATTAAAATTATTTAAATACATTTTTTTATATTTTGAAAATATTACCGAAAAAAAGTATATACCATTGTTCTTTTCTTGGAAAACGTGAAAACTGAATTATGAATTAAGATTTTCGAATATAAGAGGGGTTGTGTTACATTCAGCCTTGTCTTATATTCCTGTTATATTGTCTTATATCCTATTTGTTTGTGGTGTCATGTTTCAGTTCAGTCGTTTAATGTGTAGAAGCAAAGAAATGCAGAAAAAGCAGAACATTTAGTTTATGGAAATGACTGACTGCATCTGCATAATTCTCGCTGTGGGCAAATGTAAGTGCTAGTGCGACTTTGGTAGGGTAGCCTCCATGTTGATTACATACACGCATCGCATCAGGTCATCAGGTTTTGCTGACCTACATTTTAAATAACGTCAGCTCCCAGATTGAGCTAGGAATCCTGATTCCTGCGTGTCTCTTCATTTTTGCAACTTTGTTTCTTGGCTAGTTTGTGACAGTGGCCTAAAGGTAGGAGGACCATGTTGGCTACAAACACAAGGCCCCTGCTTTTGCATGTCAGTCATGCAAGGATGTCACATTGCCTCGACCGCATGAAATTGTACACGGCATATCCGTTATGCAACAAGCGCTTGCAAAACATCGTTAGTCTGGCAAGTTTGTGCTAAAATAGTTTGTTGGGGATGTGTTTGCACAATTACCAAGGCAAATGTCAGGTATAGATTTGCATTCCACAGGTATTTACTATGCTATACTGACATTTAGTGTCCGGAGTTAAATTTTATAATGAGGACATCTGCGTTCCCACCGGCTGATTCTTTATGCCGATGCCCTGCAGTCAGAAGTTGGCACAGTTTGGCACCATGGGGAAACATTCTTCTGCTATTTTGCTGACACTCAACTGCACTATATGCTGCACACACACACACACACACACACACACACACACACCTTTATATTAATGCTGACTTAAGTGCACAAATGTACACACACACACACACATACTAATAGACTTCTGCATTGCCATCCTAGCCGAGTCCTTACCTTTCTCTCTGTTCCACTTCAGTGATGACAACAGGCTATCCCTGTCCTCCGACGCTACACACTCCACATTTGCATATCAATTTACTTTTTAATATAATACTCTGTCACTTGAGACCCATTTGTCATTCTGCTAGCAAGCTTCCCTCACAAAACTCCATCCATATAATATTATTGCCGTATAGCCCCACGCCACCCCCCCCTCTCGTCCTGTCATTCTTGCTTTTGCCGCCCTTTATCTCTCACGGGGTATTATTTTATTTCCTAATTCTGTTCTTCAGTGAAATCACTCCACTGTCCAATAAGCCATATAGCTCAGCTTTCGTCATCCATCTGTTTATCCACTCTGGCCCCGTCCTCTGCTTTCTACTCCTCTGAGGTTATGTTATTTTTTTTTATATATATAAAGCGTGGACAAAGGAGCGAGAAAGGAAAAGAAAGCGAGAGAGAGAAGGAGTGAGACAGGAAAAGAGTGCTGACAGGCAAAAAAGCACAATGGGGTTCCAAGCCTGCATACCAACTAACAAGCAATCACATGGGGAGGGGGGTGAGGAAGGGGAGGCGGCCGTAGGAATAGAAAGCCAAAGGGACGACATAAGGGATGTGGAAAGACACAAGGTGAGGCGGTGTTTGTGCTGCAGCAACAGGGATAACATATCAACCAAAAACGAACCAGGAGGTATCTGGAGGGTGAAAATGGACGGTGAAGTTGACTGGAGGGTTAGATGTTAGTGTGTGACATCACATGACCACTTCATGCTTCAAATTTTGTGGCTTCACTCTATGGTGGATTCTCCAGATATGTATTATAAAATAATTCATGTTGTTTTATGCTGGTTGAATACCGTCTATAATTAGTTAAAACATAGTATGCATATTGAGGCAATTTTATTATTTTCGCCAAAATTAAGCATTTTCAAACATAAAAATGTCCACTATAAATATAAGGCATTCAGAGGATGCATTCATAGATGTTGTGAAGTATATGTAGTATTCTACACTGGCCACTACGTGTCTTTAATGTTATTGTAATGTTCGATGAAACACACAATCGCCAGACTTGATCTCCAGAACAAAAGGCTTTTTTTGAATGACCTAACAACAGGTACAATAATCCTTAATAAAAACTCAACTCTGAGCCCCCAACATCACTTCCTGTCTATGCCACCAAAACACATTTACAGTAATACACGAGCACAAGCCTTATTTTCTGTTATTATGTTGACTATATTGGGTAATACAAGTGTAAACGTGAATATAGGGGTGCTATTTTAATATCTAGAGGTCTGAAATAATGTTCAAAAATATATTTACAAGGTTGTAAACAGATTTTCTACACTCTAACTACAAAAATATTCCACTTATGAATCAAGAATTCTACTTTGTGGCAATTCACTAACCACAGTCGGGTCTGAAACCAATTAACCGTGATAAACAAAGGATTACTGTATACCACCATCAAAATTTACCATGCCAGCAAAGATAAGAAAGATACTTTATTAGTCATGTGTACAAGGTACAGCACCCCTAGTGTAAGGGTAATTGAATTGTAAGTGTAATATACTATTCATTCATTCATTTTCTACAGCTTATTCTCACGAGGGTCGCGGGGTTGCTGGAGCCTATCCCAGCTTTCTGGTCGCCAGCCAATCAGACAAACAACCATTCACACTCACATTCATACCTATGGACAATTTGGAGTCGCCAATTAACCTAGTATGTTTTTGGAATGTGGGAAGAAACCGGAGTCCAAGGGAAAACCCACACATGCACGGGGAGAACATACAAACTCCACATAGAGATGGCCAAGGGTGGAATTGAACTCGTGTCTCCTAGCTGAGAGGCCAGCGCTAACCACTTATCCGCCATGCAGCACTAATATACTATAATATTCTTTATTTTAGGCATTCTTTTTCTTAGCCCCGACAGATTTTATTTTCCAAAGAATTATTCCTGTAGCAAACAACTATACCCCAATGGGTGTCCACAGGAGAGTCAAAATGAGGGTCGGTACATTGAAAAGATGCGAAGAATAAGGGTCAAGACTTTGGACGTATATTGGATACATTGCTTGACTGTTTTCATGCTTGTGAATAACCTTGGACTGACGTTAGCCTGAGACACTAGCAGAGCTAATAAAGTGTAGTTCAGCACCTGCCTCACATCACCTGCTTTGTTTTATATGACTGGCCAGATTTTATAGGATTAGAGGAAAGCTGCTGGTTAGCTGATGGGAGGAGAAATTGATGCAGTCTGGAACAAGGAAGGAGTCAGGAGGGCTCGGATGCACACAGAGATGAACCCCCTGTATTTCACATTGCTCCTCTCCACTTTCATTTCCTGTCTCGCCACATTATTTTCCCTCTGCTAATCAGAATGACGAGAAAAATGAAATCAGTATGTCGTTAGTCACCCCTCTGGTGTGACACCTCTTACCACACACCCATAGCAGTCATCATTACTCTCGGTGATTACTAATGGCGATTCCATTTAATATCAAGCTATTAAATGAAATCTAATTACTGAGAATGAAATCGATGGATTCAATTCACCGTTTTGTTATTTCACAGCAAAAATGTCTCGGCTAACCACCTGTATGACCAAACATTCTCTGAATGGATGCCACAAATGGAGGTACAAAAATTAAAAATAAAAAAAAGAAGTCTGGCTGGTCTAACGAAGTACACTCTGGCTCATGCAGTCTCCATCTTGCCCGTGTCTGGCACCGACTCAACGATCTCTGACCACACTGTAAAAAGATTTACTCAGCACTGGCTAATTATTAAGACGGTGAAATGATTAGCCAAAGAGTTATGACTAATAAATCTGTCCATGTTTCATTAGCACCCTGTTTGGAAACATTTCAATTAAATGGTTCTCATTAAAGGGAAAAGGGAATGGAAATGGATAAAAAGAGGTACGGGAAGGAATGAGGAAACAGAATACGGGAATACAGTCGTCCCTTGCCACTTTGTGGTACAACTATTGTGGCTTCACTCTCTCATGTTTTTTTAAAATATGAATTCATAAATCATGGGGTTTCGTGGTTGAATAGAGCCTATTATTAGTCTAATCAGCATGCATATGACATCAAAACATGACACCAAAACACATGTTAATCTTGTTACTTCCACTGTTAAAAATACTTCTGTTTTAGATGTGTGCTCAAATATTGAAGTATTTTCTTTTTTTTTTATTTTATTTTCAAGTGACGTCTACACTGGACCGTGCCACCAGGTAAGTTCCTGTTCTCTACAATGCATTCCCTGTTAAAGCTGAAACTCAACTCTGAACCTGTGATGTCACCTCCTGTTTACCACTCACTCTGCACTGTGAGGGTACACATTTATAGCATATTTTTAACATATACAATCCTAATTTATATCTCAAATGGCTTATTTACCCTTTTTAGATCTACTATATTGGGTGAAGGTGGCTATAGGTGTGTTGTTTCATTGTTAGAGGGCTGTAATAATGTTCTAAAACGTATGCAGAAGATTTAAACATATTTTTGATGTTGTAATTATGTGATGATGTTGATTCCATTTATAAATAAGGAATTCTAGCCCACGGAAATTCACTTAACATTGTTGGATCTGGAACTAATGTATAATAACTAATGTATAGCAATACTAGGTGCATTTGTCAGTGGCAGGGAATACAGTATTTATGCACTGAGCAAGCGGGAGTACAGCGAACAAACTCTCAAGAGTAAGCATGACAAAATAGCAAGGGATAATGAAAAGAAAGGCAGAGTGAGACGCAGCTAATGAGACAAACGAAAGCCTCCTGAAATCTAGGGCCAGGACATATGACCAAACGTATGTAGCGCTTGGCTTCACTTTGACTAAAGCCGGTGTGTTACAGTGTCTAAAAACGATGCCACAAAAAGCATGAAGATGTCACTTACAGACATTACACACTGATAAGCTGCTGTAAGTTGATCTATAGGTTTTCTTTTTTGGTTTTCTTTAATGACAATAAGGATACAATGCTATTCAGAGCTGTATAACAATTTTATAGACAAATGATACTTTTAATAGTCGCGGCAGAGCGTGGGGGGGGGGGTGCATTATATTGTCTTCTTCCTAGAGGGGTGTAACAGAAGATAATTGAGAAGCACTGCATTAAGTGAAGTGTATTTTTATATATGCAAATAGATCGGTATGTAGATCCCAGTCACACCCCTCATGATGTCACTTACTTGATTAGGTCATGATCGTAAAATGCCTAATAAATGCATCTGAATGGATTAGACATTTGTCAACTGTTTATTAGATATTTGAGCCATTGCAACACCTGCTCATTTGCATAAAGCCTGAGCCTCAACAAGCTCCAATGACTGCAATGCTTACCAGGCTACACCGTCCAGTTAAGCTGTGCTTAACTGAAAAGTGCTAAAATCCAAGCAAAACATTCAAATCGGTCTAATAACATCACGCTAATATCGCATCCCACATTACCTCCTTGTTTGATTTTTTGGGGGGCTGTCTCATGCATGCCTAATGTTTATTAGTGTTATTACTGAGGAAACATAGCAACAACACCCACACACATGAAGGCTTTGCTGTCTTCAATGGTAGAATTCGACCTCCACCATTCATATTGCACTTATAGTATTTATCCTTCAGTATCATTTCAACCTCAATAATAACTGTCATTTAATTGCTTCCCTGGTTCTTTCATGACATAAAAACCACGTCTCTCCAGGACATGTTTTCATCCACCACTGACACCCCACGCCCCCATCTCTCTGTTGTGCCATTAAGTTTTTTAAGAACAACCCTAGGCTGCACAACAGATGCTGTGGATGTAAGAAAAAAAAGAGCTTATCCGCACAAACATTCACATTAACACAATGTGCTAAAAACATAGCGCTATTATCATCCTGTAGTTGTGATTTCATGGAGCCTTTCTCCTTGAATCACACACATTATCGTATGTTATGTTTTTCTTTCATTAGATCACACAGGACACCTTGCAGAATATGCACTTAATGGATGGACTTGCAGACACACATGCTCAGTTCGTTTCCATCGGAAAGGGATAGTTGCAAAAGCATGAACCAACTTCACAAACTTCACACACTTTAAAGTTGAGATATTTTCAATGTCTAACAAGAAAAGTCCAATCTTAATCGATAAATGTAGACTTTAACAGACTTGGCCGATGAGGCGGCCTACTAAAAAGCACTTCAACTTCTCACTACAACTCACACGTTACAAACACTAGACAGGAGTATGTCAGGGAAACAAACCCTGCAGCTATTTCGAGAAGGAGACTGTTACTTTCTGCAAAACCGGAGAGTCATTAGACCGTACTCTAGATGAGAAGCACACACAGATGCTGCGAGGCAGAAGTTGTAACATGTTTAACAAGAAGCGAGTGAGAAGTGAAGACCGATGTAGGTGGGGGGGGGGGGGGGGGGGACACTTTTTGAGTGAAAGGCCATCTGCTCAATTCATGGTGATGCCAGTCGTTTGCTCGCCTCCCACCGCTCACACCTGCCAGCCTGCCAAAGCCCCCCCTTCAGGAGGACAAAAAGCGGAAAACTTCACACACAAACACACACTTCCACGCCTTTGCTTGCATGGCACCTATACAAAACTAGTGTGATTTGTTAGAGCCACCCAGCATCTGAGGAACTTTCAACAGTTTTTTATGTTACTCCTCCTGTAGCAACATCAGCTACAGAACAGCTAGAACAGAACTGAACGGAAGAACCCGTAAATCAGCATGTATACTGTATGAGGCCTACCTGTTCACTGTGTTGCAAAGTAGATGTGTGTTGTATGCTTTGTGAACTATTACTACAGCAAAACATTTAAGAAAACAAATTTTAGTGTCATTGTTAGTTTCTATATTTATAACTATAACATGCGCTATAAAGCGATAGTAGGATAGTAGGGCGTGTTTGCAATTCTCTCACATCAACATCCTACAATGTATTGTGTGATCTGCATGGCCATGAAAAAAGTGCTTGTAATCCAATTTGATGAAGGTGGGGTCCCCTTTTAGATTTAGACATGGACATATTGGTTCCTCTATAGAGCAACTATTGTAAAATGACTACTTTCTTGCACATTGCATATGACTTTTCTTTTTGTTAAACTCTAGTTGAACTTAAGACGGCTACGTGACTTGGGGAGGCCAACGTGACCTGATTGTTATACAAGATGTGTTCGGATGGGAGGGGAGTCCAGGATGTTTTGCCAAAACACTTAGGTCCAGTCACGACACATGACCAGATAAGGACTGAATTCTGGAAATCCACGTCATTGCTGGTGTTCATGAGGTCTATATAAGCGCTGTGTTGAATAAACAAAGGGACCCCCTTTTCCTACAACTGCAGAGATGGTTCGTGTTGCATTATTTGCCAACATTTGGCGTCACGAACAGGATTGGAACGAAAGACGTTGATGCCTGTGGCTCCAGAACTGCACAGCACTGCAAGCCAACGGCCGTAAAAATAGGTAAGATTTCTTACCATTTGGCTTGACAGTGTGGTGCAGTTGTGGAGGTACTCAATGAGCATTAATGTTTAAATTTCTCCAAATAAAAGAGCCTGTTATTATTGCATGAGTAATACAAATGCAGATTGTTGGTGGGGGACACTCACACAAAGTGTAGCCCTCACTTGAGAGTGGGAAAAACCTTTGTGTGTTTTAACTAAAAATGACTCGAGTCCGGCTGTATTACAGCATGATTGGCTTGTTGTAGTGTTAGGTGTAAGAAAAGTGTAAGAAAAAGAGCAAGAGGCTCTTGCCGGCTGTGTGTGTTTTAAGACTTATGCTGCAGCAGCTCTGAGTCCCGGAGTGTGTTCAAGAGGAACTGTCAGGCTAAAGATGAAGCCGACTGCAAATGGTACAGAGGGATACCTTCATTAACGCAGAGTTCGTGAGTTGCGCGCCAAGTCTGGGTAGTTACGACCTCCAAACGCGCAAAGGAGGTGACGAACTATAGAGCAAAAAGGTTGCGCCTAATAAAATACACGTGAATCATTTCACGTCTAGTGAGAAGAGAAGCATACTCAAACTACACATGGTAGATTTGCAATAAAGCAAGTCTTCTTGTGTACTTTGTGATGTAACTCGAATACAGTTTTGCAGTCCTATGAGGTGGACCAAATAATTTATGAGTATATTAATGTATACCTAATCTAGAAAACTGGAGGAAAGTAAGGCGTGAAGCAATCAATCGAATTGCTCAAATTGTGTGATTGTTTTCGTGCATGTAAATAAAACTCCGGAGTTCGATTGGCTTATTCAAGACTTCTAGTGTGTGTTTGGCTGACTGTCTCGTCTTATCTGTAAATCTTCCAGCTGTTTTCTATTCAGTGTCTTGAGTGTGTGTGTGTGTTTATATGAATGAGGGTCAGCTGAGGGTAAAAGTGTGTCTTGGCATTGTGACCGGCCAAGAGAATAGCTGTAAACGTATTCACGCTAATCACAGTACAGCAACATAAGCCAGTATAAATAGCTAAATAGTGCCAAACAACCAAGTGAGAAGTGTGGTTAAAAGTGTATTGTCACCATAGTCCTATATTAAACTGTGTTTGAATGATCTCTTCTGGAACAACAAAAAGGTCAACTCGAAACATAGCTTAAGTGCAAGCAGTTTGTGTGTTATCTCTGTGTTTGTTGCAGGAGTTGCTAAGTTAGGACACTGTGTTTAACTGTGTTAGTCAGCCTCATGTGTTGTGTGTTGTGAAGGAGAAATTTGAACTGCGTCATAACTTTGCTTGCTCTGTGGTAAAGGTGGTAGGCTTGTTGAAAGGACATGATTGTTACAGTTGAATGGACAATAGAACGTGTCTCTTCCGCATAGTGACTAAACTCTGTTGCACATTATTTTAAAAGTGTTTTAAATTTAGTCAAGCTGTGTGGTTGTGCCATTGACCGGATGTGAACTGATTCATTGGAGGAGGTGTTGAGCGAGGTGATACAAGGGGAGTGGCTACAACCCTCCCTCAGAGTGTTGAAGTGGAAGTGCACCAGTGCAAGAGTTTTATTTTACAGTGGTTTTTTGTGTTCAGAGTTAGTGTGTCTAGAATATTCTAATGCGTCACGTTAGTGTACATCATGTGGAAAATACTTAATTTTGGACCTGGATAAACACAATTGTCATTAAATTAAAGTATAGTTACAGTCCAAGTTCGAGGTATTTTTGTTAAAATATTTCATTTTGTTATAAACAAATAGTAACAGTTTTATTTTTTCGGAACGAAAAACACTAAAAATGGCTATTCTGTCAACAATGATTTTAGGGCTAAAATACCCAAAAAGGAAGGATGACATAGAGAAGATCTCCAAAAAATGGACAAAACGTACTAAAAGCTTAAATCCAAGTTGGCCCAAAGGTGGAACATTCGATGTGAGTTTGTGTAATGACATGGAAGTCAGAATTAAAGACTATAAACCTAAAGACAAAAGTAAGAAGAGGCAGCAGAAAAGGGAAAAGGAGTTGGAAATCATACAATTGTTTAAAAAGGAAGGTGAATTGTTCAGGAAAACAATTAAAAAGAATCGCGAAATGCTGAAAGCTAAAGGCGATGATGGATTTAAACCAAAAAACAAAAACATGGAGGCTAATACTCAGTTCTCTGCAGTGGCTTCATCTGGCATTTATCCTTTTATCTCAGGAAATGTCCAACTTGCAGGAGAGATTGACATTGACGACAACAAGCAAGAAGTTATCTCACCAGTTGAAAGGTTGGAAAATCCACCCCAATACTGCAGCATGGAAAGAAAGGGTGCAAAACTAAAGAAGCCAAAAGTTTTGGATTGTTATGCTGACAAAGATCATGCTCTTAAAGAGATGACAAGAAAGGATGGACACTCATATTGGTTAAACCTGGAGCACTTGGACTCGGATAAAGAAAAGGAAAGAACTATGATTCAAGAACTTGAGGATGAGATAGATGAGGTTAATGAAAAATATGTTCAGAGTAATGTTGCAAAAGAAAAACAAGAAGGGAGCAATAGAGGAGCAGGAGGAGGAGTACGTAGTGCTCTAGCAGGAAAAAGAAGGGTAAGTTATCCAGTGAAAATACGCGCGGCAGAAGAAAGAGAAATGTTAGGGGGAAGTCTTACCTTTGCTGCAAATGGTAAAGACAATGGAAAGTATGATCTCAGATACAGGCCTGGCATACACCCTCCAGAGAGGTATACTGACCCAGCTAATCAATTACCAATATTAATAAAAGGAACACAGGGACAGTACATTCCTTGGCAGACACTTGATCTTGAGGGGTTGATCGCTAGGCTGCCTGGTATCCATGAGGGGGCCAGCAAATGGATAAGGGCGTTTGAAGAAGAAACGGTGGGCAAAATACTGGCACTTGGAGATATCAAGGCTGTGTGGGCACGAGTGTTGGGGATACCAACAATGGAGAACATGCTATATCTAAGTGGCCATCAGTGGATGCGAACTCCAGAAGCGGATGGAATTGAGTTCAATCCCTATCGCAGAGACTTATGGGGGACACTGCGAAGGGAGTATCCAATCAAGATTGATCCCAAGGCCCTGAAGGGACAGCCACTCACTGAAATAGAGAACCCTGCTGAATATATCAGCCGCCAGCTGAAGAGGTGGAAGCAAGAGACTGAGGAGGAAGTTGACAACAGTCCTCTGATGACCACGCTATTCAGAACGGCAGTAGTTGAAGCCATGCCAATTCCAGTAAGAAGTAGACTGGAAGATGTTGTGGGACTGGCATCAAAGTCACACAGAGAATTCTGTGAGCATGTGGTACATGCCATCGAGAAGCACCGACGAGATAAACAAAGGGTGCAAGAGCAAGACAGACAAGTTCAAAGAAAGGTTGCCCAATTGCAACTTGGGGAACTGTCAAACAAAAAGAAAGCTCAAGCCTCAGCTGAGGATGCAAGGCCAAGTGTGGAGGCACCCGTAATACCAGCTGCAGCCCCACCTCCAGTACCATCAGTCCAAGCGTCACCTGTCATCAATGTATATGCTTAACCAAGAGCAAATCGAACGCCACAAAGGACCAACCCATGGCCGGCACCCAATTGGGTCGAAGGAGGCTATGGAGATCGACAACCTCAAGGCCAAGGACCAAATTCACAACGGCAATTTTCAGGTCCAGTTGACCTATGGCGAGGTCCAAATTATGGTTATTAGGGGGCCCAGAGAATCTTGCAAGGAAAGGTCAGCTGCCAATAGTAACACTAATACCAAAAAAGAACCAGTAGTACAAATTTGTCAAAACAGTAGGATTTTCAGAAGGCGTCAAACAATACCAATGACAGCTCCAGTTCGGCTAACCTATATTTGCTAGGAAGAGATGCCTTATGTAAACTGAATGTAAATATTTCATGTATGTCTGAGGAAGTGAAATTAGATAGAGCTTAGGAAAAATTTCCAAATGACTGCTCAGACAGCACGAGCAAAAGTGTACTGGTTAGGAGATATATCAAAACCAGTGCTCCTGGCTTTCCAAAAGTGGGAAAAGTACATCCTTGCACAAATTCCAAAAGCAACAAAACCACAGTCTGAGTACCACTGCACAGTCTACTATGATCCAGCATGTAGCAACACCAAAAGAAGTGATCATTACTCCATTTGATGTTCCACAGACGTCACAAATCAGTGAAGGTGAGAGTGACTTAAAACAGGACATGCTGAAACATGTCCCAGAAAATTTGTGGTCAAAACACGAAAGAGACATAGGGTTAGTGAAATCTGCGAACCCGGTTAGAGTAGAGCTCAAACCCAACCTGAAACTTCAGAGACGAGCTCAGAACCCTCTGAAATTAGAGGCAGAGAAAGGTATAAATCAAACAATTGAAGGGCTTGTGAGAAAGATGAAAAAGGTTTGCTTGTTCCACCAGTCTTGTTACTTACATTGCTTATATCAGATGTGCACAGTCCCGATTACTGTGCAAAGGGGGAAGTTGTAAGGGGGATAAAACAACAAGGATATTGGTCACCATATTTACAGTCAATGGTTGATGAAGTCTTGGGACAATGTGAAGCAGAACAATGTCAGAAAAGGTATAACCACACCCATTGGACACATACCAGTTCCAGAAGGACCATTCAAACATCCTGTGCTAGATTTTGTAGATATGATTAGATCGGTGTATGGAAAGCGGTACAGGTTAGTAGTGATTGACCAATTTAGTCGTTGGGGTGAAGCGACGCCGTCAAAATATCAAAGTTCGGAAACTGTTGTTAAATTCTTGTTAAGTGAAGTAATCCAAGTTTTGGAATACCATCAGAAATAAGGTCAGACAATGGTCTGACGTTCGTGAAAAGGGTAGCCAAAGGAATTCTACAACAACTGCGAATAAAACAAAGGTTAGGGTGTGTCTATCATCCCCAGTCCCAGGGAATGGGAGAACGAGTAAATGGGACACTTAAAGCCAAGCTCAATAAAATCTGTGCTAGTACAAAGTTAAATTGGGTGGATGCACTACCACTTGCATTAATGAGCTATTGCATGCAAACTAACAGAATTACACATCTAATACCGCATGAGATGCTTACGGGTCGACCCATGCCAGCACCGCATTTGAGAGGGCCTTATAAAGGGCCCCCACTTGAGCAGTTGCAAAGTGAATTGAAAGAGTATATAAAATATGTTAACTGCCATACATGGAGCTATCTATGTGCAGGAGAAAAACAGGATTCCTGAGTCGACAAAGGTGACAGACGGTTTGGTGTGCCAGGCGACCAGGTGTACATCAAAGTGTACAGGTGAAAGTGGCACGAGCCAAGACGAGAGGAATCCTATAAGGTGGTTGAGCAGCCTCACCTATTTCCCAATCCGGACGATCGTGAGGACTCAATGAGCCATGAGGTATGATTGTTGCCACAATTGGGAAGGGAGCCGGATCGTGAGCTGAACACCACCATCTGTATGTCACTATGCACCAAGTCCTCTCCACGAACTGTGCAAATATTGCTTGGGAAACCGCCATCCCATGGACAGGACTGATATAGAAGGGCAAGGGACTTGACGGAACTGAACAACAATGCACTCACTTACAGTTAAATCAGTGTTGATAATACCAGTCAGTCAGTAGTAACACATGTACTAGGTACACGTACTATATTAGGAGTATATCAGTCGCTCACTATTCTAGTTGCCTTATAGCGTTATAGTGTGAGTGAATGTACACGCACGCAGTTGCTCAACAAGGTATCTACACAGTACTTTAGAGCATTAAGGATTTTACACAGTTACCATAGACTACAGGTAGTCAACGATGTCAATACTCACTACATTACAGCGGTTAGATTACATTTATATATTGAAGGGTGTAGTGGATATGTTAGTTAGGTAACTCATAAATTGAAATAGTCATCAGACACTCAAATAATAAGCATAGGGTTAGAGTTAGGAAGGGAATGTTCCAGTGGAGGTGGCGCCAACCAAGGGAACCCGCCAACTGAGACGAGCCATTCCGGAGGACCGCATCAACCGGGACAAGCCATTCCTGAGGGCCACAGTCGAGGAAAAAGCCAGACCGAGCAGAAGGACATCCATCCAGGAGGCTGGCAGTGAGGAAGGGGTGAGATGAGCGCCCTCCTCCTACATGTGACGTGCCAAGTCACCACCTCATCTCGACAAAAGAAGCCAAAGGGTCCCTCCAGATGACATCGTGCTGACCATCGGCGGGTGGTCAAAGAAAGGGACTGAAGATGGCCAACACCGAGGCACAATAATCCTCTGGACGACGATAACGGGAGCAGAAACATTGCTCTGAACCAATTCTGCCCTCGCCCTGGGCCCCAAATCCCCTCCCACAACACTTCCCTTTCCCCATGGTCTAGGACAAGAAGGCGGCGAGATTCCTTTGAACGCCATATGTGAATTCTTTTCGGAAAAGGGTACTGTGCCAAGGGGCCAAGACTGGACCAAGCGACATTGTTTGTTGTTTTGGGGGTTTAGTACCCCCAAAAGGGGGGAATATATTGTAAAATGACTACTTTCTTGCACATTGCATATGACTTTTCTTTTTGTTAAACTCTAGTTGAACTTAAGACGGCTACGTGACTTGGGGAGGCCAACGTGACCTGATTGTTATACAAGATGTGTTCGGATGGGAGGGGAGTCCAGGATGTTTTGCCAAAACACTTAGGTCCAGTCACGACACATGACCAGATAAGGACTGAATTCTGGAAATCCACGTCATTGCTGGTGTTCATGAGGTCTATATAAGCGCTGTGTTGAATAAACAAAGGGACCCCCTTTTCCTACAACTGCAGAGATGGTTCGTGTTGCATTATTTGCCAACACAACATTCCATTCAACTGTCCATTCATTGTTCTTGCTACTCGTAGTACTCACTGCAACAATGCAAACAATTTAAAATGTGGAAACTAATTAGTTTCCACACTTTATTACTCTAACTGCATTTGTATACTTATACTACGTATGTATTAAGCCCATGGAAAAAGCAACAGATCTGCTTCTTGCCTGAAATCAACTATCCACTTCCAGTTCCACATGGAACTGAGCACTCGAAGAACCTGGGTACTGGATTCACTAGCTACCGCCGACATGAGGGTGCTGACAAATGAATCGTGAACCTGACATGCGTTCATAGGCTTAATAAGTCGGGTAGGTGGACTTGCTGCGTGTGTGGAAGTTTCTCAGGTGACGAAGACGCTGCAATGAGCGCTGAATCATACGTCAACGTCACTGCCATATTGGATGTGGCAAGAAATAATGGAGAAAATGCCTAATTCATGTTCTGCATAAAACTGTCACCATTGATTGTATTAGGCCATTATTACGTCATTTTACATAAAGAATTTGTTATGACACAAAGTCTGCATGATGCCTGTGGCGATACCAGCCTCCACACGCATTAAGTTTGGTATATGGGAGTCTCCATGTTTTTTGTGCATGCGCACTTTGACACCCAATTTGAGTGAATCGAGTACCTGATTCACTTTAGTGAGTGACTCAAGTCAATAAAAAGCATCATGTTTACAATCACTAGAGCCAATAACAGTCTTACATTACAATGACAGCAGTCTTTGCTTTTTTCCCCCCAAATTCCACCGTATTAAATTAAATTAAAACACATTTTGAAATAAGTCTTTATAAAAATGTCACCCTTGATTAACTTTGTTAATTCCAAAGTAATCTTTGTTGACATAAATTGAGAGCCTGTATGTTATGGTATTAGTACATATTGACAAGGAAAGATCACCAGAGAGCTAAATGAAATGCATAAAAGCGAATAAGCGAAACTGAAATTTGTGCAGAATGGGGGAAAAAAAAGACAATATCCAATGCCCACTTCCTGATTTTCATTTTCATGCTCTTGTGTCGACCCACACCTCACCTCCCTGCTTCTTCTCCTCTCTCAAACACACATATCATCTTGGATTGCATTCCCGTTGCTCTCCACCATCAATGCCATTTTCTGTCCAACCCTCTCCAAGCCTTTGATTCCATCTTCAATTGTAGCTCTCGATTGGTGCAACATCCCTCTACAGTGCATGAAATCAAATATGGCTCACCCCATCCTCCACTCCTGTCTCTTTACCTCAGGTCTGCCTCTCGCGCCTGCTCTAACTTCCCAAGTGATGCAGCTTTGATCCTCGCCCCGTTCCCCCTGACCTAAAACACACACAACTCAAAGCTCCACCTATGCACAAGGGTGCACAACTTTTGACAGCTGCACAGACGCTGTTTAATAGAAAACAGTAATCAGCATTGCTGTCTCCCCAGTGTGTTCCCGTCTTATAATGAAAGGAAGATGAGGAAGACAGCGACAGAGGAAGCGACCTAAAATTGATGTCTGTGCATCGACCTTCCCGTAAAACCCAGTTAACACCTCCTGGCCTGTGAGAGCTTATTAGCTGAGTGTGACTGTGCGAGTGTGACATCACGTGCGTACTCGTACGATACAGTTAATAGCTTGTTTTACGTCTCAAGCTCACAATTCCCCTTCGATTAAAAGAAATGCTGTTGTGCCCTAACTGAGAAGCGTGTGTGTGCGTATGTGTACAGTATGTTTGTGTGTGCTTTACTGGTTAGTCTGGTCCTGATTACAACCCCCCTATCAATGGCAAGAGCACTCAGCCTGATAAGCGATCACATGAATCAATACTCTTGTTTTAAGTGTGTTCATTAGTGTAGGTTTGTGTGTGTGTGTGTGTGTGTGCGCTCATACACAGGGTTGGTTGGTCTTCTAGTTGCAGCTCACACAAGCTAACTTTTATTTAGTGCCTTGATAAATCATGTCATCCTTTTAACACGCCTCTCCTCCCCTTTCATTTCCTCCTTATCCTCCTACTTTCTCTTCTTCCTACTCGCATTTCCTCGACCATGTTTGTCCTATTCCCTTTCTCATAGCCTCCTCACGTTCCCTTCCATTTTTTAACTTTACTTAACATTGTGTTAACATTGTGGTCAAGTTGCAAAACACAAAAACCGTATGGGTGACAGCTTTTATATTGTTGTGGCGCTGCAGCACGGTCAATTACATGTAGCGGAAACCTTGATAAGTCATTGAAAAGCATTCTACACTGGCCACTAGGTGTCAGTAATACTACTGTAATGTTTGACACACACACACAGCAGATTTGATCGCCAGAACAACAGGTTTTTATTGCAGGGCTACTGTTGCTGCTATAACCCACAACAAGCTAAACCTCTGAACCCGATGTCACTTCTTGTCCGCCTGCCACTAAGCTCCCCTTGGGAACACATTTAAAGCAACACACACAATGAGTTTATGTTTTATTTATGTCGTAAGTGTAAAGGTGACTATAGGGGTGTTATGTCATGTCTAGAGGGCTCTAATAATGCCAACACAACATATTTAGAAGATTGTAATATGGAAATATTCCATTTATAAATAGGGAATCTTACTTCCCAGAAATTGAATTATTACGGTTGGGTTTGGAACCAATTAACTGTGCCAAATGAGGGATTACTGTATTGCTCTTCTCAACGAGCAGTGAGTACACATTCACAGGCGGGTTCCTCTTCTCTGTGGCAGTCATCAAAACACAAAGAAAGTTAATTTGAGTTCTAAATACATATATTAATTTAGCTTTTCGTGTTCTTAATGACTTTTCGTTAATGCATCATGGCCAATAACGTCAAAGTCATGATGATGTGATAATATCACCCCAACCTCTGCAAACCACCACCATCATACACCATCAAGATTGCAGTGCTGTGGGAAACACCTCCTTTCATACTTTATCCTCTCATAACCACTCCTTCCACCTTCCCTTTCCTATTCATTTCTATTTTTCTTCCCCCTAAAAAACTACATCCAGTTGTTCTGATCTCCTCCATTCCCACCAATCTGCTTGGGTTTAAATGTCAAAGTTGGAGGCCCTGCTTAGATTCAGACACAAGTACTGTAATCTGTCACCATGAGACCTAACAATGACAAAAAAAAAAAACCTTACAAAAAACGGGGTGATGCCGAACCCGCTCGTGTGATTCGAAGCAGCTGGACAGTTTCAACCAAACCTGTTCAATTGAGATTCTTACATGTTGAGAGTGTTTTCCCTTGTTCTCGCTTAGGAAAGCCAAAGCAGAATAGTTTTATATCTAAAGATCATCTTCGGTGTCTTGTATGGTTGACCTCACCTTCCGCTGACCACAAAGCACATCACCAGAAAGATGAGCAGCACGATGCCACCGGCGATGGACACAGCCAGGATGGTGGACTGGTTCGGGTCTCCAATAGCAAAGACATCTGCAGAGAGAGGATGTGAAGGAACATAGCAGATTTAAAAAGAGGTGCAGGGGAAAGTGATATGTTAGATGGAATAGTGAAAAACATTTCTGATTAAAACCCCTTCCCGCATCGTCTGGCTGTGAGGACGTGAGAGAGGATGTGAGAGCCATTCCCACTCGGGCCGCCTCTGCTCAAATGGATATGTTAACGTTGCACATAAGGCTACTGGCTCGAACTTTCTGGACAGTTGCATCGATTTTTACACCGCACCAATCGAGCTATTAATCAAAACAAATGCCCCATTTATCTGGCTTAGCTGAGGGCGGGCACATCTATATGTGTGTGTCTGTGTGTGTGTGTTAGTGAGCGAATGAATTCCCTCAAGCAAACCCAGTCAGCAGCATCGATCCTTTGTATTAACTGGCACACACATATTATTTAATGATCAATAGAATGATCAGATTTCAAATGTCATTGGCATTATGCACTCTCACCAAACACAACATTAGGGCACCTGCACAGTCTGCACAATCCACTACTGTACTGACTCCTTGTGATAATAAAGTAATCCCTCGTTTATCGTGGTTAATTGTTTCCAGACAGACTGTGATAAGTGAATATCCAATTTCCGCTAAGTATGATTCCTTCTTTATAAATGGAATATTTTCATAGTTAGAGCATCGAAAACCTGTTTAAGATCAATTTTTAACATTATTAGAGCCCTATGGATGAGAAATAACAACCCTAGAGTGACCTTGTATGACCCAACATATTGGACATAATGACATTAAATGGACCATTTAACATATAAATATAAATTGTGTTGTGTGTGTTGCTATTAATGTGTTCGCTAGTGGAGCATAGTAAGTGGCAGACAGGAAGTGATGTCAAGAGTTTCGAGTTGAAATTCAGAGTGATTTGAGTTACGGTCGCAACAGAAGCCTATGTTTTTATTAGGCATTATTGTGCTTGTTGTGAGATAATTCAAACCTGCAATAAAAGCATGTTGTTCTGGCGATCAATTCAGGTGATTGTGTGTTTCTCCAAACAATTACAGTAACATTACTGACTGGCAAAAATACATATTTGCATAAATATATGTATGCTTTCACTAATAAAGCCACATTCAGACACATACGTGACAGCATGATTTCTTAATTGATATATTTCTGAAAAAAAAACTATTAGAGTGAAGCCCCAAAATTCAAACCATGAAGCAGTGAGGGACGACTTTCTATTACAACGACCACATACTATATCATCGCTGGAAGCAATTCTTGCTTCCCAGCATGCTTTGCCAGACTGATTTTAAATAATAAATATGACGTATGTGTGTATTGTTATGTAAGTTATTGTTTGTCATTATGTGACATCGTTTCCGACTATTCACTCCCCAAATAAAGAGCAAATCAAGCATCTGAAGCGTCGTTGACCTTCTCTTAACTGACTCATGAGAACCACAGTATTAGTATTCACTAATACAAGATAATACATGTTGTCCAAGTAGTTGTAGTTGTATCTAAAGATGACTGTGAACCTCATATAAATATAGTGAAATGCTCAATAAGTGTGATGGTCGACATTTCCACAAACATTATACAATATGTTTTAGAGTAGGCACAGAAAGCATATTTATTGACTATCCAATGATTAGTAGGCTAATGTCTTTCCACTGTACACTGCTGCACAAATGATCTATACATACACTACTGTACATTAGATGATTTATCGGCCTCTCTGCCTTGCTGTCTGAGAATCAATGTGCACTTTGAGGACCACATTATGGGGCCTCTGTGGCAGGAAAGAGAATGTTTTGCACATGATGACAACACACATAAGTGACAGCTACAAAACAAGCATATATTTAGTTGTTAGGAAGTGGCCAGCACTATTTCTTTAGAAGAGATCAAGATGAAAGAAAGGCACAAATTGGATTTCTTGGCTTACTGGCTTACTTTTTTGTATCTAATAAATCTTCTTGGATACGCTGATGACAACAGAACTGAAGCAGCCATTTAGATGAAAAGTGAGCTATTTAATAACCATCCTGTGGATTGATTCTAAACTCCAGCGGGGACAAATCACCACATGGAGATATAATCTCGCCGCACCGTTTGTACTTCATCTTTGTCCTCCTTGCTCGCCTGCTCTTTGAATTTAGATCTGAACATGTTTGCACTGCTTGCATGTGACTTATCAATAATATTAGCAGCACAGAGGAGATGAGATGATGGATCATTCATGTTTACCTTCATGGCTGGTCTCCAGTTCGATCTCACCACCATAGCTGCCGTAACCTCCGTCTGTTTTGGCTCTGACCCTGAACACGTAGGTGGTGCCTGGTTTGAGGCCGTCTACTGTCATCATGTTGGAGCGAGTTTTCAAAACGGTGTAGTTCTGCTCCCGCTGGTTCTGAAGTGGAGACAATGGAGGGGGAAAAATGTACTCAATAATCAAATATTAAATTACCCCTAGAAGATAAACGGTACTCTGCCAAAAGCAGAAATTAAAATGCATGTATATACATATATACTCCATGCCAGTAGGTGGCAGTAATACAGTCATTCCAATCACGATTTGAACATCACACGCTCACTCTATCCCGTTTTATTCAATTATTTTATTAAATAATTTGTTAGTTTTGGGGGTGAATATGGTCTGTAAATGGAAAAAAATGCAAATTGAAGAAAATTATACATATTTATGGCCTAAGTTAAGCATTTCCGAGCATAAAAATGCCAAAATTAATGAAAATACAAATAGAAGGCAGTAATAGAAGGGAGTAATAGAGTATCTGTGACCTGCTGTGTGCACCTTTCAGAAGCGGCGCCTGGAAAGTTTCGTGTGTCATGTCAGCTAGAGTTGACTGTTAGCAGCTCCTGTGTGAATATTCACTACGTGTGTTCTCTGTTCATTAATAAAGCCGCTGAAGTGCATCGTGCACTTGTGTCTAAGTGTCAGTAATGATTGATGACACAATAGCCACCAGAAAGTACACTAACATAAATTAACAAAAGTCAAAACCAATTAAGATTACATGAAACAAAACAACAAACAAAAAAATTGCACTTCAGGAAACACATAAGAGGTTTGGGGGGGTGCAGGGTTATCATCCATTCAGCATGTGGTCAAGTTGTGCCATTCTCTGTTTCTTGACCACCAATGGTGTGTGTGTGTGTGTGTGTGTGTGTGTGCATCTTCAAATCTGAGTGTAGGAGAATGAATGAAGGATGAGTGTGTCAGTAAGACAGACCCCCCGCAGAGAAACTGCTCATTTTCTAATGAAAGACACTCTGCCACATGGATTAAGACTATTTCACTGCTAATGCCCGCCATCACACATACACCGGTACTGAGGCTTAATTTCATCACTTTGAGCACGCTTTACGAGGTTTGTCCAACAGATGTGCGAGTAATTGGCATGTTGTGAGCAGTCGGGGATTGTCAGGAACAAGTCTGACATGCCCTCAAGCTAAAACACAACCAGTGAACCAAGAGGAGAGACATGTTTAGTTTGTACACTACTTGACTGCAACCAGGAGAAGCACTGTTGATTCAGTTTCGTCCATTTGTGGCGCCCCCTATGGTTTATGTTCAAAGTGCTTTGGAAGAGAAGTATGGATGGAATTCAGATCCTCAAAGGTTTTGTAATCATTAGACAAATGCCCATGACTATATGTTGTTGTGCACTAGACGTAAATAGTACTTGACAATGTGTAAATTAGTCATGTGGGAGCATAACCAGTTTGTGTCAATGCACTGCATTTTCCGTCACAAATTGCTTTCCAATTGCGTAATTTATATGTAAACAGAATGCAAACAGTGTATAAATGAGTCCTCAAGCTTTTAAGGTGTGCCATAAATCAATAAACAATTAAATGACATGTATTGCTATGGAAAAGTGTGACACAATGCAGAGGCTAAATGTGCGCAAGTGTAAACATTGCTATCACTGGTCTCCGGTGTGCACAGTACAGAGGTGCTGAACTCCAGGAGCACCCTGATGCACCAGCTCCTATTCCTGATAAGTATTCAAACAGCATTCAAATCCTCTCCCGAATGTGGCAGGGATTTTGAAACTTTCTCAGGGCTGGTTCTGCTTGATAAGTGTTTTACCAAATTGCTCTCATTAGCTGACAACAAACATAACTCTAGGCGTCCCTCACCATTTTGCACTTTGACTTTTGCAGCTACACTCCATCATGTTGTCCAAAGACATTTATTGAAAAATCATATTGTGTTTCCTCACTGTTGGCGTATATTATTTTCTACAATCCAAATTCCTAAATGAACTAAAATGCAATTATACGGCATTCAGAAGACATACTGTACTCATCCATTGAAAGTCAAAAAGCCTGGGTATGCATATAAATAATATATATGCATAATATATATGCATATAAACAAATTGCAGTATTTTCACAGGTTAGTGGTTGCGTGTATGTGTATGTGTGTGTGTGTTTGAGTCTGTATTGGGGGTGGGCAACCCGCTGCGGCTCTTCAGCCTCTTTGTTGTGGCTCCCTTCGCAATGCTGGAATAATTTAACACCCAAGTGCGGAAAATCTGACTTTTTGTGAGACCATGAATGCGTCCTGGCTGAGTACTGACTGGGGATTGGATGAATACAAGGAAGGCGAGGGATGCCTGCGTTGATTGAGATGCGACAGACAAGCATTCAGCCAACGCGTTGAGGTAACCAATATGTTCTCCAAAAAAGAAAAACGTTAAAATGTTCACGGACGGTTGCCTTTGTCTTCTCTGCCAACATCGCTGGCTTGCATCTATGCTTATATGTGACAAGAAACAACACAAAACGCTGAAGGACATTTTCAACACAAGAACTCAACACGTTTTGAAAAGTTGCCATCTATTTCAAAGTAGACGTACATATATAATAGTGGTCATCCCTGCAGTCCAGCCCTGCACTCAGCGGGCTTGAACGAGCGACCACATCTGACTGATGGGCTCCACACCACGGGTGGCGAAGTCGCCTCTTCCAAATTTTTGACAGTCTGTGTCCAGCCATGCGAGACACAAAATCTGTGCGTTGTTAAATTGTATGCCTGTTAGATGCCATCCCAGAAAGTTGAAAAGTGTTCAACTTTCTGGTTTCATTTACTGACCAATGAGCGGACATGTTGTAAGCTTTCACAGGTAACCATGGAAAGAAAAAAAGGCATCAGATTTCCTGGAGCTATTTGACATTTCTTAAGAAATTTGAGATATAAAGAAAAAAATAGCGGGATGGGAAGCGTGACAGACTCATAATTTCCTATGGATGTGAACCCACCACAGTTGTTCAAGGAGGCATGTAGTGAGGTTTCACCAAGATGATAACCCGAGTAGTTAGCATCCGTTACACATGCACACTGCACTTCTATTGTATTCTGTTGTTAGAACTGGTAAAATAAAGAAAGATTGACACTTTTAAAAGTTTATAAGATTAAACTTATGAGTTGCAGCTCCAGACTATTTTTCTTTTGTGGGCGAGGGGGTAAAATAGTTGAGGTTGCTGGCCATTTTCTTTTATTATGTCTACTAGACTGGAAAAATGAGTTTAAAGGTAACTAAATGGATACTATTTCATATCTAGAGGGCTCTAATAATGATAAAAAGGAAGAATGTTTAAAATAAGGTTGTAAACAGGTTTGCTACGCTCTTCAAACTATGAAGACGTCCTCAAAGCATGCAGGGAAAAGGGCGGGATATTAAGTTTGCGGCAGATGGGAATGTTGGTGCCCTCTTGGCAGCCGAGGAATCCGTTGCATGCAGTCCCTTTTAAGAAGCAGGGATAATTTGCTACATTTCTTGGTGTCAAGCTAAAGTTAAACAGAACCCGTTGATATTTATAGCATAGACGTGACACGTGGTAATGATGCTTTAAAAAATGAGCTCCTTCTCACCTTCTCATAGTAAATGACCTCATACTCCACTATTGCACCTTTAGGTCTCTGTGGACCCTGCCAGGCCAAGGTCACGCTGTCCTTGCTGCGCCTCTCCTTCAACACCACGCTCACTGCAGGGAAAGAAAGACAGAATGAGATATTGAAGTTAACATTGAAGGTAAAGAAAGGACAACTCTGTGGGAGGGGATATTAGATGGATACCTACTGTTCCCTCATGAAAATCACCACATTTTTAACAGCCACACCATTTTAATTATGCTAATGATAGTGTTTACAAGGTGTTTTATATATGTGTAATTAAATTATTCTCTGATGTATGAGGGTGTGTGTGTGAGAGGTCCATGATGATCTGCTAATTATTAATGCGAGCCGCAAACCTTGTGACTTCCAAGGGAGCCTTCCAACATAGGGCCTCATGTTGATTGCTCGAAGTATATATGACTATGTATATGTGTGTATGTGTAGATGAGAGTGGCATGTGTGGGGTTCTTAATGAGGTTAACAACCTCCTACGCACCCATTAGTCATCACCAGCCTGTCATATGCACTTGGGCCGCACACGTTTTTCACACATCCACACTGTGTAGGATGCACATGCAATCACAAAGACGAGCAATAAGAAAGTGTCATTGGAAGGTGTTGTGCCACCGAGGAGCTCTAAAACAGCTTTGTAGAGTTCTCTCAAATTCTAACAGGTTACAATGAATTACTCTTCAATAAATATTTCGCCAATTGGTATTTTGAACATGTGGTAGTAAACATGATATCTTTAAGGTGCTTCCATACCTATAATCAGTTGATGGGTTTGTAAAATCGATGTGAGATGTGTATCACAAACAAAGCATGGCACTCTTTTTATCTCATTGGTTACAATGATGTAAACAGGAAGCAGTTTTCTCTGGAGTAAAACACCACTACTCCAAGCTACACAGAGCACAATTACCCTTTTTGTTAAAAATACTATATCACCAGCAAATAGTCAAGTGCATTTTAAGCTGGTGTCTTCAGCAAATTACCTTTGAGTACCCAAAAGACGTATTTGTACACATGGCTTCCCTAAGACAAACTAACCTGTCTGTGATGTAGTGATGTTAATCACCGCTGTTCCTCTGGGGGTGGGACTTAAGTCCGACACGCCATTCTGGCTCTCGATGATGAAGCTGTAATTGGAGTCTGGCTGCAGGTCGGTGACTATGACTGTGGCTGATGAGAGGCCAAACTGTCTGGGTACAAAGTGGACGCTGCTACCACAGGGCATGCACTGTTTCCCATCGCCCGAGCACTTCTTGCAGTGAAGACGGTAGGTGATGTCACCACGTCCTCCCGTGTCTCTGGGGGGCGACCACTCCAGGGTGACGCAGGTTTCATTCACTGTGGAGATCGGGTTCTCTGGAGCAGAAGGAGGTCCTGAGAAGAGAATAATAAATACTTGAGAAATACTGACAAAAATGGGAATTTGAGAGTTTTTTTAGTCACTTATGATAGTGATTCAATTTAAACTCTGCTGAACATATTTTGTTGTGCATGGCAAGGTGAGATGTCCATGTGAGGGCGGGGGCAACAGTGTCAAGTGTTTCCAGGAGGCTATTGGGAACATTAGTCCAAGTGTTGAAGATGGCCTCAGGAAGGGCATCCACTGTCTGGAAGTGATGGCCAACTTCCCTTGCCATCCATCCCCATATTTTTTTTATATGGGATTTAAAAGAGGGGAATATACGGGATGGTCCAAAAGACCTCCCTGAAGAAGTCCTTGGTCAAGCGAGCATTGTGAACTATAGCGTTGTCCTGTTGAAAAACACCCAGCTGTTACCACACAGACGAAGGCCCTCAGTCATGAGGGATGTCTGCTGCAATATCTGCACGTTATCATTCACCGTTTGACAACCCTGCACCACCTGAAGCTCCAGTGTTCCACTGAATGAAAAAGCAACTTTTTAAACTGGTCTTAAACAGGTCTGTATATCAGGAGGATAGTCATATTCCTTTGGATGAAGTCTTTTCTCAGGTTGGCTTTGTGAACTGCAGCGTTGTCCTGTTGAAAAAAAAACACATAGACGAGGGCCTTCTGTCTTGAGGGATACCGCCTGAGGGATACAAACTGCAAGATCTTTATATAGCCATTTGATGCCTCTCCACAACCTCCATTGTTCCAGTGAAGGAAAGGTACCTCAGATCAAGAAGGACTGTCCCATGCAGAAAATATCTTAGGTGGGATCTCCTTATCATGTCAGTAACGTTGGAAGCCATCAAGACTGTAAAATCTCCCTTCTCCCACACGCCTGATTGCTATTGGACAGCACCACTAACCAGTAATTTGAGTCTTGACAGACGGCCAATCGGTTCCTCAGGTGAAATTTTTCGGGGTTCACAACTTCATAACCCTTCCATAACCCTTAATACCTTTGAGAAAGTTTAAAATGAAAAAGGTGGTACTCATCCCCAATTTTTGCTCACACTTGCAAATACAGCCGGTTAGGACCGGGGCTTGAAAGCCGCGGCCTGACTGATGATCACGAGCCTCAAACTCACTCACCTCACCCTGCCAAGTGCTTGGCCCCAAATGCCACACCAATCTACAGCTTTTCAAAATGCCACCCCGGTGAGACATTTTTTGAGGCACATTTTTCAGGTGCAAAACTTATATCACTCTCACAAAGACAGGCAGCATTGTTCTGAATCAGTATTTTAAAGCAACTATGGGCCAATATAACTACCTTGCTTTTTCACTGATATCGTCCGATGACGATTGGTGGCACGATTCATATGGTGCACACTTTACAATGAGAACCTACTATTCATTCACTCCACAATCTGTACATCTGCAGCCACAGCTGCTGTAAGGTAGGCTGACTGAAACAGTGGCTGGCACGAGAGGCAAGGAGGGTGAAGTGTCTTGCCCAAAGAAACAACAGTAGTGCCTGGGTGATGGAGACCACCAACTCCCTGTTTCTTGACAACTTGCAGTAATCTTGTAATTACAGTTTTGCAAAATTGTTGTCATGAACATTATATTTGTTCAGGCTCATTATTAGACTGATCTTAGCCAGTTTTTAATAATAAATCATTCATATAAATGAAAACAAATCAATTCAAATAGAGTAGACATTTGGCATTCAGTAGACAAATGACTTTGAAAAGAGCTTGGCTTGGTTTGGAATGTATTCTGGGCAAGAATAAGAGACTACATTAAAATCATTAGTTGGAACTATCACAAAGAATTAAATTGGCTCTTGCTGCATAGAGGGTTTTGCTGCTTACAATAAACAATCATCACATAATGACGATAGGTTCCATAGGCAGAGCCCAAAGTCAATTTCTCATAAATCATTACTTCTTATGATGTAGAAGCCTGAGTATTACTCATGAGTTTAGTACAAAGTATGAATTTGTCAAGAGTCCCTTTCACTCTAAAACGTTGGCACCAAAAATAGTGCAAGTAATAGCATCGTTCAAGATACTTGCTCTGCTCCAAACATAGTAAGACACTATATTATTTGACTGTAAATGCTAACAAACAAGATTATCCCAAATCTGATGCATCATCAATTATGACTAGGAAGTGCATTTGCAGCTCTGGTGGCAAAACAAATATATGCTGTATTTATTTCCAAAGGGCCTTGAAGCAAAGTTTGGAATTATAACCACACATTATGTGCTCAGGTTGGATGGTGCACATGCATCTTGTTAAGTCTACAGCGTGTTGAAAAGCCTGTGGCCAAAAAAAATAAATCAGAAAGCGCAAGCTTCTGTTGAGTGTATGTTGCTGCAGGTGCCACTAATATCTTGATGTGAGATCTTGGAAGTCCAGTGTAGTTTGAACGTGCTCTGCAAGCCACAACATTTCTAATGACTCCACATTAGAAACACCTGCACAGATTTCCACCCACTTGCAACCCTAGGTTTGATTGGCAATACCAGAAAGGTATTCATTTATCATTAAATTATCATAGTTACCTTATTTGTCTAATGGTAATGGTAATGGTTTTATTTCATTTAAACATGCATCAGATTACAATTGAGTGCATCAATTAATCAGTTCACAGTTCCACATGTCCAAAAGGAGTAGGAAGAAGCAAAGCGTATTAAATCCTACCCCTCCATCTGGTACTTTTACAATCACTAACTGTTACATTTGTTCACTTCCTGCTTTCCTAATATAGTTTAAGTTTTTTTTATTTTGGTCACGTACCGAAGTACGAGGTGATATGACCATCCAATGACATAATGGGTACCATAGTAAGTGTCAATATAGTGATATATATAGCACATCATGACTGGTTCAAGACTCTTCATCCTTGTATTTAGCAAACATCAACTGCTTGTATTGTTTCTTGAATTGGCTCATCGTTGTGCATTGTTTGAGGTCCTTACTCAATCCATTCCATAGTTTGATTCCACATACTGAAATGCTATGGCTTTTTAACGTAGTCCTAGCATATAAGTGTTTCAAATTTAGTTCTTCCCTGAGGTCATATTTCTCCTCTCTTTTAGAGAAGTATTGGAAGACATTTTTAGGTAATTGGTTATTTTTAGCCTTATGCATTATTGTAGCTGTTTGAAGATTAACTATATCAGCAAGTTTAAGTATTTGTGATTTTAGAGTTAGTATGTTCTCTGTAGGCGGCATTGTGAATTATCATTAGTGACCTTTTTTGCAGTACATTTAGCGAGTGAAGATTGCTTTTATAGTTATTACCCCATATTTCCACACAATAAGTAAGATATGGTAGGACAATGGAGAGCAATAAAGAGTGTGGAGTGATTTCTGATTGAGAACAAATTTTGCTTTGTTCAATATTGAAATATTTCTGTCCACCTTATGTTGTATGTATATTTGCAATATGAGGTTTCCAGCTCATATTTTCATCTATTGTGATCATATGAAATGAAAACTACAAAATGATGGCAAAATAGTAGTTCAACACCATTGCCAAATACAAAAATAATTGTAAAAACATATCCCAAGTAATACGTGGGTTGATCAAAATGACGGTAGTTGTAATACACATAGTAATTGTCATTCAAATGCATGATTATCTTTGGGTAAAGTGATTTTTTTTCATTCTTTCCAGTATCAATCTGTTGGCACATGTCATCCTGGACTGAGCTTTTTGCCATCCTGTTTAGAAACACCTCATGCGTAGGTGCACTCATTATGGCTGCTCACAGCACAGCGTGTCGCAAGTAGTTGAAGCATATGGAGATTAAAGCCCAGATGACTGTCCAACCTAATGACATGTCATCAGGTCCTAGCTTGAGCACTGATCCCTGGGGGACTGCTGGCACAGCCTGGGCCTTTCCTGATTAGCCTTCCCAACGGTGACCCTCTCAGGGGCATGGGGTGCAGTGGGCGTCGGAAAGCTCTACGTCTGGGAATCGGAGGCCATGCTGAGGATAATTGAAGCTGTCTGTAATAAATCTGCAGGAATAGCGCTCTGACTTATTCTGCTAATTCTGTCATTTTCTTCTCGGTGTCCCCCACTTCCCTCAGCCACGGTGAACTGTCCATCATCATCATTTCGAATGATATGTCTGTGATCGTCCCGTGCCCCCACTGTTCGATTCTTTTGGCCCTGTCTTAAGTGTCATTCCAGATGTCTCCCCTTAACTTATAGCTTCACCTTTTCTCCTTATTTGATGCATTTTCCCTCTCTCCCCTATCCCTTCCCTGTTCCCATTTAGAGGAGCATACATATTTGAAGGAGGCATTAGTCATTTCCAGCTGATAACACCTGTCACATCTCACCTGCTACAACGATTAATGAGTGTAATCTACCATAACCTGATAATGGGGCTTGTGAGTGTGCGCTCTGGGGTGTTTCTGTGTGCTCTTCTTCTCTCCCAGTCTTTGTCATCGTGTCACTGTCCTCTCCACCCACACATCCTCCCGTCTATCTCAATCTATCGCGTTGCGTGCAGTGTTCCCTCCACCTCCTCGCCTTCATGCTTATCGGAAAGAGTTAAATCCCGTTGGCACTGTGTGTGTGTGTGTGTGTGTGTGTGTGTGTGTGTGTGTGTGTGTGTGTGTGTGTGTGTGTGTGTGTGTGTGTGTGTGTGAAAAAGACAGAAAGGTCATGAAATGTCTGTCCTGTGTGCTTTTGATAAGAGTATGACCCTTGTGTTCTCACGTCACACTGACCTCCAAGCTAACAAGCATACATGCATGTGTGTTGCAGTAGCGCGTCTACAAGCCAGCCGGGGTTCCAGAAATATAAAATTAGAAAGCTGTCATGTGCAGTAAATCCTAACAAGAATACATTACAAACTAATTAAATTGAATGTAATCCAATAGTTGTAACTTAAAGCCATTGTTTGGTGCAGCATGCTATGAAATTAACTGTCGTCTGCACAAGAGTGTGTGAGTGTGTCTGTGTGTGTGTGTGTTTACTATTTGTGCATAATCATCACTCACGTGTGCACGCCATAGAGCGTGGGTCGCTGTCAGCACGGTGAAAGCCTTTCTCGCAAATGCACTCTGTGGCTTGTTCCTGCAGGGACGAGCTGTGAGGAGGACATTTGGTGCAGTAGGCGTCTGTAGCCGAGGCCTTGTAGGTTCCTGGTCTGCAAGCTGGGTCGAGGACAAAGGAATAACAAGATATTAATAGAGTCAGTGCAAGCCCAAACACAAGGACAAAGCTGCTTTATATGTCCTCAATATTGCAATACCTGACACTTAGAGTACTATGGCTGTGTCCAACATCCACTTCATTAGGTAGGACATTCAACACAAGTGTTTAGCTATCTGAGCAGTACGCATTGATCGTGATTATTGTGATTGTAGACGTGGTGCCCAACTACTTTGCATGATACTCAGAGCTGTTTTTGTTAATGTCTGCAAGAGGCGTCTGCCTCTCTTCCAAGTCCCCGAGGGAACTCATTTATAGCAGCAACACACACAAGCAAGAGTCTTACTTATGCAAGTGGTTCGCATGGAGGCTACACAGTCAGGAGATTGGGAAAACCTGGGTTCGATTCTCTGCTTGGGCATCTCTGTGTGGCGTTTGCATGTTCTCCCCGTGCGTGCTTGGGTTTTCTCCAGGTACTCCGGTTTCCTCCCACATTCCAAAAACATGCTAGGTTAATTGGTGACTCCAAATTGTCCATAGGTATGAATGTGAGTGTGAATGGTTGTTTGTCTATATGTGCCATGCAACTGGCTGGCGACCAATCCAGGCTCCAGTATTACCTGATAAGCAGTACAGAAAATGGATGGATGGATATTATAATTAGAGCCATCCCAGTTTACTAGATCATTGTGTTTCACCGTTGTCGTGGAAATTCATTTATCCACTTTTTTATTGTAGTCATTATTATTATTTAACTGCCAAGCAGAAAGCAGACAGAATCGCCACACCCTAAAAAGTGACAAAGTGCATAAAACTAAAGGAGTAGCGGTGCTGCAGAGTCACTAGAAGACAAACTGATGGCACATACGTGTGTGCCGTGCAGCACCCATGGCAAAGAACAAGAAAACAACAGTGTGATTTAATGCATTGTGACATTCGGTCTACGTGAGATCCTTTTGCATCAGGCAGAATGACCGCGGGGTCGTACAGTACAAAACACAGCCAAACAGCATCTCAACTGTCACTCCTCTTAGATAAGGATTAGCTCTTCAGGCTATTGGGGAAGCACAAACACACACAGTCACAGCCACGCTGGCAGTAACATAATATGACTACTGCTTGGCTCTGCCTGCATATTAGTCATTATGTGGGCTTGTAAAACTGCTGGGGATTTGGGAATAAAATTGTGCACTTTGGATCTAAGGCAGTGGAATGAAATCCCTGACTTTTCCCTTTGGTAATCTGAATATAGATTACATGTATTTATTTATACATTCATAGTCCCAGTATTCAAATCCTCACAAGCCGAGCCTGTCTCTGTGGTAAACAGTATTGCAGTCTGCAAACCCCCCCCCATGTAATGAAAATGAGGGTGCCTGAGACCCGCCCCTGTGAGCGTGCTTATGCATATTTGTCTGAGTGAGACCACCAATGTGATGGAATCCACCTGGTGCTGATTGCATGTCCATGGCCCATCGCTTATTGTGTGTTAAGCATGCCACAAATATGTGTGTCTGAGCCGGTGTATGTGCCTGCTGAGTGCCTGTGCCTGTAGTGAAGGTCACAGATTTAATCAAGGTACAATCCACTCATCCTCGGAAAGCTGTAAATTATCACACTAATGCGTATACGCACACACTTACACACATCCTACATATATGCAAGGCAGTAGTTAACCTGCAGAGAGAGCGATGGAAATGTGTTCTAAAAGCAGTGTGATTTCTCAAAAGTGGAGGTAAGTTCTTCCACCTGGATGCTGTGCCCACTTGCGTACTGACTATATTTTTAGGCAAAACATTCATCATATTGGGAGCAAGGTCCACCCGCACAATCCCCAAAAGACCAGAAAGAACACAGGAGCTGGAGGTGTGCTGGTTGTGAATAAAAGTAAAAGCAAGGTAAGGAGAGGGAAGGACGGGAAGTGATTATTCTCTAAGGGAGGACTTTCTGGCCTCTTTCCTCCTTGCCGTCGTCTTCCAAGGTAATGGGTGTCCATGTGCTATGCTCTGTTATTGGCTGAGGTGCAGAAATAGGGTGGACTGGTAGATATTTCTCCCAGGGTGCCTCATCCAGAGCATCTTGGCGTCCACACAACTGCCTGATCAAACTTGGCATCTTGAAGTAGAGCTTCTCCTCTCCTGATTTTTCTTCTCTTTTGCATTGCTCATCTCACCGCAGTTTTTATGTCTCACAATTTCCCCTCCCCTCCACTTTTGCCCTCATGGGACGCTCACTAACTGACGTGACTCCCTTATGATTAATGCCTCACCGCAGATAAGAAGAGACAACGGCACAAACACACCCCTGCACACGAAGCAGTCACACTGGAGACCACAAGTTGGGCTACAAAAACTATGTCGAGTAACTTTGAGAAAGCTCCGGATTTGCATTATACTCAACTTAGCAGACATAGATATTGTAAAATATTCAAAATAAACTCCATCCTCCGTACGCCATCAGGCTAATTATTCAACACTAAATGTTGTGTTTTTTGTACGGCTAAGGCATGTTTGTACATACAGTTTGTACATAAAGTTGGTTTGCAGGATTATAATTAAAATTAAAATTCTCTTGAAAATAATGTTTCACTTGCTAATACTTGTCATTGTCTTGTTCAAGTCCCAGAAGGATAGTGGATGGTGGACCTTTTCCGTTATGCAAAAATTAATAGAAAGACAGAAGAGAATTCTTCACTGCAAAAAAAAAAAAAAATGGCCCACTTGCTCACCCCACAGTACATTCATGCACGTAATAAGGACAAGTCAATTAATTCCTGGGAGCTGATGAATGACAGCCAGTGTGCCTCACCAGCCATGGCAGCACAGATCGCTGGGAGATTTGGTAAATGAGAAGCAATTGTTGGCTGTCATGCCAAGGACAGTGCAGTCAGTCCTTGGGTAAAATGGCAGCATTTGTTTGTAGTGAACCTAGGTACGTTTTAAAAAATGTCATTGATTATAAATTTGGATTGCATGTGATTTTTTTTGTTTGTGTGCAGCCCTACTGATTAGTGAAAATCTTCTTCTTCTTCTTTCCCTTTTGGCTTTTTCCTTCAGGGGTCGCACAGCAAATCAACTGCCTCCATCTAACCCTGTTTTCTGTATCTGTCTCTCTCACAACAACTGCCCTCATGTCCTCCTTCACTACATCCATAAACCTCCTCTTTGGTCTTCCTCTATGCCTCCTACCTGGCAGCTCTAAACGCAGCATCCTTCTACCAATATATTCACTATCTCTCCTTGGGACATGTCCCAACCATCTCAATCTGGCCGATAACTGACTTTATCTCCAAGGCCTCTAACATGTAATGTCCCTCTGATGTACTCGTTCCTGATCCTATCCATCCTGGTCACTCCCAATGATCTCTGCTACCTCCAGTGAAAATAATGATATGAATATATAATAATAAAAATGTAATTAGTCAAAATAATATGGCTGTAGGCATCCTCCTGATGTAGCTTTTTAATGATGAACAATTACAAAAAACTCATCAGCACTATTAATGAAGGCTAAGCAGCTGGCACCTTACTGTTATTAAAACATTGGTTTTGTTGCTGCTGAATTGTGTTACAGTATATATGCTTGATAATAAATGGCAGTGTGCTTCATCTCTCATGCAGTCCAAATCATTACTAAAGTTTAGAGTACATAATGAGTTTTCACATTTTGAAAATATCCCATCATCCTCTTTGCTATAATTAGCATTTACAGTACATTTTATGCCAGCCATTGTGGCCAGGGAAAATTATTTAGTGGCATTTCTGCAAATCCGTTGTAAAGTCAGTTCTGGTCTGAGTCCAGGATGCTGTTAGTGTCTAAAATCACACAAAATTGTGTCAACATGCCACCTCCACCGGGTTCTTTGTATGAACCAAAAGTGCTGCTATGATGTCATACTATTGATGTACTTTACATTAGGGCTTCACCAAATGTGACAAGCTATTGTGTCAGTAAATGTTCAGTGATTTAATTTCTTTTTGTATTTTTTTTTTTGCTGTGAGAGTAGAGGGTGTGTATGCGGATGCGACGGCGTGACTATGTTCTCCTAAAGACAAAGAATGGCCTCAGATCTAGTGTCTTATTAAATATTTATCCGATCACCAGAGAGACTCTGTATTTATGCCAATCGATAGCTCTTAGATATGATGTAGTAGAGCTACTCAGGACACACACACACACACTCTGATTGAGGAGGAAATAGCTCGTCTCTCTGTCTCCTCTGGTTCAACTGCAAAATGTCTGAAAAATGTAACAATAAAATAATAACAATACACAATAATATTTGCTCCATGGATTCTTATGCAATTTACTTTAGTCAACCCAATGAATGGGCGGACCTCCCAACATGTACACATTTGTACGCGTCACTGTTCTCCACTCAAAAGTCTCAAAAATTATTTTGTAGCTCCTGTTCCAGTCTTTATTATTTACCTGCCTCTTTGCTTGTGTAATCTAACTCTTCTTGACTAAACTATTGCACACAAAATAGTCAAAATGTATCAAAACATGCACGATTACTGCATTGCCTGTTCCATTGTATCTCTGACAACTATAACACATAGCGGCGCTGTCATTAAACCCCATAAGTGTGACCCCATAGATGGACTGACTTGAAATTCCTCACGCACCGGCTGTAACTGTCACCAAATTTGGTGCACACCTTTAGGGGAATGACAAGATAGTAAGTGGTAAGTACTACATCTTAGTAAGAAAGTTAGTAACTAAGTATGTGGAAGCGTGAGGAAGACACCCACCAATCTTCGCTGGGGAAGACATTTTTTCCTGCCGGTAGCTCCAATATGAAGTGGTCGTGAGAGCACAACTGGCAGGTATTAGCAGCAATTATGATGATGAACTACACCAAATTCTCCCTACAAGACTATCCAAAGTTGGGATGGTTTACTGGCTTCTGTCCAGGTGGATTATTGTATAAAATAACAGCACATTGGTTGTCACAAAAAATATTGTACTGGTTGAAATACATATCCATCATCACCCATTTTAAGCACAACTAATGGGAGGTGCCACAAATGTCATTTATCGTCATATGAAATAATTACTCTCTAACAAACAGCAAGCAGGCAAAGGTAGCTAACATCTTGTTAGAATGTGGACCATTAAGCAGCACAACAAACAATTTGTCAGTTGTAAGTTATGACTAAAAGTACGATTAGAAGAGAATGCATTTGTCAAATCTCCAGAAACACAATTTCAAAGAACTATAAAGCTGTTCTGTGTCAGGGGACATCTGGAGGTGCTTTAAAACCCAGCACAATGTTAACGCACAAGCCAGGTTTGCTGAAAAAAGGTGATGAAATGTCACTTTTTTTGCTTGTTCCGCTGCACTCAAGTTAATATTGCTTTTTGCTTGATAAATGACTGTAAAGGTTATTAACTTCCTGTCATGTGGTCTCCCTGCGAGTCACTTTGGGGTTGGGTTTATTAGTTTGTGTGTGAATGGGGAACCGAAATGTTGCTTCAGATCAACCTTTTTAATTATTTTCGTTTCAATATCATTCACAGTTATTCATATTTCTTTCTCGTTTAATGAAAACCACAAGACCAATGTTGAAGGAATATGGTTATAATTATTATGACTGTTTATTGGAGAACACATTAACAATTCAATATCTGGGAACAATAAATTAGTAATAAAAAAACATTTTCTCCATATTTATCCAAATGTTGCTGCTCAAAAAAAGACCAGGGACAAAATAAAGATGGATCTTGGACTAGATGCAATGTTTGACTGCTGTTGCTGTTACGGGCACACTGCAGGGAACGATAATAGTGCTATTGTTTAGCGACCGATATCCAATAATTTTGGCTTTAAAAAAAAATCATACTTTAGCCACTGCATGGTACTTAAGTGTAATGTACCTGTGTGGTACACAGGACATACACACACAGCAACACAGACAATACTCTATCAATGTATAATGTAGAATATTAACCAACTACGATGTGAGTTCTTTTTTTTTTTTTTTTACAAAAACTGTACAGTAAAGCACTCTGGGAAACAGGAAGTACTCACAGCGACGCTACAAGGGAAAGATTGTCTCTGTTAAGAAACAAAAAAAAAAACTTCACACGCATAAAGTTATGTAATGTATTGTTAAACTATGGTCAGGGGTCATATTTAAGAGGTGTAAAATAATGGATATGTCAGACTGCACGACTTGCGTGAGTTTAGATGGTAGCACTTCCACCTCAGCACCATCAAAGCCAGGGAAATGGTAGTGGACTTGAGGAGGAACAGGACACAGATCAGAACCTGTTCTCATTAAAGGTGTGTGGAAGTGGTTCCCACCTGGGAGTGCATTTGGGTGATAAACTGGACTGCCAGCATGGATGCTTTGCGCAGAAACGGGCAGAGCCGTTTGTGCTTCCTCACAAGGCTGATGTTCTTCAACAGAGCAAAAAGCTGTGACAGATCTTCAACCAGACTGTGGTAGCTCGTGCCCTCGTGTAGGCAGTCGTGTGCTAGGGGAGCAGCCTCAAGAAGGCCGCCACACTCTGGACCAAATAAATCTAATGTATCTGTGTGTTTGTCCATTACTCGAGGGTATCATTGTTGGTATAGCCCTGCATGGGACGGAGAATGTGAGTCACGCTATGTCAGCCTCTTACAAGCCTAACAAGGATCTCTTCTTACACAGTGCAGAGACCAAAAGAGGAACGAGCGATGGGAGGAAACAGTACAAGGTATTGACTTGGTCTGGAAGACCTTTCATCAACTTATAGGAATCGGTAGGCCTGTCACGATAACAAATTTTGTCATCGAAAATTGTGGATCATCAATAATTGATATTATCAATAACTTTTGACACAATTTTTAAAATTAATTATTGTCATGAGATTTGGAATTGACATTTGAACCACTAGACGGTACTCGAGTATGGTTTACCTGTGTGAGCCACATTAGCTTGACATGTTGTCCAAAATGTATGCCATATATGCTGTATAACTGTATTGAATGGTTGCATTTCTTTTGCAATGTAGCAAGCAACACTCTTTGCACCATTTTGTTTATATTTACATTGCTGACCAAACACCTCAGTAAGTGTTGACTATCGGGACGAAGGCTTTGCTGCACCTTCAGTGGTATTTTTTTCCCAGTTGAGGAAACTGTTTAAAAAGCAAATATTCCCAGATTGGGGCTTTCGGCTGTAGTGTTTGTCTCAGAAACCATCTCTTCTGTGCCTCCATTTATGTTAGTGTATGCTGTCTTAAAAGGGGAACTGCTAACCCTGTGTATCCATTCACTTGTAGCATGGCCTCCACAAAGAGGCTGAATTAAACGAGAGCTCACTCTCTCTCATCATTCCACTATAGAACCAATGCACACAGACAGATGCAGAGTGAACTCTCAGCCATACAGCCTGTCGCACAGTGAGATGAGAAGATGAAACACACACACACATACATGCACATTTCAATTTACCGCGGGCATTGTAATTATCAACATGTCTCTTTAATCGTTCGACTAATCGATTTATCAATTATGGTGACAGGCTTAGGCATTCGTTTTAAAGTATTCAAATGCCCAGTGACTGCCAACTCAATTGCTGGGCAGCTCTTCACCAACGGCCGTTTCGATACCAACAGGGAACACATCCGATCTGTCAAGCAGGAAAAAAAACAAACTATGCCAAGCTCAGGTTTGTGTAGTGATACAAAATGCTTAAGAAGAGGAGAGTATGTGAATATTATTGTTTTCAAATTCCCTCTAACTGTAAATTTGATATAACCGCATTAAAAACGTCTTCTAAACTCTTTACCTCACACGTACTGCACATGCTGTTTTCACAAACACAAAAATAATCGATGAAAATGTTGTTTGTGTAAATGACAGAAGTTGCAAGAGCCTGTCCCATAGCAAGAAATGAGTTTTTAAAGGTCCTGTGCAAATTTACATGCAAATGCAGACACGAACACAAGTGCAAAGCCAATACCTCACAGTCAATACTTTTTAATTACATGGAAGCAGGTGGCTGCTGCGACTGTGTGCACCCTTGTCTACTTCCAGACTTCTGCGCTAGTTAGACTGTTAATTGCTCTGTTCCTGGCTCACTAAGGCAGACAATCAGTTCAAGGCAAACATTGGCTCACCAGCAGGTTTGGCACAAAGCACAGAAGAAGAAAAGTATGTGTGTTGTTGGGTGGGCAGGAGGTGTACTGAGTGTGTGAGCAAATGTCTGTGTGTGTGTGTGTTCTTTTGAGCGGGAGGTTGTGTAAAGCCTGCTGGCCCCCGGGAGATGAGCTCCATAATGGTCACCATGGCAACATGCTTTCAAGATGGAACCTCCTAGTACCCCTTGAGTGCCACAGCTCCTAAAGCAAAGTAGTAGTGTGTGTGTGTGTGTGTGGACTAACCAGGCGTTAGCTGAGGCCAGCTACTTAAAAATTGATACATCAAGCGGCAGTGGAGAAATGTGATGAGATTGAATGTGACGTCTTTTACGGCCACCAGGGCCGCATCTCGTTGTGTGTTTGTGCTCGAGTGCATATAGCCGTGAAACATGTTTACACTTGAATTGACATGTCCTCCTGCTAAACAAACTCAGGGAGCCACATTAACAACATGTGGCATCAGAGCAATGTAGTACATGCAAATAATCAGGTTTTCGGCAAAAACTGGACAAAAAGCAACTTAGCAAAAGGAAAGCAATATGAGGAAGCCAGGAGAATACACATATAATATTGTGCGGTGTACCCCAGGGGTCATTACTGGGCCCAAAACTGTAAAGTCACAAAAGACCTAAAGCTAGTTTCATTTGTAGACGATATTATAGCATTCTGTTCTGCAGAAATCACACAAGAGTCAATAAAAAAGTCACGCATGAATTAACTATATTAAAAAGAAAAAATAAATAAATACATGTCTGGGGGTCATAACAGATGATAATATGAACTGGAAAACTCACATTAAAAATATACAATATAAACTGGCAAAGATACCTCAACACTGAATGCTGTTCAGTGGACCAAATTCACTCCATACGTCTCTGCACTACTAACTCGTCACTGTCAACTATTAACATTTTCATCAATTATGAATACACATGAATTTATTTAAAATTTTTACGATGTATTGGAATTGATGTGAACGCAGAGAGAGGTTAGGATTACATAAGCTTTGCTTCTTCCTACTCCTGTGATTCATGCTATGTGATGTATTCCAACGTATGCATGTTCAAAATAAATGAAACCCTTACCATTATCATATAAGCCAAAATGCAGATATTGCAACATAGAAAGCAGTCAGCTGGCAAAAATGTCACATGGCTATTACATGTGGATGTGTGTATAACAGTATGACAGTGTGTTTGTGTGTGGAATAGAGATGTCAAGCACTCTGCTGAGACCAGAGCTCATACCTATTTTTAACACTGAAGCAAACACACACACACAGTACATTTGGCTCTTTCTTTTGGGCTAGTTTACCATAGGTTGCATCATCTTCAGGAGGAACGCCCCTGAGGTAGATGGTTGGATTGGGTAGGGGCGGCTGTGCGGGGCATGTATGTACAAGGTACAATCTATTTCACAACTGTGAAAGGTCTGATTTGTACGGTTAAATGAAGGGCAAAATAATAGAGCCTTGCAACAGCCCTGCAAGTACAATAATAAGTAATATTGTTGAGAAAATCAGGTATATTGTGTGACTGGTCAATACACAAAATGTACACATTTGTTATAACTGGTGACCTGGACTTAAACTACCACCAACATTAAAATATTGTGTATTGTTCTGAATACGGTACTCTGTGATTGATATTATGCTGAAGCCATCAGTGGACCAACATTTTAAATATTTTAATGATTTCTCATCCGCATGATGAGCTTGGCTAGATAGAAAAAGCTTCCAAAAAAGTATTTTCATGATGAGAAGATCTTGAAAGAGAAGATCAAATGTACTTTTGTGGCATGACTACAGTAAATTAATAAATGGTGCATGGAAAAAAATAAACACGTGGTATGCTTGAAATGAACATGTGTGTTTGCATAGCTTGCTGATGTGGGTAGAACAGTATTATTCCAGATGTGGGAGGAAAATATATATACTTTCTAATTATGTCATTCATAACATCCCCACATCTGTATATTGTAACTACATTTTTTGTATTCGTGTATGTATTCCCATTAACATAAAGAAGAGCTCTCGGTAGGCAATGAGCTATTGTATAAGGCAGAGATGCTACACAAGTAGGGTCGGGTATCGTTTACATATTATCCGAAGTTGGTTCCGAATCTGCACTTTTGAAACGGTGTCAGTGCTTACAGGATTGCCAAAACAGTACTTAAAAAAAACAAAAATAGATTTTAAAGTCATGTTTTGCTGTTTAAGCATGCATTCTGTAAATTAGAGCAGAAATGGATGGTTGATAGAGTTACAATGCTGTTTGCTGGTTAATACTACATGCAATGTTCATGTTTGAGGTGAAGTACAAGCAAAGTTTGGAGAACTTTGGCAAGATCAGGGGTGTCCAAACACATACTGGAAAATCATAGAATGGCACTTTTTATATTTTTCCATATAGCCATCCATATAACCTTATAGATTATGTATGGTATATGAGATATTTCTTTTTGATATTTCAAGAAAAAAACAGCCCGCATCCTGTGTTTCGTTGACAAAGTAGATTATTTGTATGAACTTTTTCTCCTTACATTAAACCATTCTTCTTATACATTTTTTTTCTCTTCAGATTATGACTTTATTCTGATATTTTTACTTTCCGATAGTAATACTGATCTGCACTGTTTTAAGATTTTTTTCTAACCGACATTCATGCTCAGTTAACACAGACCTACGTATCCAGAAGTCTTCAGGAGTGCTTGGAAGTATGACCAATCACAGCGGAGTAAGGAGACTGTTTGGGTCGGAAGCAGGGAGTCAATAGAAACACTACAGAAAGTGGTGCAGAATATGGAAGATCTAGAAAGCTTTCTGTGTGTAGAAGTCCACAACTCAATACAAAGCAAAGAAAATGAGCATAATTAGAATACTGAATATTGTAATTATATTAATGAAAAAATTTTTTCAAAATTTTCAAGGCCTATGAGTGTGTGTGTGTGTGTGTCAAAACAGAACAGATGACTGACACCTACCTCTCTCAGTGCTTATGGCTTTTTATGTCTTGTCAAACGCACATGCCCAGAACCGAATATGAAACGATTCAAGCACACATAAGTGTGTCCTCCGTGTAGCTGTCCAATTACTGAGGGTGGTGGAGGGGAACCACTGGATGAAGCTCGTCCTCTTCTTCCCCATTCTGTCCATCTCTGTCTGTCTTTCATCTGTGGTAGTGCTACTGTGTTTTTCTCCTCTGCATGTCTCTGTTTGCCCTCCTGTCTATTTTTCATGTCCTTTTTGCTAGCTCGCTTTGACGCCCCTCTTCTTTCTCTTTGACTGTGTGCGGGTGTGTGTGTGTGTCTTATTTCCCAGCGGGCTGTCTGTCATATGTTGACCCTGACCTTCTCCAGAGCTCCTGCACAAATATTTACCCTCTCCCTGACAGGAACACACACCCACACGCACGCGCATAGAAAGCTAAATTTCAGTGCAATTAAAGCAAACACACGCACACCTACATTTCTGGCAGTAATCCAAGCGGATGGCTTGCTAATTTCAAGTTGTGATGATTATCCTGGGGTCTAAAAACAGAATAAATACATACCAGGTGTGTGTGTGTCCGTATAAGAGAGGTCATGGCCGAGGGACAGCCAAAGTAAAAGAGAGAGACAGAACCTGACAGGCCCACAGGAGAAGTCTGTTGGGAGTATTGGTTGGTTCACAGTCTGAATGGCTTATTCTTCTGTCTGTGCCTTCCACTACTGAGATGAAAGAACATCTGAAAGCATCGGCCTTCTTATTATGAATAGAACTACACACTCACATGCATAGCTCATGTCAGCATTAGCAGATTTAGTACTTCAGTACTACCACACACACACATTCTCCCGAGGCAGGAACACATGTTCTTAAACATATCCCATAAAATTTAACATACTATGGACACAAACACGTGATCATTTGACCTCCACGACCAGTTGAGTGTGTGCGGGGGGAGGCAGTGCACGTCCTTGCTTCACCACTGTGGTTATTTTCAGTTCATCATTCTCAATAATTCATCTTCTCAGGCGTAGGTTTAAACTACAGCCTCGTGCCAGTTCTCTGTGTCACACACACATACATACACAACATTTATATGCACACACACACCTGTCAAGTGGAAGGCCGAAGTCTTGTCGTCTTTCCTCTGTGGGTGAGCAAATTGATGCTAGCAAGGTAAAAATGGCGCCACTTGAACTATTAGTTCCTACCAAGCACCGTGTACTGTAGGAAGTCAAGGATGTCTCATTGATAGTTCCTTTGTGTGTCTTTTTGTACCGACAACCATAGAGCTTGACACTGAACAAACAAAGTGTATAGACAGCAGTTCAATGTAGTGTAAATGGGATCCTAATGCAGCCCGGTAGGATAATGAGACTATGTAAAGTAAGGTCACTGATTCAGCAGAGTTGTAACTAATATAAAGGCAGCAGAGCAAGCATTCATGTAAATTCAAATTCATTGTTACATAAGTTAAACGGATGGATGGATGGATGTCCGCACTTCGTCGTCGTTTCCCACATAGAATGGTCATTGTTGTTGTGTTGAGCTACCTTTGACTTATTGTTTGGTTCATACCTGTCATGCCTGCCATTGCCTACCCCGCCTTCGCCTTGGAGACCACGCCTCCTGCTTGATTGTGCTCAGGTGTCCCTCATCACCTCATTTCCTGCTGGCTATATATTGCCTCTGATCCCTCCTGTCTGGTGCAAGTTCGTTGTACTCCCATGTCTCGTTCTAGCATTCCTTGTCATCGCCTCGCCTGGTTCTCGACCCTCGCCTGCCTTTCGACCTCTCCTTCTGCCTGCCGCTCTTGGATACCTTTGCCTTATTGGACTGACTTCCCGTGTACCGACCCTCACCAACGTGTAGAACCTTACCTCGTGTCGTGCCTGCCAATTCTGCCTTTGGGTCCTCCTCCCCACGTCCTGCCCCTGACAGAACGAACTTGCCATCATGGACCCAGCGGAGTTGGAGTCTGTTCGACAGGCACTCCGGACGCAAGTACAGCGCCAGAGCCAGCAAGAGGAACAGCTTGCCGCTCTAGGCTCGGCGTTGCAATCCCTGTCGGAGCGACAAGACGCCATGGCTGGGAATCTAGGCTCCCAGTTGAACTCCCTGCTATTGGCTCTTCAACCCGCTGCTCAACCCGCGGCTCCAGTGGATCCAGCAGCGGCTTCGCTTCCTCCACCGGTCCCGACTTCCGCCTTGCCGGCCGCCACGTGTCCACAGTTGTCACGGCCGGAGTGGTTCTCTGGCGAGTCGGGCGACGTACGCCCCTTTTTGACCAAGTGTGAACTCCATTTCGAACTTCAAGCCCCCGCATTCATGTCGGAGCGTGCCCGGGTGGCTTTTGTGATCTCCCATCTCACGGGCAGGGCAGGAGCGTGGGCCACCACGGAATGGAGCCGTCGGTCCGCGGTGTGCGAGTCCTACGCAGCATTCTCTAAGGCACTGGAGCAAGTGTTCCAACGCCAGCCGTCCGGCAGAGAAGCCGCTCGCTCCCTGCTCCAGCTACGTCAGGGGCGTCAGCGTGTCACCGACTACGCTGTCGGATTTCGCGCTCTCGCGGCAAACAGCGACTGGAACGCCCCCGCATTGTTAGACGCGTTTTTTCTTGGACTGTCCCCCCACATCCGTAAACAAATGATCCCTCTGAAACTGCCAGGAACAATTGATGAGCTCATCGCTTTGGCGGTCATGATTGAGAAGCGCCTTCATGATCATGAGGAGGAGAGCAGGTCGCGTGGGCGAGATTCCATCACACACTGGGGTGGCAACCTCGGGCGCGTCAATGATGTCCGGCCCACCCCTGTCGCCGTGCCACTTGCTGCGCCCTCTGCTGATGAACCCATGCAACTGGGACTCACCCGACTGTCTCCAGAGGAAAGGACCCGCCGCCGAAGTGAGGGCAGGTGCTTTTATTGTGGTCAAGGGGGACATCTAGTGGCTAATTGTGGGGTCAAGATGGGCAAAACAAGCAACCTGGGACATGGCTCGGTGAGTCTTAATGTTGTTATCAGCAATCCGGCTCTCTATAAACCTTTGGTCCAATTTTGCTCTCAGCACACATCCATCATGGTACCAGTATTTGTGGACTCCGGGTCTGATGCCAATCTCATTAGTACTTCTCTCGCCAGGAAACTAAAGCTTCGCCTGTGCCCTCTACGACACCCTCTAACAGTGAAGGCGGTGGACGGAAGCTCTCTGGGCAAAATTAGTCACAGGACTCATCCCGTCAAGATTTCATTTCCAGACAGTCACACAGAAAAACTAAGTCTCCATGTATTTTCTAGCTCTGATCATGAAGTTATCTTAGGGCATCCTTGGTTAAAGCAACATAACCCCCACTTCGATTGGGCTTCTGGTCAGATCGTCTCTTGGGGGCCTGGCTGTCAGGGCAACTGTTTGGGGAGTGCCAAAACAGTGCTGGAACCTCAAGGCGAGGTGAATCTAGCATCTGTTCCAGAGTGTTACCATGATTTAGCAGCGGTATTCAGTAAAGTCAAGGCCAAGTCACTGCCCCCCCACCGGGTCCACGACTGTGCGATTGACCTGTTGCCAGGAACCACACCCCCACGGGGAAGACTCTTCTCCTTGTCCCCTCCCGAACGTCGTTCAATGGAGGAATACATTCAGGAGTCACTTGCAGCAGGGATTATCAGGCCTTCCTCATCTCCTGCTGGGGCGGGTTTCTTCTTTGTCGAGAAAAAAGACAAATCCCTTCGGCCATGCATAGACTACAGAGGCCTTAACGACATCTCCATCAAGAACCGGTATCCCCTGCCCCTCATTGCCACCGCCACTGAGCTCCTGGAAGGAGCTAAGATTTTCACCAAGCTGGATTTGCGTAATGCCTATCATCTGGTCAGGATACGAGAGGGGGACGAATGGAAAACAGCCTTCAACACCCCAACCGGACATTATGAGTACTTGGTGATGCCCTTTGGACTGACTAATGCCCCAGCAGTGTTTCAGGGCCTTGTCAACGACGTTTTGAGGGACATGTTGAATATTTTTGTGTTTGTGTATCTTGATGACATTCTTATTTTTTCTCGTGATGAATCTACCCATGTGCAGCATGTCAGGAAGGTGCTGCAAAGGCTCCTTGACAACCACCTATTTGTGAAGGCAGAAAAATGTGACTTTCACCAGTCTTCTGTATCGTTCTTAGGGTTTATTCTGTCTGAGGGGGAGGTGAGGATGGACCCGGGAAAAGTCTCGGCGGTTGCAGAGTGGCCCACTCCAAAGTCTCGCAAAGATGTTCAAAGATTTCTGGGATTTGCTAATTTTTACCGTAAATATATCAGAAATTTTAGCTCGGTAGCCTCTCCTCTCCATGCCCTCACCTCTCCGCACAAACCATTTGACTGGACTTCTGAGTGTGAGAAAGCTTTTGTGAAGCTTAAGGATAGTTTCACCACAGCCCCGGTGCTTGCCATCCCTGATCCCCATCTGCAGTTCGTGGTTGAAGTAGATGCATCAGATATTGGAGTCGGAGCCGTCCTGTCCCAGATCGGTACAAAAGACGGTAAACTGCATCCATGTGCCTTTCTGTCTAAAAAATTGTCTTCAGCAGAGTGCAATTATGACATTGGGGATCGCGAGTTATTGGCAGTCAAGACGGCTCTGGAAGAATGGAGACACTGGCTGGAGGGGTCTACGCTGCCGTTCCAGGTATGGACAGACCACAAGAATTTGGAATATCTCAAATCCGCCAAGAGATTAAATTCTCGACAGGCTAGGTGGTCATTGTTCTTCAGCCGTTTCAATTTTACCTTGTCATACCGTCCGGGTTCCAAGAACACCAAGCCGGATGCTTTGTCCCGTATTTTTTTTCCTTCGGAAAAGCAACCTGAGGAAGTCGCAACCATCCTGCCTAACTCATGTTTTGTCTCGGCCTTGCAGTGGGCAATAGAAGACAAGGTTAGGGAGGCAGGACTCGAAGTGCCTCGGCCCCCAAACTGCCCTGCAGATAAATTATTTGTTGTGGAAGCCATGAGGGGTCCGGTCATTCATTGGGCTCACACCAATAAGACCTCCTGTCACCCTGGGGTTAAAAAGACCATATTCGTAACCCAGCAACGCTTTTGGTGGCCCAACATGGCAAAGGATGTTTCAGAGTATGTTTCTGCCTGTCCTGTTTGTGCTGCTAACAAATCTTCATCACAGAAACCCGTGGGAGAACTCCGGCCCTTGTCTATTCCCCACCGGCCCTGGACCCATATCTCGTTGGATTTTGTTTGTGGATTGCCCCCGTCAGAGGAGAAGACAGTGGTACTCACAGTTGTGGACAGATTTTCCAAAATGTCAAGGTTCATTCCTTTTGTTAAGATTCCCTCGGCCAAAGAAACGGCCGAGGCACTGATGAACAATATATTTTGCATTTTTGGTTTCCCTCAGGACATAGTGTCCGATCGTGGTCCTCAATTTGTCTCCTTGTTTTGGAAGGAATTTTGTGGCTTGCTGGGATCCACAGTCAGTCTCTCATCCGGATTTCACCCCCAGTCGAATGGACAGGCAGAAAGGATCAACCAGGTGCTTGAGACAAAGTTGAGGTGCCTTGCCTCTCAAAACCCCTCCTCTTGGGCTAAACAACTCTTGTGGGTGGAATTGGCCCACAATACCTTGCCTAGTGCATCCACCGGTATGTCTCCGCATCATGTGGTATTTGGTCACCAACCCTCCTTGTTCCCCTCTCTCAGCAAGGATTCCGTTGTTCCCTCCGCCTTGGCCTTGGTGGGCCGCATCAAGAGAGTTTGGCAGAGGGCCCGCAAAAACCTTCAAAGGCAGTCTGATATTTACAAGGTGGCGGCGGACCGTAAAAGAATTCCTGCTCCTGCCTATACGGTGGGCCAAAGAGTTTGGCTGTCCTCCAAGACCCTTCCCCTGAGAGTGGAGTCTAAGAAGCTTGCTCCTAGGTTCGTCGGCCCATTTCCAATTTCCAAAGTTATTAATCCTGTCTCAGTCCGTCTGAAACTACCTAGGTCCATGCGAACCCACCCATCCTTTCATGTGAGCCAGATCAAGCCTGCGAAAACCAGCCCCCTGGTCCCGCCAGCCAGCCACCCACCGCCCGCCCGAATCATAGATGGAGGTCCGGTTTACACAGTCAGGAAACTGCTGGCTGCTCGACGGCGGGGTCGAGGTTGGCAGTATCTCGTCGACTGGGAGGGGTATGGACCTGAGGAACGCCAATGGGTGCCCTCCCGGTTCATTTTGGATCCCTCCCTCATCAAAGACTTTCATGTAGCTCACCCTGAGGTTCCTGGGCCGTCGGGAGCCGGCCATTGAGGGAGGGGTTCTGTCATGCCTGCCATTGCCTACCCCGCCTTCGCCTTGGAGACCACGCCTCCTGCTTGATTGTGCTCAGGTGTCCCTCATCACCTCATTTCCTGCTGGCTATATATTGCCTCTGATCCCTCCTGTCTGGTGCAAGTTCGTTGTACTCCCATGTCTCGTTCTAGCATTCCTTGTCATCGCCTCGCCTGGTTCTCGACCCTCGCCTGCCTTTCGACCTCTCCTTCTGCCTGCCGCTCTTGGATACCTTTGCCTTATTGGACTGACTTCCCGTGTACCGACCCTCACCAACGTGTAGAACCTTACCTCGTGTCGTGCCTGCCAATTCTGCCTTTGGGTCCTCCTCCCCACGTCCTGCCCCTGACAATACCGTGAATAAGACTGACGTTCTGTCCATTTGCAGTGTTGTTCAGCTTGTTGTTAGCTATCACTTACACATTGAAGAGCCTCTGACAAACTATACACTGTATTTCACATTTTATTCATTATTTTATTACTAAATAAGCTATATATCTATTAACTTTCCTGTTACTAATTATTGCAATCAGAACTTGTGAACAGACTATTAGTACTTGTCAAGACATGGGAAATGGGTAGTATTGTATCAGCTCAGACATTGAGCAAGTATAAACATGTCATGTACTTTAAATTCGATATAGCATAGAAATGTGAGCGAAACACAGAAATAAAAAAAACAAACAAATCCCCTGAATAATGGACAACTGACGCACCCCCCAAGACTACCATTGGGCCTGATTCAAAACGGCGTACACCTCACTTTACATTGCATTACATGCTTTACGTCGGCTCAGCGCCACTAGGGGGCATATTTGAAATGTATCTATATGTATTTGATATTACCAAGATTATAGCCTTTAGTGCATTTCTTTCTTTGTTTGTCAACAGCATCACTGCCCAATTTGTGAGGGAATTACAGCTGTCTGTCAGTGTCTGATGTTATTTATTTCCTTATTTTGTTAAGACTGATTGGAAATGACGCTGCATATCAAGAGTTGCAGTCTGACTGAATTCCTTTCAACTTTTCAATTTTACTTGCAGCTGATTGGAGGAATTTTCTCATCAGCGGCTAGAAAAAACAAAACAAAAAAAAACTGCTTTTCTACTTGCTTTCCTGAAAAGTGCATTCGGAACACAAAAGTCAATAAGCTATTACAACAAGCGGACCTCATGCCAGCAGGTGTATTCATCACTGGAGGAAATAGAAAATTCCATCATAGAAATCCCTTTGTCTCATTGCGGTGGAACAATACTGCTGCTGCTGTGCCAGAGAAAAAAAAAAGACGCCTGCATCCTCATACAGTATATTTACTGGAATGCTTCCCTTATCAGCCCTCTCAGCCTTTTCTGGCACTGGGATGCTGACTTTGTGTAGTCATGCCATGCATTGCCGTTGTTATGGTGTGTGCTGACTTAACATATCACCTGTCAATCAGTGTGTTCTTCAGAGGTGGCCATAACACACACTCGGGTGCATTCCACTCAACCAACTAAAGCCACAACAAATTAGACTTTGACCAAGACTACATTTTCACGTCTTGTTTGGTGCAGGCTAACGTAGACCTGATCTTTCTGACAGGCTGATCACACATCTGGAAATCATCCATAAACTAAAAAGGGGGGGTTGTAAGGGAAAAGGTCAATGGCTGCCTTCCTGTGTCGGTGCTTCCTGCTCACCAGACCTGCTGACTCTCTTGCACTGCCATCTTGAAAAGCCTTTAGATCTTAAATGGAGCAAACCTAAAACTGACTCAACACTACAGAAATGTGCGCTTGTTTAACTAACTGGAACTCAGCAGCATATGAATCACAGCCAATTAATGGCGACTGTACCCAGAGGAGTCTCCCCTCTGTGCCTGCATAGCCCCCCTGTCCGTGGGGGATAGAGCTATATAAAGACACCGGGAGATGAAAACACACGTGTTAACGGTTTCCCAGTTCTTGTCCTGCTTTTTTCCTTTTTTTTTCTTCTCAGGGTTTGTTCACAGCTCAACCTACTGCTCCAGACTGAGCTGCCACCTTCATGCCTTTGGGTTACACCATGGCTTCAGTTTTGGGGTGTTGGTGAGAGTGTGGCAGGTGATCCAGTGTAGTGAAAGGGGCTGTAAGCACAATGTCATTAGACAATGTCTGCATCAATGCCACGTGGCTATGTAGATGGCCACTATTGTGCGGTGGGGATAACGTGAGTGCCTCAGTCTTTGTAACGATGTGTGTCATTTGTTCAAGCACAAAGGAGAGGAAATGAGAAACAGGGAGAGAGAAAGAGAGGAGTTGAGGTAGACATGTAGAAAAGGGAGATAAAGGCCAAATTAAGTATGGCATTGTTAAAAAAAAAAAAAAAAGAGTAGAATCTAGCCACACTGATGAAAGAGGTTGAGAGGGAGGAAGACAGATTTGTACAGACAGGTAGAAAGAGTCTTTGCTTAGCCAGTTTTTAGAACATTCCCCTTATCAATTAATTAATCAGTCATGAGTTGTACTAGACCCTTTAGTTCCACCTCAATCGTATTTTTCAAAGATATACGTAGGTCTTTAAAATCTAACATATCCTGACACATGACAATAAAAACTCATTGTTTTCTCATCATTTTTATAGTATGTGGTGTATACCCATGGCGGGTTATTTAGCAGTTGCACTGCATAAAAAATGTAAGAACAGTGAGTCACCAAAGCCCGGGTTGCTTTGTTTGGGCACTCAATTCCACAGAATGTAGGAAAATCGGGGCAACATTTTTGGTGACAAAGAAATCATACAAAAACTGAGGTTTGGCTGATTTTTTTGTTGTTTTGTGCATGTCTTTGTCAGATAAATATCAAAGACTTTAATACTGTATTGGTATTTTTTCCAGGTTGCACGGTGACCAAATGGTTAGTGTGCAGGCCACAAGGCTAGGAGACCAGGGTTTGACTACCCACTCGGGCATCTCTGTGTGGAGTTTGCATGTTCTCCTCGTGCATTCCAAAAACATGCTAGGTTAATTGGCGACTCCAAATTGTCCATACTAGGTATGAATGTGAGTGTGAATGGTTGTTTGTCTATATGTGCCCTGTGATTGGCCAGTGACCAGTGCGGGGTGTACACCGCCTCTCGCCCGAAGACAGCTGGGATAGGCTCCAGCATTCCCGCGACGCTCATGAGGATAAGCGGTACAGAAAATGGATGGATGGTATTTTTTTCCTTATACACGTGTCTGAAAAACATGTCTGATTTTGAGTATAGAGATTTATGCATACAAACCAACAGGTGGTTGCTTCTCAGCAAATAAGCTTTTCTTCTTGTCACACACACACCAGTGAGTTGGAGAAATGCAGCTACAATCGAAGATGAGTTTGATAACTAAAATGGTGACCAATACATCAAGCATGTATAGAGACACTAACAGACCTACCAACCTGGCTGATTTTGGTAAGAAGCAGGGAATCAGACTAAAATTGGTATGTGGAACCCACTTTACGAGGACATTATACGTTCAGGGAACAGTCTGAGGACAAAAACAGGATTGTGCTTCTCTGCACAAAGCAGCTTAATGAGTTTGGGAGGGAAGAACTTTAGAGTCTGCTACACTGGAAGTGACAGGTCTCCCAATATCTTTGTGTGTATTATGGTCTTTCAGAACAGCTGTTTTCCAATATCACTCAACTACCTGACACTTCAGCAGCTTAATGCCATAATACCCAAAGATGTGCGCATACACACACACACACCATGTGTGCATACCCATGAGAGGCTCTTGACTTGCCGTCTAAATCCTTGTGTTCGCCGCCTCCTTTCTGCCTCCTCTCACCTTCATGCTCTCACTCTCCCCAAGCTGCTACCAGGAGAAGAGGACAAAACCCAAAGAACTGGTTGTGTGAACATGGGAGGTAGAGTGGCGCATTGACCTTCAAACGTCTGTACGCAATAAACATAAAATTGCTCACTTTACCGACCACACATACACAAAGACTGATGTAACATGGATGGAGGCAGATCGGTATCTGTGGAGGGAAGCGATGGAGAAGGAGCATCCCCACTGTGTTTTACATACACATGCATACACATGTTCATACACACACATTTGCAGTGCTCTCAAAATGAGCTCAATCTCTTTTACAGGTGTGAAGATTAGCCTTTCCCTACATGGGTTCTCTACTATAACCTTTTATTATGAGAAGAGACTGGAATCCTCTTATGACATATGACGTATATTGTGCACTTGAGTGTGTGTATGCAAGCCTTTTAAGTGCACAGGCTTTCATCTTGTGCATCTGAGGGCATAGCTTGATTAAAGCCCTACTAGATGCATGTCGTATAACCTTTAGCTTGTCGGTTTTTCACTGAGATGAATAAACATTTTTTTTCTTCTACTGGTCTGTGGTCACAAGCAAAGTCTGATGGTCCTAACAGCTGAGAAGCAGCCCCTTTGATCGCAGCCCCTCAGCGAACAAACGGAAAGCCCTCAAAGCTCAGGCAATGTTCTACAAAAATGTCTGAAAATGACATTGTGCAGACCTTTGCTTTGCCTCTCAAACGTTATGATCTCATAGCCGCAGCCAAGTGGGCTTTACGGTGTGTAAAAGTGATGTTTGCCTGACTTTTGCACATGGCTGGCCCTTAATAGGCGGGTTCCGTCTGCCAAGGAGGTTATGTTTTCATTGCAGTTGGTTTACCCGTCACTTTCAATGAAAATAAGTGTAGGTAAGGGTAAAGCGTGGGCCCAGGAGGAACCCATGAAGCTTTAGATTCCAGAAACATTAAAGAGAACTTCATGAAGCTTTTGTCAAAGCTGATAACGTCTACAGTGAGCAGGAGAGTATTCTAATCAAAAAAATCTATTAATGAGTAGGAAATGTGTACATAGCCACTGACAGCATTAGGTGGACACGTCTATTTATAGTCACCATATAATCATATTTCACATTTTCTGAGGCATGATTATAATACCAGATTGTGAGGATGAAGTCATATTAGCATGCATTGGGGCCTTGACTTTTTTGTTTCTTCAGTTTGCTTGGAAATAACTATAATTTGACACCTTAAAATTCCCCTTATTTTCTGTGTGTTTCTGTAAAACAGGAAATTTGGAAATTCATGCATTACAACAATAATAATATATTAGCATGAAGATATATTAATTCAGAGCTTCTACTTCTGGTGTAGTAACAGAAATTATTCATGTGATGATTAATGCTGTTAACAGCACTTTTTTGTTGTTTTTACTGAATTGTGTGATATGCGAGTTGAACAAAATAGTAATTTAAAAACCTTGATAATATAAATAAAATTATTATTCAGTATTATTCATTCATTCATTCATTTTCTACCACTTATCCTCACAAGGGTTGCTGGAGCCTATCCCAACTGTCTTCGGACGAGAGGCCGGGTACACCCTGGACTGGTTGCCAGCCAATCACAGGGCACATATAGACAAACAACCATTCACACTCACATTCATACCTATGGACAATTTGGAGTCGCTAATTAACCTAGCATGTTTTTGGAATACCCGGAGAAAACCCACGCAGAACATGCAAACTCCAACACAGAGATGGCCGAGGGTGGAATTGAACTCGGGTCTCCTAGCTGTGAGGCCATGAAGCGCGATTATTAAGTAATAAAGTCACCAATATTAAATGTAATTCACAAATTATCATAAGTATCACAGAAAACCAGCAGCAATACAGAACACAGCAGATGTGCAAATTAAAAACAAAATGTCTGGCAAGACATTTTGCCTTTCATCCGAGCAGGTTCCATTAGTCCATGCTCAACAACTAGGTGGGACAAACACTAGTCTGACTGGATAGGACAACGATTTTACAGGATTTTACAGTGAAGTGCATTAATTCTGCACAATTTGAGCAGAAATGTATAATTCATCCACTATTCTATCTACATATGGTACATATGCAAGAGTCGGTTATGAACTATGGTTTCTTACAAGATGTTACTTGCACAATATCAACTTAAAGCACTTGTGGCAGGTGGCTGAGTCTGCCTCTTTTTTAAGTGAATTACAGTCTGGTTATTACCGTTTACATGAGGGCTTACTTACTGGCAGACCGCGGTCCGAGTCCGGACCCAGATGTCGTCCAATATAGGCCCGCACTTACAATCAATGAAGTATTTTAAGTTTTGACAGGACACTTCTATTTTGATCGCTGTGTCTTTTTTAGACTTTAATCCACAAAACTGGATCAATTTGAAATTCAGTTGCATACTCTTGGTTTATGGAAAAAGGTGTGCCATTGCAGTAGATTCATTAAGCCCTGTGCTTTATACTGACCATTACATTGTCAACTGTATATTGTATATATAAGTAAAACTGCAACAACAATGTATATATTTTCAAGTTGTCCATGTCCAGTATTTGGGGCATTTCCCTTCTGCAATGTCAAACCCATTTTAATCAGATCTGATCCAGATTTCGCGTTTGGCAGTAATGTAAATTCAACATGGAAAATCCCATTTAACACACTGCTTGTATTTCTGTCAGATCTTATTAGATCATGCTGTAATTCGCCGTGCGTGTACAGGTTCTTTTTACACGTCGTTCCCTTGGTGCATAGCACATTCTGGACCTGAATGAAATGTTCCCTCCTTTTAGCTATTAAGATCCTAGATTGTGGACATTCATACATTGATTTCACGGGGGACAAATGTTGAAGCCTTGGCAAAGGTCCCACTGCTCTTGGTCTGAGTGGTATTTTATAATGTCCTGTAATAGTCTGGGGATCTGTATTGTGTATATATCAGCAGTGCTTGGACTTTGAACTCCTAATTCATTCACACCTTTGGGTTCAGTCCAAGAAGCAAAGTGAAATCAGAGTGGATTGCATCTTTTACAGTCTTCCAGTAAATTAGGTCGTCGCATCATTATTGCGGCACCAAATGCATGAGAAGCAAAGCGGGTAAATATAGTGGTGTATGCAGCAGAAAGAAACGTCACAAAGAGCTGCATGCTGTGGGAAAAAGAGCCAGTGAGGCGAACACGCGAGAACTTGTGTTGAGGTGACATGTGTCTGTCCTTCTCCGCTCTTTCCTCCATCTGAGGCAGTAATTGGTGCTGTCAGACACACAGAAAAGGACACACACACACAGACTCATGCCCTTCAATGTGTACCCCATGGGCTTAAAGAGGTTTGGAGAAGAGATTTTACTATGCTCCCTGCCAGCTGTGAGACAGCAGGAGACGGTGAAGGAGTGCAAAGCAGGAAAGAAAGCAGCGCAGGATGCAACGGCCGACGGGAACAGAATGTATAAGAGAAACAAAAAAGCTTGGCATCAAAAGAAAGCAAGGGGGCGAAAGGGGTGGAAGATGGAAACGTTGGTGATGGAGAAGCAGAGAGGGCGGAGAGGACCTTACTACCCATCTAGGGTGGAATCGAACTCGAACTCTCCTAACTGTGTGGCCTGTGTTTGCTAACCACTCGCCCACCGTGCAGCTTAATGAAATGCCAAAATTCATTGGACACATTTGCCCAGTATTTCAGAACTTTTGCATACATTGCTACAATATCCTCAACAAACTAATACCGGTGCTTCCACTTTGCCGATGCAATTCCAATCTCTTTATTAACGAGCGGTAAAACACAACACGGCAAATACACAGCTGAACCAGCATGCTCTGCTAAACTAAAGTAAACTAAGTGAATTCCATTCACGCTTGGTGACATGTAAGGGACAAGGGACAGACTTTCACAGATTGCTTTCACAAACTAGGTGAAAGCAATCTGCGGCCAAATGTGGCCCGCAGGACACTAGTTTGAGGCCCCCGCCTTGATATGAAAGTTTAATGTTAGTGCGGCCCGCGCAAGTTTGATATGGATGCTGTATGGTATCATGTACCCAGAAAAAATTATTACGTTTGATTAATGTTCATGTTAAAGGTTAAATAACTGTTAATAGTTATCCTCCCTATCCATGTGGAAGTGGTAAGTTTTTGGCTATTTAAGTTTAAAGGAAATAACTTGAAGTCTACCGTTTAGGTCGCTAGCTCTCTAGTTTGCGAGTTAGCATGTGTCTCAAGACCCTGCAGTTGCGCAATATGTAAATAAAAAAAGTATAAATGTGACTATAGTCGTGTTTTTTCATGTCTACAGGGCTCTAATAATGCTTTGATCATTTTAATCTGAAAAAAATAATTTGTCTACCCACCAACTATATGTGGTTTCTTAAGTTTTTATTATTTGCCATTTTATTATTATTATTATTATATTTATTTATTTATTACTGATTGATTGATTTCTTTATTCTTGATTTATTTTTCATCTTATTTTGTGCAAAAAAATAAAAATTAAGATATTTGAGAACAGTGGAATGTTTTATCAGAGCTTTTCTTGTAGAAAATCAAAACCAAAGCAAAGTTTATTCATTTTTCTGTTTTTAATAAATGTATTTTTTTTGTTTTTTTTTTTGAAAACCTGATGCGGCCCAGTCTCGCCCAGACCCTAGTTCCAGTGGCCCCCAAGTAAATTGAGTTTGAGACCCCTGTTCTAGAGGGTGTTGTTGGAACATGGTGCCAATCAGGAGCAAGCAGCTGGGGAAATATTCCCCAAAAAAACTTTCTTTCTGCTTATGATGACAGCATCTTTATCTATATCTCATTTGATATTAAAATAAGAACAATACAAATGATGATTGGCTACCCATCAGGCGACTGATCCAGTGCTCACACAGGGAAGAACTTGTGGGTCCTAAAGGCAGTTTTTGAACTATCATCTTTAAAGTCACAGGGAAGTAAACTTGAGCCTATGTCAGCTGATGTTGGCCATGAGGTGGCGTACACCCTGGCCAGAGTCCCCGAACATTGAAAAGGATGTACAGTAATCGCTCATCACATCACACTTGGAATTGTCACTCTCACAGTTTTTCAAAACATTAATAAAAGTAATAAATCATGCTGTTTTGTGGTTGAATGTGACATTATTAGTCCAAAGAAATATTCACATTGAATCAAATTCCAACTAGTTTTTGCCTAAATTAAACACTATCACAGCTGGACCACTATACTATATTTTCATGCTTTTCTTTCACCTCATATTTGGTCCCAAAATGATATGCGGTCATGCATAAAGGTAAGGTTAGATGACATGATGGATGGACATGATGCTAATGTGAATATTTGTTTGGTGCACAACCTCAAGGTAATTCATGCTAGCACACTACCTGTTACCAACATGGAACATGGGCCGGTCCTTGGGTCTAAAATGTTTGGGACCATTGGTGGACACGAAAAGAACGAACATCGCTGGCATACAACTCAAGCAAACGTTGACAACAAGAGACATGAGCTTAACATACGGTGGTAAGATCCACAACATCAACGTCTGTGTTTAAAGTTGTTTGGCTTTGCTAATCAGCCTTGTTAAGTGGAAATAATGAGGTAGATGAGGTTGAGACTCCAAATAAGAGCAAGATGCAAAAGAAGAAGACATGGAACTATAAAGGAAGAAAAGTCCCATTATAGAGAGACACCACAGCCAGGTTAGACATAGCAGAGAGAGGGAGGGGAGACTGCGGGAAAAAAGGGCAGTAATTGGAGGTGTCTGCTGTTTGTCTAACACAGAAAGGCTAGTAATGATTCCATTAGCGCCTCACACCAAGAGAGAGAGCATGAGAGAGACAGGGACACAAAGAGAGAAGCACGGGGGTGGGGGGGTGTTGAGAGGATGGGAGTTAGAGACAAACACTGATACAAAATGAGGCTGCTCAAGGGGCAAAAAGGAGGGGATTCACAAAGAACATTAGCATGGGGAAAACAATGAACGTCGCTGCTGCTAAATGGCAACAAGGAACAGGAGAGAAAGAATAAAAAGTGGCCATTAAAAGACTTGTTCACCTGCACAATGACAGTGGCACGTACCACCCTCCCCCGTCCATTTCCTCACCCCTACGTCTCTTTTTGTGACAGCAAGTGCAAGGGGGTTATTTAAATGCATTAACAGCATGTGCTTTCCCAGTGGAGGACCTTCAGAATGTGTCAGGGCAGGAACATTTTGTTTGGAGCCACCACAGAGGTCTGCAGGAGAGCCTGGATGCCTCAAACCGGAACACAATAGAGCGCAAAGGACACCCTTGGATTAGTAGCTGTCATGCACGAGGCTCCATGGTTTGAACTGTCAGCAAATACAAGAATATGTGGACAGAACCAGCGCAAGGGCTTTCATTGAGAGAGACATACATTTAGCAATGTTTATTATCGCAAACAACATAATAAAACACTTACAATATGAATTTTTGATATTGAATCTCATTAGTTCTAATGCCTTGGCTGTGCAGAAAATTGCCTAAAATATATTTACTAATTCCAAGTAGGAGGTGAAAGAAACCCTGCAGCAGATATGCTTCAAATCAACACAATTCATTAAAATTGTTTGGCAAGCGCCACTCGATTCTTTCCAGAATAGCCACCACACGAGGAAATAATATGCTTTCACTGAAAGCGACATCAGGGATTTATAGCAAACAATGGCAGCCTGTCAAGACATAATCTACTGCTCATAACGTACTGCAAGAGCCAAAGGTCACATGCTTTTCCTGATCTTTGACCTCCGTCTGTCAATAAGCCACATCATTTACACCTTCATACAATGACACCCACACATATATAGTGTATATACGTATACTGTACATACATACACACACGTGCTGTTCTTGGGTTAAAGGTATCTTGTTAGAGTCTCAGCAGGTAGATAAAACATGGCGATTAAGCTAATGAGGTCACATCAATTATTCTGGTCAACTGTATCGACTGTCGAGGTACAGTATTATATGGACTAAAAGGTTGGGACTTGAGGTGAGACTAGACCCCTTGGTACTGAAATCTTTATTTTACCTCTTATGGATGCTAAAAGTGGGATCAGTTTCCCGTTATTGCAGGGTTTCCGCTACATGTAATGGGTTGTGGTGCAATATAACTTTTTCTCTTAATATGTCGACTCTATTTTCATGGAAATACAGCTGTTTACTCCATTGTTTTGTTGTTTTTCCCCCAAATATAAATTTTCTTCCCATAATATTTTGATATACAACATACATTGTTACATAACCTTATAATATTTATGTTTTCTGCAACCTATAGTTTCCAAAAAGTACAACTTTATTTGTTGTTTTATTTGTTTTTCATAATATTACAATTTTTTTCCTCTCGTAAAATTGCTTTTTCTGCTTCGATTATACATTTTTTTTCCTCTTAATTTTTCAACCATATTCTTGTAAAATTACTGCTGTTTTTTCCCATTACGGCTGGGTTATTGTTTCAGTTTTCGTGTTTTATTTTATTTTTCAAAAATGCCAGGCTGCACTTTGGACACCCATAGCCTCGAGTCAAGGGCGTCCCGGTTTGATATTGATATCTGATATTAGTGTGATATCAGCAAAAAGGATATGATTATATGAGCCTGCGCCTAAAATCATCGATAATAGCACTTTCATCTAGCCGTACCCGGCACCCATGTGATCACAACAACAGTGTGTGCTAACGTGCTAACAAAGTAGCAAGAAACAGGAGCGACGTTGGCAATATTTTTTGTTAAATTCGGAAAAAGATGTTTTTTACTAAGATGTTTTTTTTACGGTTTAACAAATGTTAACTAATGTTAACTAACTAATGTTAACCAATGCAGTCCAAAACATAAGAAAGCTTGCTGATGCTGACTGTTGCTACATGTTCAAGTGATATGTGACATGTTCACTTTCATTTTCTACCGCTTTTCCTCACGAGGGTCGCGGGGGGTCTTCGGGCGAGAGGCGGGGTACACCCTGGCCCGGTCGCCAGCCAATCACAGGGCACATATAGACAAACAACCATTCACACTCACATTCATACCTTTGGACAATTTGGAGTCGCCACTTAACCTAGCATGTTTTTGGAATGTGGGAGGAAACGGGAATACCCACAGAAAACTCCACACAGAGATGGCCGAGGGTGGAATTGAACCCTGGTCTCCTAGCTGTGAGGTCTGCGCGCTAAGCACTCGACCACCGTGCCGCCCTTTTCTAACATTCCACACTACAAAATAATTTGTGCTGATATCGGATCAGTTTGATATCAAGTGAGAAAGTTGTATTGGGACACCCCCAACAATGGTGTCCATAAAAGAAATATAGCGCTAACAGCTAAGTATGCAGGAGGCGGCCCATAACCATAAACACTGTTGTAAAGCTGAATAGGTGGTAAATAGATGACTATCTAGTGTGTACATTCTAACACAAGCAATGGATGGAGCTCAGCCATCATAAAATAAGCGTGCCAGACACACACAAAGCTGCAATTGAGATGCAGCCAGAGTTCCGACACAATCTGTGCACAAAACTAGTGTGCAGGCTGCAGTGTACAGCTTGTGCTTATTCACTTGTCTCTAAGACCCCTCTGCCAAGGTTTCAGGCGTCTTGGCCGCCGCTTCTCCAAAACAACTGAGATTGCATTATGTGCTCACATTGCAAGTTTGTGAGAAAGAATATCTCTGATTTTCTTTTTCTATTTCCAAGAGGGAAAGTGAGCCTGCGGGGATGCGGTGGGCAAGTAAAGCGAGCTCTACCAAATACATGCAGGCAAAGCATACATAGAGACACACCAGACTTTGCACACGCCATCTGTGGAGTTTTACGACTCAATAACCATCTTCCTCAGGCATACCTTTTCCTCTTTCACCACACACATAGCAGTAAGCACTCTCTTACACACACTCTCAAACTCCTCAGCTCAGCAGGGCAAAATGAGATATTCAAGTTTCACAAACAAACACACACTTAAATAGAGACGAAGATGCCTCAAAGCAACTCCCACAGTTCTCTGCAAAAAGCTAAGGGATGGCACTCACAGATATTCACACTAATTGCCCAGTATTACCAAAATACAGCATCACTCCACCCGCACGCATCATCCTGGACAGCCGGCACGCACCCACAGGCATACATATTTTAGACACATGCAGTCCACTCACGTTGGCAGATGTCCTTGTTCTCCTCGAAGCCAGGTTTACACACACACCTCCCGATAGGAACCAGCCAGCCTCCGTCTGCGCTGCAGTACATCTTGGGAGCCTCAAATTCCTCCGAGGCATTCACACACGCTCCGTGGACCTCGACCAGGGCTGTGTCTCCCCCAGTTATTGTGTCGGGGAACTGGGCCAAATTAAGCACAGTGAGTGGACACTTCTTGTAGAAGACCCTGACCGAGACGAGCGCGATGCACGCGCCCAGGTCTTGGAAGGCCAGGTAAAAGCCTTTTTTACTCAGGTTACTGATATCCCGCACTTCAGTGTTAAGCTTCATCACACGGTCGCCAACGTCCACCTGTGGAGCAAAGATATTTGACCTTTTTTAGTCCACAATGATTGCATGGTTAAATAAATATAACCAAATGTAAATTAATTTAGAAAAAGCACTCTTCAAACATTATTATATTGTGTATTATTATTATTTACTTTTAATATATTTTTTATATTTAGCCATTATTTAAACAGAAAATAATTACATTCATATTTATTATTATTATTATTACATGCAAGAGTAGATACAAAATTCAGCTATTTCTAATAGTGTTACTTGATCATCTCTTAATTGATAAAAAAAATTCTATTTCAATAAATACAAATAATCGGAATAACAAATAAATATGTTTTGCTTCAAGCTTTAAGTAAGTCAATTACTATAATGAATAATACATATATTTTAATGTAAAATAGTTACAGTTAGTGTAATAGTTAGTGTCTTTGCAGTATACACACAAAATGTATTCGTTGTAGTCATATTAGTACTAGTAGTAGTAGTGTCCAGCTATTTCCAGTGGTATTACTTGGTAATCACAAGGCGTTTTTACTATTTAGTGGCCTTATTTAGCAACATGAGAGGTCAAAAATACAAGTTTGATGCAGTGTCAATCAAAATGGATCATTAATAGGCAGAATTCTTAATATAACTTTTGTATTGTATTTCATTAGCATGTATTTCATGTGCGTACATACTGTACAACATGGATTGTTGATTTTCTTTGACAAATGTGCTGTAATAGTCTGTATGTATGTATACATCCATACCTGCGTAAAGCTCTCATCCGCAGCAATAGTATCGATTTTGACGTACTGGCTCTCCTTGATGAACCACACGTTGGCGTTGTTGGACTCATAGTAGTACATATTGAATGTCTACAAAAAAAACACAGCGAGTGAATTTTGAAACACGCCAGTTCATCCAATGTGAAATTTTAACAAGCTCGCTGGCCTCTCGCCTCTCACATCGGTCCATCTGTCTTAGCCACTCACAAACTACAGATTCCTGAAAGCAGTGCTCTGTGCAATCTCATATTATCTCTCCAATACTCATTCTGGAGACGTGGTGTCGACAAAAGGGTGCAGGAGGCTGACAAAGTGGAAGGAATTGAATACAGAGGAGCTGTAATATCACATTTATATGAGAGACCGGTGGCCTCTAAAAATGTATATATCAGGAATTAAAATGTATTATGAGCTACATAAAGATTCTCTGGAGATTTTTAAAAGTCTTTAGAATTGAACAGGTAAAGATTGAAAATGAAGTGAGCATAGAATGATGGAAACTGGAGCTTTTTCCACTGAGGGCCACATACTGCAAAATGAAAGGATGCAAGGTCCACTTTATATATATTATATATATATATATTATATATTTCTAGAAAAAAACTGCATCTCAGGTTTGTGATATAGGTGAAAAAGCGTATTTGCTCCATTTCTGCTTTGCAGTGTTTTTCCAAATATTTCAACTTTCATTTTAAATAAACTTCATACATTTTCTTCTTGTCATAGTCTTACTTTATTACTATAATATTTCAACTTCATTCCCACTTTGGCTCATAATATTACAAGCAGGGATGTCCGATGATTGGCACATGAAAACCGAAAAAATACTGTATACAACACATACATGTTCATTCCACCACAGGAGATATGTCATGTAACACATATTGATATCGGAGTTGGACAATATTGTTTTTCGGCAAAACGCCAATATTGGACATCCCTAATTACAAATTTTATTCCCTCTTAAAATTGTAACTCTTGGTGTTGTGTGATTTTTTTGGGAGTGTTTTTAGAATGTGCTTCCAGCCAATAAAAAAACAGCCGCTGGTGGTAAATTGTCCCCCATCTATGGACACCCTTGGTATTCTGCATGCATTCATTGGTATAATACAATGATCTTCCATACCTAAACATAAAGTCCATAATAAGTAATAAAGTCCCAAATTGAAAGGGAAGCACGAGTCAAAGATCCACTATATCAGGGGTCGCCAACTTTCAGGCGCAATGATTAAAAAAAAAGAACATTTTACCCCGGAAATAATCCATTTGGGGTCTATCTTTTTTTTCAGACGGTACAGCCAAAGTACTCTCTGGTCAAGCTAACGGCATTATTGTGAGCCAAAAAGGACGTCAGATGCCTCTTCCGGGAAACTTCCGGTGTATTTCTAAATAAAACCAGTCTGAAAACACTGTTTTACGTCTTTTTATTGCCTGTACACTGGCATTATATCTGAAACGTAAACATGACATCATTACCTGATGTAGCGTCCGGTGAGTGAATTTGTTTGTCCATACTCTGAATTCATTCTCATTTGTAAGATCGATTTCATTCTTATGTACTCTGCCAAAGGCATGCCAAAAATAAGTGTATATTAGGCAAAGGTCAAACGCCTTCAGTTATCATCCAATATGTTGATTTTGCTGAATTGCTAAGCTCGTTAAAAGATTTGATTATGCAGGCTACATTTGTTCAACTAACTACATGAATGTCAAAATGTTTGCTTCTAACATTTGCATGATAATTAAAGATCTACACTGATAACCTTAGTTTGGTAGATATCATCAAAAATCTTACAGCTTGCATTGTGTTGTGCCAGACAAGATCCAGACTCAAAGATAGACAATCCTATTCTGACTTTGTTTCAAATCAAAATGAACTGCCATGATATTGATCTGCCCCCGTGCAAAAAAAAAAGAGGGGCTCCTACTTCAAAAAGACCAGCACGCTGCTGCAAACCCGATGACTTGCTTTTAACACACTCACACACTCATATGCAGTGGAAGCACTTTTGTTGTAGAACTGTTGTTGGCTGCCGTGCTCTGGCTTAAAATACCCTCCCTGGCTACAACGTTAGATACACCTGCATAGTCAAATAAGATTTCATCGAAAACTGATTGTACAAAGAAAATACAGGGGGACCTTGGTTAATGCCAAAATGTTGCCTTGGTTTGCGTACATTTTTCGGTTAGCATACAATATGCCCTGTTACTACTTGATATAGATATTTGATGTCGGTACGGTGTATATATTGTTTGATTCATCCCAATATCAGTTGATGCTAGTGTATAGTTGCATCATACAAAAAAATTAAAGATATTATATTATGAGATTTCAATTCCACCCTTGGCCATCTCCGTGTGGAGTTTGCATGTTGTATGCATGCGTGGGTTTTCTCCAGGTACTCCGGCTTCCTCCCACATTCCAAAAACATGCTAGGTTAATTAGTGACTCCAAATTGTCCATAGGTATGAATGTGAGTGTGAATGGTTGTTTGTCTATATGTGCCCTGTGATTGGCTGGCGACCAGTCCAGGTGTACCCCGCCTCTCGCCCAAAGACTCGTGAGGAAAAAGCGGTAGAAAAGGAATGAATGAATATTATGAGATGTGCACTTCACCGTCCAGGCACCTATTCCATTAGTGTTGACTGTGAAGTCGGACAAACCTCTTTGCAGGTACCAGGGACCCCAGGCAGGCTGTTACAGTCCCGGAGGGTAAATTTGATCTCGATGTAGACGCGTTGCGCTCCTTCCCGGCTGATGTGGCGTGTCCGCAGCCAGTTGTTCTGGTTGGCCTCCATGACGTTACACACCTGGTAGGTCCTCATCGGGGTGTTCCGCTCATCCATCACGCTGATCTCCTCCCACTGTGGGTAAGATAGATTATGTGTTAGAACATGTTTACATCATCATTGTGGATGGACGCCACATGATGCTGTGATGTCATTTCATTCTGGAGAAGCACGGGAAAGTGTGAACAGCTGCCGTGAGGACGTTGAGGATGGTAAGAGCAGATGAAAGCAGCTGGGAGTGAAATGAAAGAGGAAATACTTGAGGTAAGTGGAAGCAAAGTGAATGGAAAATAAGCCTATATTTTGAAAAGAAGCAGCATGGGTTGGCTTGACACAGCTGCTCTTATTTCACAGCTTCAGTCTATGAACAAAAGACATCTCAGTCCAAAAGGTTGCTTTTTGGGAAGCCGGCCCCACGGTCAATGAAGTGCAGTGTAGCACAACTTACAAGTTCTGTTTTTATGTCTGTCAGTGTATGAGTGATGAGCTGTGTCAAGATGACTAGAGGACTGTCTTTGTGTGTGTGTGTGTGTGTCTGTTGCACGTGCGCACACCGCAAATGCATTGAAGGTGCTTAAGGAGGAAGGATTGTGCGAATATGTGTGTGGAGGAAAGACAGAGCAACTTTGTCTCCCGTCATTTGTTGCCATCTGTTTCCACTTGTGACTAAGGCAGTAATTGAGACCACTTCTCGCATGAGCAGGAAAACATTTCTATCTACACACACACACATATATATATATAGTCGGCATACACAGAAAGAACATTTCTATTCCTTAAAGACAAGAAAAATAAACCGGTGTGGTTGCAGTGTTTAAAGATATCTGATCCACTGAAGGGGAAAGCAACTGGACACACACACTCCAAGACACACGCCCACATAAACCAAGTGGCTGAAATCTAGTTTGTGGCAAGGGGTGTGAGCGGACCACCGTATTTGGTCTGCGGTCCTGTCATCATGCGGAGCTTGAGGCTCCACAGCTCCACAGTGATGAGGACATATCACCTTACCGTTTGAACACATACTGCTGCATCACATGAATATACAATTGTCCCTCGCCATGCCGTGCTTTGTATTTTGTGGTTTCACTCATATTTTTTCTAAAATAATATTAATGAATAAATATGTGGTTTTTGTGGTTGAATATGGCCTATTATTAGTTAAAATTTGCATATTTAAGCAAATTAAGCATTTTCAAGCATACAAATTTTAATATATGTCACGGTGCGGCTTGTGAGTTTCTTGGTTCGACCCCAGGATGCAGAGATGAGGACCCAAATGCAGGTAAAAATGTATTTATTTTCGCTATGCAGCAGGATGGCTCACTAGCATGGCAAACTCAACACAAGACAATGAACCGACAAAGGAAGACGCACCGGCTGAACTAAATACAATCAAGAAATTGCTAACAGGTGCATGAAGGAGAGAAAGTGACAGAACAGGAAACAATACAAAATAAGAGCGTGAGAACCGGAACTAAGGCAGACAAGGTGAAAACAAGAACTGTCACACAAGCAACGGTGCGGATTGTGACAATATAAGCTAAAATGCAAATATGATGTATTCAAAAGACGCATTCAAAGACATTGTTGAAATGTAGGATTCTACACTGGTCACCAGGTGTCAGTAATGTGACTGTGAGAGACACAAGAATCAGACCTGATGCAGACTTCTTATACATCCTGGCAAGATTGCATTCAATAGAGTTTCTCAAATTGCTGGCCCTCACAAATGTCTTAGCCCCCACGGTTATTTAGCAGTCACACCCAATAGAACACCTAATAGAAAACATACAAATAGTGAGTCAGCAACACATAGACTAGTTTGCTACGTGCAAGGTTGTACGAAACGGAGACACCGTATAAACAAAACAAGGCAAGATTTTGGACAAAAGCCAATTTGAGTGTACTAATTTCTGAAACTGAACTTTTGTATTAAATCTTACCAAATTCTTGTACGCAGTCTAGTTTATGAATTATTTATCAATTGTATGAAATCCTAACAAATTTTCGAAAATGAACACATCCAAAATACAGTTTTCATTATGTAATTATTGACAAGTTCTTTTTTGTATTTAATTTGACTAAATTTCCACAACAACAGGCAGAAAAACATGCATGACAACTGAATACAAGATGTGTCAGAAAAGTTCCAGGATTGTTGATCGCATTTTTCGATGTGAGAGGCATCGTCCATTGCGAGTTCTTGCCACCAGGCCAGACGGCCGATCCTGCTGCGGTTGCTTCGTACAGTGCACAAGGGCAACTCATAGCTGCTTCACCATGACAATTTGCCCGTTCACGATGCCTTGAGCATCCAACAATTCCGGAACATCGCTGTGCTGGTGACCTGGCTTGGTGTGATTTTTTTTTTCCTCTTTCCCAAGTTCAAGTGTCACTCAAGGCGACCTACGTCAAAGATGGGGATGATATCAAGATGGCCATAATGACCAAGCAGTGGTGGATCATGAAAAATCATTCCAGGAGTCCGTGAAGGCGTGGTAGAGGCTGGAAATATGTGTGAGATATGAGGGGAATGACTACAAAAGGGGAAAAGTGTGGTTTGGATTTAAAATATATCTTCTGACACCAGTCCTGGAGCTTTTCTGACACACCTCATACACCAAAAATGATCCCTTGTCTTCTTTTCTTTTTCAGTTCTTGTGAGAGTGCACACATGATTAATACTAAAGACACACTAAAATGAATCCTTTTGAAAAATGTGCCTGTTGCTGTGCTATTACAGTTGTACTTCCAAGTTTTTCTATGAAATCCTACTAATTTGTCACGGGAACAAACCCCCAAAATGGGTCAGTACATACTTATTTACTAATCAACCTTTGTATTGCAATCTTACTCAATTTTTGTGAGAACACTGTGAGTACACAATGAAAGTCTTTCATGGCTCCTAAAAAAATGCCCATTTTCTAGGATAGTAATCCCTCTTTTATCGAGGTTAATTGGTTAAGTGAACTTTTGTGAAGTAGAATCCCTTAATCATAAATTGAATGTTTTCGTAATAATGACATAAAAAACAGCTCACAACCTTCTCAGTACCTTTTCTTAACATTATTAGAGAACTCTAGACATGAAATTACACAGATATAATCACCTTTACATTCATATTAGATATAGATATTAGATATATTGGATATAATCAAATAAAATTATCAATTTAAGGCATAAATACAACTTGTGCTTGTAAATATGTCTATGTCGAGAACAGAACATGTAGAGTTGAGTTTTAGCTTATCGTGGGTTACAGTCGCAACAGTTATTATTACAGTCCATGTTATTATTATCCATCCAACCATTTTCTGTACAGCTTAGTCCCATGATTGTCGTGGGTATGCTGGAGCCTATCCCAGTCTTTAGACGAGAGGCGGGGTACACCCTGGTCACCAGCCAATCGCAAGGCACATATATACAAACCATTCACACTCACATTCATGTTATTATTATTATTAGTAGTAATGTATTAATGTATTATTATTGTGCCTGTTGTTAGACAATTGGAACTTGAAATAAAGGTCTATTATTCTGGCAATCAAGATCCAGACTCTTCTTTAAAATGGTTAATTTAGACAGAGAATGCATGCAATTTCCTTTAATATGCATTCTGAATAATAGGCCTTATTCGTCCACCAGACATGATTTATTACGTAATATACAGTATGTTAGGAAAACTGTGACTGAGTAAGGCCGCAAAATTTGAAACACAATGTGGCAAGGAATAACTGTAATTGTGATATTACTCAAAATGACTTTTGTATGAAATCCTACAAAACGTATAAAATTAGTCGAAAGTCCTCCGAAATTGTCTTGGAGGGGACCGCATGTCATCACCGATTGTTCCTAAACAAGGACCAAAGTGTGGGAGTACAAGAACAGACTGTCCAGGAAGATATAAAGAGGCTAAAAGGAACTCTCAGCCTCTGGAAGTTAATGAGATGTGACGTCCCGACAACGAGGCAATAAAAACCTTGACGCCATTCACCTAAGTCTTGAGCACTAAAACAGATAAAAACACGCATTCTCACGGAGACTTCCTCACACTCAGCTGCTTTTAATCTCCACTGAGATTTCTAGTATGTATGAATTGGCGCACAACCAGGCCTCTTTTGATTCTCTACCAACTTTAACAGGGCCAAATGTGTGTGAGGGGAAAAAGATCCTGCAGTCTAAGTCTAAGAGCCAAGGGAAGTTTTAGCCCCAAACAGATTCATCATTGGATTCCTGCAAGACAACGTGGATACGGAATGTCTGAGAGTACTCCTGATCAACCGCACTCGATTCAATTAGCAAAAAAAAACTTGAGACTTGTGAGAGGGCGGGGGACAAAAGAGAAGGGTGAATAAATGTTGGTAAATTAGAGGCGCGCCTGGCAGCTAAATAGAGCCATCTGTGCAGCGCTGAGGCCAGTCGGACATCACAGGACGGACACACACACATGCACACAACACTCCCCCGGGAGTAGTGATTAAAGCATTTATGGGAATAGTCATTGAGGGATAAAGAGGGCTTTATAATGCCTGTGTTTATTTCTTTGTAGGCAGAGTTTGGAGTGGCTGGATTATTGCCACTTCCAAGCGAGTAACTTATTTCCCCAGTCGGCGCGTCTGTTCATCATCATTTTTGCCTGCTGTGCAGCACAGGTGTGTTTATGGGCATGAAACAACCTGTAGTCATCTCTCCACGTGGCTAATGATACACTTGCCATGTGAGAGACAGGGAAAAACTGGGAAAATATTTGGATAGTTTGGGTGTTTAAGAACTCTCACCAAATGTCTCAGTATTTGCACACACACAAGCTGAAATGCAGTTCACCCAGAGCACTAATTGACTTTTTTTTTTTTTTAACAAAAATACCTCAATCAGTGCAGCCAATCAGCATGAAGCTGCCTTGATTGCTTTGAAGTGAAGCAGAGATGTCAGATCAGGGTTGAAGTTCAACCATTCACTGGCTTAACATAATATCCCTGCTGCTGCTGCTGCAATCATCTGATGTGTACACCTACCAGCACATAATTGGCTCCCAAAGTTGGGAAAGAGCTCTGGCTTAGTTTAGGGATACTAAATTAGAAAGGGGTGAAGAGCCTCTGGCGCAGGAGATGTTTTGGCGGGGCGGGGGGGCTCTCATTTTCAAACATCATTATGACATATCTGTTTTGTGTCCCTCACTACACGCACCCCCGCCCAGTGACAGAAATGGGTCGCTCCACTCCGTCTCAGCCACATCCGGCCCCGCACAGCTTGGATTAAGCTTGACCTGCAGGGGTCAAGTGTGGTTTTGGACTAATTCAGGTAGACAGTGGTCGCAGATTGGTGGGAATTGCCTCTCGCTGAGACCAATCTCAAGGTTTTAAAGGTCAAAGGTCAACTAGATAATTCCTATTATATGAAACACAAGACCTTCTTGCAACCTCCCTCTGTCACCCTCTTCTCCAACACTCTCTAGCCCGTCTTCTCATATTTTGACAGGCACTGGCCATCTCTACAAACAAACCACTTAACAACTGTTAACCACAAAAGGTTTTTGTAGAGTGTGTGTTTATATGTTTCTATCCATCCATTTATTTTCTATGCTGCTTGTCTTCACTAAGGTTGTGGGGGTATGCTGGAGCCTATCCCAGCTGACTTTGGGCAAGAGGCGGGGTACATCTAGACAACCAACCATTTACGCTCACATTTATAACAAGTCAAATGGATATATTTGGAAGGTGGCAGGAAATTGGAGTACCTGGAGAAAATCCACACTTGAGGAGAACATGCAAACTCCACACAGAGAAACCCAGATCTTGCCCATCTCCTGACTGTGTGCCCAACATGCTAACCACTAGACCAGGGGTCACCAACGCTGTGCCCGCAGGCGCCCACGTGGACCACTTAAGGCGCCCGGCACAAGGCACAAAGCTGTACTGAGGTATTTTGATCAGGATGTGGCAAATAAGGGCTGAACGGTGAATGAATGTGGCAAATAAGACAAACAGTACGTTTATGTAAGAGCAAGTGGACATCTCTCATAAAAACAAAGCTTTATCCACTTACATAACTTCCTCTCTGTATATACTCTCAGGAGGGGATGCCTAATCCTTGAAAAATAGCTAATAGAAAAATATTGTTTACTCTCCAGTCAACAGTTGTAAATACGAATAAATGGGCCTTTCAGGAAACCTGTGTGAGCTGAATCTTACAGTCCATTCAAGTAACCTGTGCACTCTTTCTTGTTCATAATCAGTAACAGATGAAACACTGCTCTATGAGAACATCATTGAGAGAAAACATATACAAACATAAACAATATGCCCACACAATCAATGCAGTTCAAATGCATGAACCCGATACCCTCCATTTCTTGGGAAAACAAGCCTTCTAAGCTCCGATCACTTCAGCTGCCTCTTTGCTGCTCGCAACCATGAAACCGTGTGTGGCATCCTGCAATTCAAGCCTCTCGTGCTGAATAGCGGCACGGAAGTTGGAATCGAGTAGAATTTAATCAGTGCCATTCAAATGCTGCTCTGCTAGCGTGACATACAAACTCTCTCTTATTTTTATATTGAATCCACGTTGTCGTTCTTCCACCCAAGACTTCGTCTCACTTCTCTCTGATGCGAGGCGACTGCACTCCACGCTCGCCTTGTGCCTTTACCTGCAAACCGAGCATTACGCAACTCTTTCATGCACGCATACTATATATGCATGCAAACATCTACATTTTCTCTTACATAAGAATATTTACCCTACCCACTCGTCCCTTTACTCTTGTCCCTAAATAAATTGCAAGGCGTAATAAATGGAGGCTCCTGTGCCATAGCGCACAGTTTTCAGCGCAGCGGAAATAATTTGTAAATTCCCCCTGAAGACTCCTGATTTAGCAAGGAGAGCTCAAGAACTCAGTGCTCTCTACAAGCGCACACTGCACTGCGGCTGCTGCTATGCTATGGTGGCCTCCCTTCTCTTAAAATAAAACATGACAATCCTTATACATGTGGCACAGACATGAAGAGAGGGTGATGTTTGTTTTTCTGTCAGTGTGTGCAGCGCATACTCACCCCTTCATTAGGATAAGCCTCCCAGCCCAGGTCGGCCAAGGCTACCATGGAGTCCAGCAATGTGACTGTAAGAGTACAGAGGAGAGAGAACAAACACGTTAATCCATTCTTGAAAGGTGGTTGTATATACACACTCGGGGTAACGCTGCCTTGAATGAACCAGATCAATGTTTCATGGCAGAGATTTCTTGTCTCAGGGAGGCCTTTGTTGTGTTGAAAAACAGTTGAGGTGGAACCTTTGTAGAATGTCAATGTTGCGTTCATTGTGGTGAGGTTCGCAGCTGCTGGTGGTTCAAGGGGACCGAAAAGTCATTCAGCCAGATTGAAAACAGATCAGGATGCCAAGAGTTACACTAAAGCGATGCTCTTTCCAGTATCAACCACCACTTGTGGAACATGGCTGTACTAGGTTGTCAACTTGTTGTAATGTTTCATATTGTGTACTACATCACAGCAAGATGTGAAGGGGTCTGTGGGACTTTTGTCCATTCATGCAGAAGCACATTTGTGCGGTCAGAGGTGACTGATGTTGGACCTGAAAGAGGGACTCCCCTCTCTCTAGTTCATCCCAAAAGTATTTCAAATACTTGAAAATTCCAGTTCTTGGGATTTGTTTACCTAATTCCAAATCGATATGTACATCTTTCTGCAAAATAACGGACACATGACATTTTAACCTAGCATGTATTTGGAATGTGGGAGGAAGCCGGAGTACTGGGACAAAACTCATGCATGCACAGGGAGAACATGCAAACTCCACACAGAGATGCCTGAGCTGGGAATTAAACGCGCTAACCAGTCGGCAACAAAAGAAAGCTCATTTCTTTTTCCAAACACATTTATTTTGCCTTTCATGTTTTGTTTAACTCCCTTTTTGTCTCTCCCACAACTTTATTCCTCTCTCCTACAGTATCCGTAACAATTACATGCACATGAGCTATGGCAAATGATGCAAATTAGCCAATGACGTCACATAGACCCTCACCATCACCACAAATAGTGCAGTCCTGTGGGAAACGCTGAGTGACAATGACAAGTGATGGCAGCATGACCAGCAGGAGGCATAATGAAAACCTGCTTCTTCACCTGTGTGTGTGTTTAATGTGTGTGGCTGCACTTTTTCTAGTCAGGTTCTAATCAAGCCTTCAGTGCTGCTGATCATCAATATTTAATCAGCATCCATCTGCAAAGACGGCTGCTTCACTCTTTCTTCTCTCCTCTCGGCCGCCGCCATGTCAAGCTTCTCTGTTATGCAGATTACAGTATGGACACCATCTAGAAGAACTTTTATTCATCACCCTGTACTCAAACAGGTAACATTTGCTGTTTCGTCCTTCTTTCAAAACCTCAAGCAATGATTTGGTGCATTGTAGCCTGATTGTGCTTATACTGTCTTGTATTATAGATTTTTATATTCCCTCCAGTTGCATAACGCAGCAGAACTGTTCCAAAAATACATTGTGTAATCATATTTTCCACAAAAGCTATATAAGCCTGTTTATATAATCTCCTGTGTATCCATTCAGCTTGTAGGTACAACAAAGAGACAATTGCACAATTTTTTCCAACATCATTCTCTCTCACTGGTGCTGTTCGTCCCCCATAACACAGCTATGGCTCCTCTCCTCAGCTCAACACGCTGTGACAGCAGAGTGGGACGCCGTGCTATACTAGTGTGTGTATATGTATGTGTGTGTGTATTAGAAACGAGAAAGATGACAAAGGAAGAGAAAAGGAGAGGTGTTGAGCAGCTAAAGGTCACAAGCAGCCTCCAGCCTTACACATTAGGACCATTTAGACGACAGCCCTCTGTCGAGAGGCGTACAAAAAGGGTACCTAATAATGTAATTATATGTGATATCTGGGGCCTTCAAAAGAGTGCAGATTGCAGAGATAAAAGCTATATATCAGGAGTGTTTGAGGAAAATGACTGAACGGGGAATATCAACAAATAATATATTTTAAACAGTAGGGGGTACAGTCTTTTCTGATGCAGGCTGTGCTGCATTGTGCAGGGTAACTAATCAGTTCAGTTTCTATAAATACATGACTGTTGTTCCCAGCACATTACATAGAATGCACAAGAATTAGCTTTTCAAGGAAGCATCGTCATTTATTTGCGGAAAAAATGATAAAGATCAAATACTTAATAATATATATTATTGCAAAAACATGTTTGTGCAAATCAGGTATCGACCAGTGATTCTCAACTGATGGGTCCCAACCTACTATGGGGGTCTTCGCTGGGGGAAAAAATAAATAAATAAATGTACGCTTTTATTCTGAAGGGGATTTTGTCTATTAATACTTTGTAGTGCTATATGAAACCAGTGATCACGGAGGAAGACCAATAACATTTGTTAGTTAGGGCTATTAAAAGTTTTTTTTAGGATGTTGTATTCTCGTATTAAACTATGCCAAAATTTCAGACGATGAGGTTTGTGCATTTGAAAGTGAGACATGAAAGTTCGGGATGGCTCAAAACACTTGGTCTCAGAGGCTGTTGTAAAATGTATGTTTGTGATGTCACACACAGTCCGGCTTCCTTATATGGGCGTGTCTGTAGGCCTGATATGCTCTCTGCCCTCCCACGAGCTCTGCTTCTGTATTGACATTGTTAGCAAGGGAAAGCTACATTTGTTTACAATTCCTAAAGACGCCGCCGTCAGGCACAAGTGGTTGGAGTTCTTGATTCTCTAGCAGCAAAAGAAAAAGATTTTAATCTGTCAACGGCATTTCACACTGGACTGTTTTGTGAACATGGGCCACTATGCAGCTGGACTGACCGACAAACTGTTGCTGAAGCCCTACGCATTTCCAACTTCTCTTGGTGGTGTGGAAGAGTCAAAAGAGCAAGCAGTAAGTAACAATTGATCAGTGTCCTAACTGTGTTTATTTTGGGTAAGTCGAGGAACAAAAGCGGTTGTCTGTGTAGCATTATAGAGTGTGCATACAGAGAGCAGGGTTGCTAATAGCCATTTCCCACAACAATTAGCAAAGAAGGTGTAATGACCACTTGTAACAACTAATGCTAAAATGCTAAAGCTACTTTCCATTGAGAGACATCTTGAAGTGACCCCTTTTCTTGAGAAACTTGGGACTGTCCAGTTTCTACTTCCGGGTCAGATTTGGGATCCAACACATATGGCTAAAAGCTGGCATTTTAAAAAGATAAACCACCATTTATTATCAACTCTTATAAGGTTGGGTTCGACAGCTAGCGGCACAACAACAAAAGTCCTCATTATCACTTGAGAATGTGACCAACCACAGCAGAGTGGGCGTGCCTAGAGGCGGGCCATTGGTGGAATAAATTAAAACAGACCATTTTGGCGGGAAGCACAAATCCAAGGAAACACAGCTGGAATAAGTAGAGATTCTGGAAGCTCTAGAAAGCTTTCTGTGCTGGTTATCATGTGGAGTTGCGCTGTAGGAATCCACAACAATACAAAGGGCTGGAAAATGAGCATAGCAGGTCCCCTTCAAGACGATGAATGTGACATCCACTTGTTGAGCCTTAAGAAAGTATCTGCCGGTAAGTATTTTATACTTACTATATAGCATCTATTTAAGTGAAAAGCACATCTTAGTGGTCTATTTAACAGTCATATGAGGAGGAGTTCAAATTCACCAAGTAAAATCACTAATGTGAATCACGTATATGGGATTTTCAATGTAAATTAGCAGTAAAGTAGCACATGTTTGAATGCATTTGCTTTTAGTTAAATGTCACAGTGAAATTGTTTGCATCTTATGTAAGATATAATGGACATGCTTCATTTCTGCATGTTAACTTTAATAGTGCTTCAAAGCACAGGCTTTATAATGGAATCCAATTGGAGTCTTAATTGAAAACCTGTTATCTGTCTGCTGAGCTAGCAAGAAGACTAAACGTTAACAGGAGCAGAATAAAAAACACTGTCTTGAAATCATTTGGAATTTTAGGCTAAAACGTATCGTTCCAGAAACGTTCATTTAACTTGTATTGTGATGGCACATTGTTATTTTGCACTACTTCAATATTAAACTACATATATATGAGGATATTTGAGTTGAAACGTTTCCTCAATTTGGGTCCCTGCTTGCCATTAAGGTCACTCAAAAGGTTGCCAGGCTATATACATTTACTCTAAATGGGTCCATTTTGAAAAAAGGACCATCATGCAGTGTTGAATAGAAATGGACACTATAGATACATAGATAGATAGATACTGCTGGGCTGGCAACCAGTCCATGGTACACCCTTCCTCTCTTCCAAAGTCAGCTGGGATAGGCTCCAGCATACCCCCGCGATCCTAATGATGATAAGTGGTATAGAAAAGTTATAGATGGATGGATAAATAGACAGAGAGATAGAAAAATGATGAGTGAGTTATAAAATCGAATTGAGATCCTCCTGCTGTTGACATTATCTAAAGGCACCACTTATTGTATTGATTGTGCAGGTGTACCAAATGCCATGGTCGGTGAGTGTGTTTCTTCTCATAGAAAAAGCGACCTTGTAGCTGGATCACTTTCACAGGTTTTACATTTCCCAAGCCCATTTTAAGACCCTGTGGGAAAACACTGACGGACATAAAGCTGCACATCAACACGTATTCCTATTCTCATCGCACCTCCTGTCAATACCACTTATTACTTATAATCAATGGATGCACTCATCAATAATGTACTAGCTCCTGTGTACTGCTGACACAGCATCACATCATTCAGACACTTTGGGGCAATAAAATGAGGGACCATTTTCTTATTAATCATCAGCATGCAGGTCTATACCTTTTAAGCAAATGTAATGTAATGTATGCACAAAGTAGTTAAACCAACAATATACAGTATGCAAGTGCAATTCATTGCTGAGCTAATGAGTTAAGCAGGGAATGTAGCTCTTCCTTAAACAAACATCAGGAAGCATTCATGTCTATCTGGTCCTTTGCAAACATGATTCTCTCCCTCTTTCCCATTCTCTCCTCCTCATGGGACCCTAAAGTGTGTATGTGTGTAATCTAAGACCACTCAGTCACTCAGGACCGGCTCATTGTCAGTCGCTTTCCCTCTCTGGCACACACACATACATAATTTCCGGTTTGACGAGCATCGAAATATGACATCATATTCGGCCACCTTCTAATTTGATTACATAAACAAAAGAACCATACAGTACAAAAAAAATACCCTGTAAGCAAAATGAACCAATTGTTGTTTGGGGTTCTTTGGTAGTTTTTTTTTTAAGTGCATTCGTCAATATAAGTCATCTCTTATCTCCCTCACACACACTGTATACTGAACATACTCATACTTTATATAAGAAGGAGATAGCGCACTGCCCCAGCACCACATCATTCTATAAGTTCTTCAATTCTGCAAGCTTGCTTTTTTTATTCATCACCTTACTTGCACAAGTCCTAAATACTTTCTGGAAAACTTCAATGGTCCCCTGACATGTCAAACTTTCCAGAATTAAAGGCCCTCAACTGCTAATGAAACAAATCAGAAAAATACAGGTTGTCTTTAGAGCCCAACCGATTTATCAATAAATCAGGCCGATTATGATGTATCATCAATAAACAATAAACCAATGAGACCGGATAGCTGGGTGACGAGCGAAGCTTCCTGTGTCTTTAGATTAATCAAATTTGCAGACTTGCACCGGGTATCGCAAAAGAAACAATCCACTGAGTGTCTTACAAACAACGCAGGCAAGATATAGTTACAGATGCATTTGCCATAGCTTTATTAATGTAAGCTATTCTTTTATGACACCATTATTTTATTAAAACACAGGGTTATATTAACAAGCACGGTTCGAATTTCACGGCTTCACTCTTTCTTCACTTGTTTTTTAAAGATATGTTAATCAAAAAATAAATAATGCTGTTTCATGGTTGAATACCGCATATTATTAGCCATTAAATTTTACGTTTTTAGCCTAAATTAAGCATTTTCAAGCATAAACATGGCTAAATTAACTAAAATACAAATATAAGGCAATCAGAAGACCTATTCTAAGACGCTGTGACTGATATGTAGTATTCTACCCTGCTCACTAGGTGTCAGTAATGTTACTGCAATGTTCGGTGAGAACCACAAACGTCAGACTTGACCACAAGAACAACTGGCTTTTGTTGCAGGTTTGAATTATCTCACAATAGGTACAGTAATTCCTAAAAAAAATCCCTAAAAAAATAAAATATATATTCTGCAACCACAGCCCACGTCAAGCTGAAACCCAACTCTGAATACCGTGTCCACCTACCACTCAGGTCCTCGAGGGAACATATTTATAACATCACACACAAGCGTGAGTCTTATTTACGTCTTAAATAGCTTATTTGTTCTTATTATGTTTACTACATTGGATGATACAAGTGTCAGAGTGACTATAGGGGTGTTAATCTCTGTCTACATGGCTCTAATGTTTAAAACAATGTTTAGAAGGTTGTAATCAGGGTTTCTATGCTCTAACTACAAAGATATTCCATATATGAATAAGGAAGCCCACTTGGAAGAAATTCACATATCACAGTTGTATCTGGACTCCATTACCCGTAATAAATAAGGGATTATTCTACATGCAGAATCATTAATCAGCAGCTCAGAAATATGTTTTTTTTTTATTTCGGCTTCCAGTTTTTATTTTAATTATATAGAAAATAATAGCTTGCTTTTTTATTTGTCACAATAATTACCGAAGCCATAAATATATTCTGGAAAACTTTAAAGGTCTCCTGCCATGTCACACTTCCCAGAATTAAAGGACATGAACTGCTAATGATTCATACATTACGATGTGTATTTATTTGTCAAGAAACACCAAATGTGAGGGTTATATGAAGAAGTTGAAAGATGAAGCATAGAGGAGGCGGCAGATGAGTGATTAAATTCCTCTCCAAATCGTACAGTTGTTTCTAAAAAGAAAACATTGTCATGTCGTACTGTCTCATGTCCCCCCATGTCTGCCATTGTTCCTGCTGTCTTTTGTGTCCTGCCCTTTTGGGATTTCTTTCTCTCTGCTAACTCTCTCTCTCTGGTGGGCATCGCTGGGTAAGCTGGGCAGCACCTGCCTGCCAAGATTCAAGCAGCACTGCCAACAGCCCACCTGGCTGGCTGACAAAGACAACAGGATGCTTATAGCCACCGACTGTACACACACATGCATGCACACATATTTACAGGGAAAGAGACCACCACTTCGATGCAATTCCAAGCACAGTGCATGATTTCATGCATTAGTAATTAGGATGATTTTAATTAAGTGTAGAATAGGACACTGTATTTTGGCTACGAAGGCTAAACTGCTACTTTGTTCATACATTTCTTATTGTCCCCCACTGTCACCAGCAATTGAGCCACAAAAAACACCTTGTTAATGTGAAATGCAAATGAGGGATTGATTGCTCTTTAAAATCAGCATGTAATTAGTATTGTTATTAAGGTTGGGCGATATGGACCTTGGTATATATCACTATTTTTTGGATGTATCACAATATGACAATATAAAAGGACATAGAATTTAAATTCAGCAGAGTCTTGTAAAAAAAAAAAAAAAACTTAAACCATATAATGAAATATACTTGTCTCAAAAGTAAAGCACATTTATACATTGTTAAAAACTGGCCAACAGCCTCTGCACACATTGCTACTAAATATTCAACAAACTGTAATACCTGTGCTTGGGAATAAGGAAGATGTAGTCACCCATGCAATTCCAACTGCATATCTAAGATAGGTTTAATGACACTTATATTTTCTTTACATAGACATGGGACAAACGGCGCTCTTAGGGTCACGGAAATGTGTTTCATGTGTGTAGAGAATCTGTATTTATAGTTAAGACAAGCTGCGTTCCAAAATAAACATGCTTCTTGTATTTCTTTTCACACAGAACCTGCAAGTCATCATTGGGAATTGGGTATAAAACGTACGTACATTGTAAAATATACTCATCAAGCCCGAGTCACAGACACACAACCACACGAGCATGCTAAACTAAGCTTACCCGTGCCTCGAGACAACTTTTGCCATGTCAACCTGTTTAGATCGGGAGGGGATTGTCTTTGTGCCAAGATTGAGCGGCCCGTCATGTATATACTTCCCCATATGAACGTTCCTTCTCCTCACGATGACAGCATATGATGCATCATATATGTCCGCGGTGGCGCGCAGTCATCAATCTGGCTTGTTTCCGTTTATCATTTATACCAGTATAAGTCACGTTCTTATCATTTGAAGAATTTTGATAAATAGCTACATAAAAAATGTCACCCAGCCCTTGTTATTATAGATTGTACACACTATGGACTAGTAGTGTACTTAGTGGCTTTCATTTGCTTCTGCTCGACATGGGCCAACAGTGAGCAGGATGAAGGACTCAAAACAGTTGAGCCCTGAACTTTAGAAATGGAGTGCCCATGCAGTGGGAGTGCTCCATTCGCTGCTGTCTTTTCATCAGTCCTGTCTCCACTCGTCCGCAACCCACCGGAGGCTCTGTGCTCTTTTTTCTTCTTGTTACCACTTTCTGTCTGCGCTCTCATCCCCTGCTCATGTCACTTTATAGGAAGCTGTGTGTGTTGTGACTTTCCATGGTTGTTTTGTAAATGGTCCTCCACACGCAAGGTAGGAAAGACGTAGAGAACATGTAAGAAAGTTTTTCATGATTATGGATGACCAAGTCAATACAGTATGGACTCAATGGAGTTTATTTACTAAAAAGGATAGAGTAGCAGAACTTGATTAAGGGTGAAACTAGAGTTTAAAACCGACTATTGGAATGGAAAACAGAGAATTAGCAATAACCAGCAGGTTTGACATAACAAATCATGGAATCATGAAGCATATCGCTCCATGGAACATTAAAGTAGATACACACAACACAGCACAAAGGTGACTAGAAATTTAATAGCCGAAAAAGTCACATATGATCATTTATTTATATTACTGTGCATGGAACTCATTTGCAAGTGATTAGGCTCCATACTGAAATTTAGCAGAGAGACATATTTTGCTGAGGGACGCTACTGTTTTGATTATGAAGAAAGTCTTTGGTTCTTAATGGACCACCACACATCAATTATTGGCTGCATGGTGTCTTTGTGAAGTATTTACATTTAATTGCCAGCATTAGAAATGTTAACAAGTTTAATACCACACATTTGGCGCAATGTATGAAGTGTTTTCCTTGAACAGATTGCAACGGTTTGTTGTGCCTGTTGTGAGATCATTCAAACCTGTAATAAAAGCCTGTTATTCCAGCAATCGAGTCTGGTTTGTTAAAAAACGCTAAAAGTAAGCATCACATGACTGTGCGTGTATTCATCAAATAGTATGACAATTCTTATGACGACTATGACGCTAAAAGTGCATGTCTTTCAAATCCTTGATACAAATTCTGATGGCAAATGGACTTGTTTTGACACCTATGCCACATGGTCCTGTGTGAAAAAGTGATTGCCCCAAACTGGCTGAGCCACCATTAGCAGCAACAACTGCAATCAAATGTTTGTGATCATTTGCAATCATTCTCTTACAGTGCTGTGGTGCAATTTTGTCCCACTCATATTTGCAAATTTGTTGTAATTCAGCGACATTAGAGGGTTCTCCAGCATGATCCACCTTTTTAAGGTCATGCCACAGCATCTCATATTCTCCTTAAGGGGTTTTTTTGTACACAGCAGAATTCATGGTTCCATTCATCACAGTAGGTCTTCCAGGTCCTGAAGCAGCAAAACAGCCCCAGACCATCACACTACCACCACCATATTTTACTGTTAATATGATGTTCTTTTTCTGAAATGGGACATACACCTCCCCAAAAGTTAAACTTTTTTAGCATCAGACCACAGAGTATTTTCCGAAAGGTCTTGGGGGTCATCAAGATGTTTGACATCAGCAGTGGTTTTCGTCTTGGAACTTTGCCGTGTAGGTCGTTTTTTTGCCTCGTGTCTTCCTTATGGTGGAGTCGTGAACACTGACCTTAACTGAGGCCCACAGTTTTTTGGATGTTGTTGTGTGGTCTTTTGTGACCTTTTGGATGAGTAGTCGCTGGCCACTCCTGGGAAGGTTCACTACTGTTCCGTGTTTTTGCCGTTTGTGGATAATGGCTCTCACTGTGGGTTGCTGAAGTCCCAAAGCTTTAGAAATGGCTTCATAACCTTTTCCAGACTGATAGATCACACTTAATCTCACTTGTGTTTTAATGGGGCCTCATTCACAGGGCTTTGGATTTTTTTCTCCCTTAATAATAAAAAGGCATGTTCAGCTTTGTTTGATCCTCTGTGGCCACTCCGTAACCAGGAAAAAGCCAAAACAAACAAACAAACGCAAAAAACTAAGAAATCAGTAAGGGACCAAAAACGTTTTCCAGACCACCTTATGAGATGATGATATGCCTTATGAAGGACATCGCAAATGTTACTGTCACGACTATTCAAATGATTGTATTGAGAGAAGACCAAGGAGAGACCACAGGCATGGAACAACTTTCCTCTTAGATTCAAAGTTTATCAACCTAATGAGCTCCTGTAAATATTTGAAGTGTGAAATAAAACTCAAGACAATCTGTGCGAGTTAAGTTGGTAAAGCGTCCTCTGTGGTCTTCTTCGCCTTTTCAAGTGCGGGTTGGCCAAAGTCCAAAAGAACGTGACACTCACCGAACATTACAGTAACATTACTCACACCCAGTGACCAGTGTACAGCACTACATAACATTTCACAGCATCTATTCATGAGTCTTTTGAATGCCTAATATTATATTTTAACTCATTTATCATACTGCTTGAGAATGCTTAATTTAGGCAAAAATATTTGTTATTTGTTTTGATTTTTATTTGTTTGTATCTTTCAGCTTTTTCAAATAAAATTTGAAATAAATAGTCTCACCAAATTGTGCGCACCACAATATTCCATTTTATCATGTGGATATGTACGGCGTGTAGTCTGGTGCAGCTTATATAATGTACAAATCTGTTTTTCCTCTTGTACAGTGGCGTGTAGAGTGTTATTTGTGATAATTCCGGAAATAACTCTAAATCTGTAATAATTGCATGTGATTATAATGTATTTCTGTTCAATATTTCAAAGATGCACAATAGCGCTTGTCGTTGGCATGGGCGAGCACTTCCCTCCAGAAGGCATATTAACTGCGATTGCATATATTGTACATTGACAGTCACAGCACTAACGCAACGCAAATAGCCACCATTCTGGCAAACGACGACAAGAGCGGTGTCCCAGTTTGTTGCTTGAAGAAGCTGTAGTATGTGTGTGTGAGACAGAGAGAGAGAGAGAGAGAGAGAGAGAGAGAGAGAGAAGGATTGTCTGCTGGTTGAATGCTTGCAGTGTTGAACTGTGACACCCAGTCAGACCCAGACACTTGTTTCTTTTTAATAAGCAGTTCCGACAACTCATCAAGGCCAAAGAGCAGCTCACACACACATGCCTTCACTTGCACACACAAACAGCAGAGACCTTCGGGGTTTCCGAAACAACTTGCAGTACAAACTGTAAACATGACACGTGGCTACACACGCCCAGCGTTTATTAGACGAATCAAATAACACCATTAAAAGAACAAATGATCACAAAAGCCGTTTTTCTCCTCAACGAGACAGCTCAGCTCACAACACAATGTGCGTCTTCCTCTGAAGTTGTCACGCTCAGGTGTGCGGTACTCTTTCTGTGCTTCTTCTTGACCTTTTACGACATTTCTCCTGATGAGAGCAGAGTGCCGATACCCTGTGGACCCGCACTGCTGTCACACAGTGGTTGGCCACAGGAGGGGAAATTAGAGCAGTGGGCCTTGGCAGTTGACTCAGATAGGAAATCACATGGCAGACAGGTTGTTACTATTGATGCACACCCACACAGACACACACACACACATGTCTGTCAGTGCCAAACTGAGGTTCTGAAGGAGCTTTGTCTGGTATGCTGTCTCCTTCCAGTTTGTTTTCATGATTTAATAGGATTTTATATGAAAAGGATTTTTGAATTGCGTATGTTTGACTAGAAATGCAGCTCATACTATGCCACCATTCTTTTAACTTACATTGCTTGTAAAATCCCCTAAAATATGCCCTATGGATACACAACCATCAGAATGTCATCTGATAGGTAACAAAATTTATGAGAAACTGAGGGGTTTTTGTTTTCTTTATTGATCGGCAATCAAAGGATGAGCCCACCAGGTGCCGTAAAGTACAATGCTTTGTTTTTGCAGCAGACTGGAAGGTAAACCACACCATGTCCAGTGGCGGTTCTAGCTATGGGCCACATAGGCAATTGCCCAGGGCGTCATTCTCACGGGGGCGGTAAAATTTAATTTTATTTTATTCTGCTCATAACATACTTTTATTGTAAATTTGAATTATCTCACAACACACACAATAATCCCTAATAAAAATCCATAATACAAACACAGGCTACTGTTGTGGTCGTAATGCACAGCAAGTGGGTACAAACTCAACTTTGTAACCCCGACATACTCTAGCTGTCCGCCTGCCACTCTTAGCACTGAAACCCATTTATAGCAACATTCATTCATTAATTCATTTTCTACCGCTTATCCTCACAAGGATCGCGGGGGAGCTGGAGCCTATCCCAGCTGTCTTTGGGCGAGAGGCGAATGTGCCAATCACAGGGCACATATAAACAAACAACCATTCACACTCACATTCATACCTATGGACAATTTGGAATCACCAATTAACCTAGCATATTTTTGGAATGTGGGAGGAAACCAGAGTACCTGGAGAAAACCCACACATGCATGGGTAGAACATGCAAACTCCACACAGAGATGGCCGAGTGTGGAATTGACCCCGGGTCTCCTAGCTGTGAAGTCTGTGCGCTAACCACTCGATCGCCGTGCAGCCTTATAGCAACATACACAAGCACAAGTCTTATTTATGTATGTATTAAATGGCTTACTTACTCATATCACGTCTACCTATGGGTGTTGGTTCATGTCTAGAGGGCTCTAATAACATTTTATTCAGAAATAAGAAATCCTAATTCGCGGAAACTCACTAATCACGGTCGGGTCAGGAACCAACTAATTACGATCAACTCGGGGTTACTGTATTAGCAAATGAAATAAGCATTATAAGAATGCGTTATTGTATTTACTTTAGAACCTTGCTAAAAACATTTCCATTCCTTAATCTATAACATGGTCAAAGATCGGGACTCAAAATCAAATCCATTTGAGGCCAAAAAATGGCCCAAAATGCTGATCGGCACATCCTTAATTACAAGGTATCGAAAATGTTTTTTTGTTGTTTTGGCAAAAAAATGTTTTTTGTGTCATATTTAGTATTTTCAACATATTTATGTTTTACTATAGAACAATGTTTAATATCCTGGTCCTGACCGTTCTACAACAGGTTCATGACACTAACCAACGTTCCACTGTATTATGAAATACCAGTACAGCTGGTTTCAATGTGCCTACGTTTTTCTGAAAATATTTGCTGTGTCTTGTTGTTGTATTTCCAGACAAAACAATGGTTCCCTTCAAGGGCACACTATTTTATTCTATTTCTGGTTATTTCTTAACTGTGAAAAAATATAGCGCTTTCTACAACCAATGCAGCCATGAAGACAAAACCTGCAGACTGAACTGCTGGTATTTTACTATTAATTTGTAGGAAAAAGACGTCCAGCACACCCATTTCTTCTGTACGGTGAGCCCAAATCTTGCCGTGTTTGCTTGTAAAGCTGCTTATTGCTGCCTTTCGATGGCGCAGCACGAGCCAAGCCTGCATTGCAAACAGAGGGCAGCATAAAGAGACAGCAGAAGCAAACTAATTCGATTAAAACAAACTTGGGGTCAAGAAAGTGGTTGCAGCAGCTTGTAGGTGTGCGTGTTAATGTGTTAATGGGGTGGAGGAATGAGGAGGAATACAAATGTAGATGTAAAGAACAGAGAAGGTCTGGTGATCAGGTATTGTTACCAGTTAAGGGCTTTTCTAGTCTGGGGTTCACTGATATAAACTTCACTAATGAGAAATACATCCTTTGACATTGACGTACCCTTATTAAGCAATCTTTATTAACCCGAATTATGTTATAGCAGTGTAACAATACTAGAGTCAGTTTATGACCACCAAATATGAGAAAAAGCTATCATCTTCTTCACATGTTTGTTCCACTTTTGAAAGAAGATGCCATAAACGAAACCCTGCTGGAAATACCACCATAGACCAGCAACCAGCACAGACCAGCCTATGTTGTATTTTCCTGCATTCTCTGTGCCTGTATGGCATGGGATGCCGGTATGCTTATAAGACCAGCATAACAGCATCCCTTGCTCTATACCCAACCACACTTGGTTTCTGAGATTTTGATTTAAAGGGAATTAATTGTCGTGAATGAGCAAAATCTACCAAAACCAATGCCATTCCAAGCATAACTTCAACTGTGCTAATGCAAGTTCATCAACAGTGGAAAAAAAACGAATAATGTCAAAAATAAATGTCAACATATAGCTTGCAGTTTTCCAGTTCATCCCCATTACGTTTCCAGCTTTGACAATTCACGTAATTCTGCGATTGTAATCATGACTGACACTTTGATTTCTATTTCTCAGATCCAACTTGGCTCATGTTTACATGTTCATGCTGAGACAGTTGTATAGTATTGTGTGAAAGGTCAATTGGCCCGTATATCGTTTTGGCTATGTGCATGCTTTATCGTGGTCATGTGTCAGTGTTTTTATGGGTCGGTGCAGAAAAAAACCTCAGTCATCATCTTCCTATGAAAATGCAAATAGTTGGAGCTGAGAATGAGAAGGCATGTGGATCCAATGTGTTCCACAAGTAGATCTGGAAATGCTCGGGAGACATTGGCACACATTGTACACTGCACAGCCAGTTGCTTTCCATTCATATGTAGGTTACTATGCAAATACGCTGAGAGTATCTTTTCATCTCACTTTACAACTTTCGAGGAAAATGCATGCAGTGACGATCAATGCGATGAGTGTTCCTCTCCCTTCTGAACATGTGAAGCCTTTAAAAAAATAGCGGTAGACTGGTTTGGCTTATTTCTCATTCATAGATGAGACAAAGCCTCATTGGGTGCTCTGCTTACCATGAGTGTGTTCTCTTTGTCTCTTTTTTTCTCATCTCACTCCGATGGATTTGCCTTCTTTTCTTTTCTGTGGATAATACCATTCTCTTTTTCTCATGCACACACACACGCATAGCCTTCACACCAGAATCATTCTCTGTCACCGTGCTGTATTTATAGCCTCATCTATCAGCCAACCACTGGAATACCTGACGTTATTCTCTGGACCAAGACCACCAAACTGCCCCCTAGCCATACATTAGGATGAAATGAGTGTCTGTGGGTGTGCATGCATGTGCTTCAGACTCTGTGTGCCTATGTTTTACACAGCTCTACCCGATTACAAGTCCTGGGAGCTCTGGGGAATGTATGAGAAAGCGCTGAAGTAAGAGCAGAAGGGAAAACAATCCTAGAGCGAGATAAAGCAAAGTAGGGCAAATATGAAAGAGGCAGATTAAAAAAAGAAAAGAAAAAACAGGTGGATGCTTGTGCTTTTTTGCCGTTCTCTGATGACAGTAGCGATCTATATTGTCTTTTGTTCAAGGTCACGGTTGTTACACGGGAGCGCCGCCATCACACAAAGGCACATTTTCCATGAGGTATGGCTTTGCCGATAGCAACAAGCGAGCCTTATAGATTAAAGCAATTAAAGTAGAGGAGACCTTTGACCCTGCATTATACCACAGTCAGGATCTTGTGTGAATCATTAGAAGAGAGTGTGTTCATGTGTGTGTGTGTCAGGAGAGGGCATGTTTTACATATGCTTGCCTTTGCAATAACTGCTCGTGTTGACCTTACAAAGCAATACAGCCATACCCGCCCCACATCTCCCCCCCACCACTCCCCTCGCCCGAGGACCAATGCAATGCAAAGCCTCATGCCAAATGTGGTTAGTGCAATGAAAACCAGGTAGGTTTTCACTTTTACACTCCCTTCTAGATTCTGATAATTCTTGTTTGAGTTGTAATTACAAAAAGACACATAAATTGCTGCAGATTAGTTTTATGTTCACGGTAAAAGAACTGCAGTTTCCATGATGCTTAGGGTACTTTAACAGGACATAGTGAAATAGACACTTGTATCACATGTTTTGATATGTAGTGATTGTATTTTAATCTGACAAATCTTAAGTAACTTTGATCATTACTACAGATTCTGCTTGGACATTAAGCTGTTAAACACCGATGGATAAAACGGCCACACATCATGAGCGAGTGACGCTGGGAAGTAGGGCTGCAACGATAACTCAAATAATTAAAATACTTCGATCACAAAAAATATTGAAGGATTTTTTTTTTGCTTCAAGGAATCGCAGAGGAATAAGAAGGAAGCGGGTGTTTGGAGATGCAGGAAGTTTAAATAGGCTCGAGAAAGCTACAAGGCAATGAAAGAGAAGGACAACAAAATGCAAAAAAAAAAGACAAGTTCAAAACTGTGATGTGTATCCGCTGTAATGCGGCACTTACATAAGGTTTTCCACTTCCAAAGACACTGTTAGCACAGTTACCTACTGATGACGCAGCATCAGGAGCAACTGGTGGGTTGCCCAAGAATACTTCGACGGCAGGACGGAGGATCAAACCCACAACCTTCAGGTTGGGAGACGACCAACACCCGAGCCACACAGCAGTACGCTCCGATTTGCTGTCTCAGCATGAAAGCAACCTGGCAGCTGACGGATAAAACAACTCTGCGGTAAGATGCACACACCTCTCACAATTGTTGTGTGCCACCCTATGTTGTGTAGGTTGTGTAGAAAGGTTACTTGCTTGTTTGTGCCGATCGTGCCATGAACTCCATTGCAGGAATGTGTTTTTACTTATTTACTTGTTTGTTAATTTATTATTTTTTTATTTTTGTTATTAAAAGTTATTTTTTAAAATAATTGTCGCTGTTTATTGTATCCTGGATGATTGCTAAATTCAATGCTAACTCGAAGTAGAAGATGCACTGTGTATAATGGTTACTACGTAAACTGATTGAAATACTACTGAATCCATGAACTAAAAATGAGCCAATTGTGAATTGATCTTTATTAAATATCTTTATCTTTATTTATTTAATATATATTAAACTGAAGTGTGAATTATTAAAAACTTGTTTACTGGATTTCATTCCTTTGCAATGAAGCAGCGAGCTGGTAGGACTGTTTTTTTTTTTTTTTCGTCACTATCAATGGATTAAGGATCTCTTCCCAAGAGGGAAACCACTGAACTCTCAACCCCAATGTTATATTTTTTCATGTGAATTTGTTATTGCTCTACACAACTCCGTAATCAGGAAAAAGCCAAAAGAAACAAACAAACATCATGCAAGGTTAGCCTATTCCCTGATGAAAACAAAATTGCTACCACGTCGGTAGCTGAACGTTTTGACTGAGCTCCAGGCTTTAATTTTGGATACGTAATGAAGCCTTTTTGTATTTTACAAAGCTGTCCATTGCTTATCTTGTGGTATCAGAGGCAGTATCACGCCTACGACCGAAACCCATAACTGTGTGGGCACCTCTTCTTTCAAAGATGATAACATTTTTCTGACATTTAGTGGTCATAAACAGGTCCTAAAGACACATATTACTGTTATAACATCCTTAAAAACTTAATTTTGCATAATAATGCATCTTTAATATAATATAAAAGGCAGCTCCTGCCATATTTTCTTGGACTGATGCGCACAAAAAGAAAACAGTGGAGACGAAAATGGCAGGAGTGAGGAAAACGATGTAAAAAGTGCAAACGCTGCACACACAGAGGGGTTAGTCCTGGGGGCACCCGACCTGATGTTACATCAGTTTACCCTCAGGGTTCACACACACAACTCAGAGTGTGTGTGTGGGGGCTCCCTCTGCTGGTGCATCATCGCCTCCTTCTCCTCTTCCTCTTTTAGTGCTGCTGACTTTGAAAAGGGATCCATCGTCTCAGCGACTTATGAAGTCATTTCCACTGTGGATCACGTTCCCCGTGCTGTCTGCATTTAGCACCAATTTGAACCAATTTCATCAATTTTATCCTCCAGGCACTTTGTTCCACTTGTCCAGCTCAGCAACTGCTTTTCTTGTAAATGCCAACAATTTCCACTGCCGTCGTAAACAGCGCTTGTTGACAGTGTAACACTATTTTAGCTAACAATATCGGCTCCGTCCAAGGGGCCTGTGCTCTTTAATTGGTCATTGCATGGGGAACTGTATGTTTTTACGACAGCCTGGCTTCAGCGCAGGCATTCCTGGAATAAAGTGGCAACTGAAATATGAGGGTGGACAATGTGCACGGTCACAGTCAAGCCAAGGATGCACACAAAAACACACACTGGTACAATTTCTTAGCTATAGAGGGCTTCCAGGTAAAGCAGACTTCACGTCAACATTAAGTACAATCTAAAACAAAAGCTTTGTGCAAAGATAATAATGCTCACTTTTGATTGACACTTTCCGAGAGGCATTGATTTATCAAAACAACAGAACAAAGAACATTATATAAACTTATTTAGCCGCATTAGACCTAATTATAATTATCCTACAGTGACCACTATCAAAACGGAGTAGTTTCACTCTCATCATATTGCCATATTTGTGCCTGTGCTATGACGGAGTGGTGTTTAAGGTGCAAATTAGGTCAATGTAGTGTGAAACAGCAGGATACAGAGAAAGATGACTGGAGGAAAAGTCAGCCAGTGTTCATATCAAATAAAGCGATCAACGACTGCAGCTTGTCATATCCGCCACAAGCACTGCAACTCATTTATCCAAATCAACAGGAGTTTCAATTCATCATCCTTCATTCTCCATTCACCACTATGAATATTTCATCACATGCATTGTCTCCTCCTGTTTAAACACTCCTCCCTGACTGCTGCCGCTCCCTCTCCCTTTTCTTCATCCTCGCTCCTGCCGTCTACCCTCCTGAGCCCGTATGAAGTCCTCCGGGCTGTGACATACATTCAGCACTCTATACCTATTCACGGCTCTCACATTGGGGGTCCCATCTATGCTGAGGTGCGGCCTCCTTTGCTGTAAATGCGTGTGCAATGTTTTTTGTAACTTTAATAATATTGTTGAAGTTATTGCCTTTCACATGTTTCTACTGCCTTATAGTTTGGCATGTGGTACCCATTTTGACTTAAATTACCAAATACCGTAGTTGTTTTTTTCCATAAAGGGCTACAATAACAGCTCCAACGTTTCTTCACATGGAGGTTTGAATTCTTTAGCTGTTTTTTTTATGAGTTACTACTTCTAGCATGAAAAAAAAACGGTTGTTGTTGATGAATTGCCACTCTAAGCAACTTGACGCAAAATGGATGCTTGGCTGCAACCAGCAGAGGCGCTGTTGATTTCGCTTCAACTAGTTTGCCGTTTAAAGAAGAGCATGACATCACCTATGGGCGTTGTATGTTATTTATGAAGAAAAACAATTCCCAAATGTTTAGAAATTTTGAATTTTAAAATAGAAATATTAAAACAAATAATAAAATAAATAATAAAATATATAAATAATAATACAATTGTTCATTTTCCCCTCTGTCAATCAACTAAATTTTATCATATGCCAACCTACTAATATCATTTATGAGCACTATAATGCAACCCTAAGGGTGTGCGGACCCTTAGGGTTGCTATGATATGTTGGCGAGGCTTATTTTTTTATGCATGTCGGTGTAGCAGCAGCATTTTCCTGCATCTGTATACAATTTCTGAAATAACTGCCATTTAATTTCCTCATTCTGTCAAATTACACATGCAAGATGTGCTTGACAATGACATCGCCTGACAGCATCATGTCTTCCTTTCACTAATAACTTGTTTAACAAAGTGTTCATCATCTGTCTCAAGCAGATGTGCTCTTTTTTTTCCTTCAAACAAGCCATCTTGCGTGTTTCAGCCCTAGAAGCAGTCGGGAGTAGTTAAGAGACTAAATGTATTGGCTCATTTGAGGCTAAGCATCGATGTTAATATAATAACAGAGAGAGGTTGTGACAAATGTAATGTAATTGCTGCCTCTCATTTGCAGACTTGAGTCAGATAGCTTAAATCCACAGTAGAAAAGGGCATCATCTCTCAGAGTGTTTTAATGAACATGTCCGTGTAAAACTGTTAGAAGTTACCCTACTTTGGTGGACTGATGTGCCGCCTTCTATCGTCACATGTCATGCAAATTTAATGTCAATATGCAAAAGAAAAAACGTGACGCATACTTTCCCTTCTATCCCTCCTTGCTCTTTTTGTATCTCTTCATACATGATTCATAACCGAGTGGAGCACTTTTATGGGGAATGTCCACCGGCAAGTGGACGCTCCAGAGGGGGCTCCCTTCACCTCCCCAGTCCCCGGGTCCACGCAACCAAGTAGTATGGACACCTACCTTCATTCTCCGGGTAATTCCTTAATGCTTGGCACGGCGAGAACACGTGAAAAAGCACCAAGAAGGAAAGCAGGAATCGGGAAGGATAGATCCACAAGACGCGCGGAGTCGGGGCCATTTTTCAGGCTGCGCTGCGCCCTCGATGCATCCCTGTTGGCTGCGTGGAGTGTGACTGAGCTCGCAGCCTGGAGATGGAGAGAGTGGGGGAGAGGGAGAGGAGGAGGAGGAGACGACGGGAAGGAGGGTTCCTACGGCCGGCCAAGTGATGTCAATCATGTCCATTCTCCCCCTGGCTGTTTGCGAGCCTGTGGACGCACTGCTGCAGAGTGAAAGTCAAAACAGTGGGAAGTGCAAAATAAAAAAAGTACACCCGTTTAGTGCCAGGTAATGTTTGTACACACTGGGTTGGACACTCAAGCAGCCATTTTTACCACAGGAAATAATGGAAATGAAAATGCAGTGGTGGTGTCATTAAAGCCTTGTAAAAGGTTGACTCAAACCAAAACGGACTCTAACCAAGGCAAGTATTCCCATAGAAAATAATGTAAATCCAATTAATCCGTTTCAGAAACCCCAACATTTCAACACAAAACACGTATTTTACATGAAAATGAAAATGATGGCCAAATAATTACAAGTGATAAATTCATATTTAACATCACCTTTTCTTAGTTTTGCAAAGCTAGCTCTTGATCCACACCAACAAAGACTTCTCAATATCTTTGATGGTTTGTGGTGTCTGTTTTGTTAACACAGTTACTCATTTCGCAACATTAGCTAACTTTTTGTTGATGAGGGCTTCAAGTAAATCATGGTGAGACATGGACACCAACTTCAAACTTTGTGATGACTTCTCTCTGTTGGGGGGAGCAATCTCTTTTTCACACCACAAGCTGTCATAGTAAAGTGTAAACTAAGTATCGCTCACGTGATCCAAGATGGCTGCAAAAACAAATCGAGCACAAATACATTTTCTTACACGTGCGTATTGCTTGTTAACCAAGCAGGCAAACTCAAGCCAAGGCAAACTTTTGCATACATTTTGAATGTTAACTGAAAAACATGCAAACCGGGAGCGGACGTTAACTAAGGTACCACTGTACAGGTCCAACTGTTCCAGGGTCAAATTGACACCCAAGATTGTAAAAGTCTATTACCTGCTCCTCTTAAGAGATATTTTGTAGATGGCTGCTAATATGCTTTATTAGTGTATTATTTATTAGTTCAGCATTACAGAGATAGGCATGGACGGTGTGTTTCCTGTTTGGCTTACTAAAAGCTTTTTCTAAAGTCTAAATTCAGCATCAAGGCTATATTTGGTGCAAAACACTTAATAATATGGGACCGTAGAAAAAAGTCTCAACTATACCATAAGTGACATGCAAAGATGGTGCCTTTGTAAGTAAACCAGAGCTTTTTTCTCTACCGCTCACACATATGTATCTGTCACCTGGAGAAATGCAGCCGCTATACACGCAGAAGGTTGGGTGAAGTTAGCAAACAACAAATGAGTCATCAAGCAACTGCTAAAAAATAGGATATCTGTTTTATATTCCACTCTAGCAGTTATTTGCACCTGAAGTCTGTGTGTGAATTTTCTGTGCCGTGCTCAAACCCGATTAGAAGAGGTGGACGGGATTGTTACTCCTGCAAGAGGTTGATGAATCTTGCGTAATCAACACAGTAATACAGCGTTGTATCATTGAGTGATGGCACGTGTACGCGTGCTGAAGCGTGGATGACAGCGCAGTGTGAATGTGGACTCACACTTCAGGCTACTTAACATCAGTAATGTGTCCTAATATGCAGTGAGATTGTTATATTACAATGTAAACTGCCAATGCTGTAAAGTGAGTGGATGTGTGTAACCGCCACCACTAAGACACCACCACAACAACTCCAGACGTCTCATTACTGCTCCACACTTGTTAAGATGCATAATCGACAGTGTGGGCATTGCCGTGATAAACACTTCTTGCATCTCGCTGTATAAAACGCTGTCAATTATTTTGATAGGCAACAAGAGCACATGCTACCTTGGAGATTAGTGTCAGCTCTGCCTTTTCTCGCCTTTGTCTTTGCCCAGTTGTTGACATGTTTCCTCCAAATGTCAGCAACCCACACATGCAATAGATTACAGTAGGACAGGACAATTTAAACTGCTTATATCACACATTGTCTGTTAAGCGTGTGTGTGTGTGTGTGTGTGTGTGTGTGTGTGTGTTTGAAGATCTTGGCAATGCCCTCAACAGACTTGTTTTGAAACATGAATAAATAATGTGCAAAGCCTCGTATGAAATGTGTGAGGAGGAGCTGAGGTCAAACGCTCAGTCTTCCACCTATTTATGCAATCGCCAGCTGACAGGGCTCATGCGGCGAAACCTTTGCCACTCGTGGAAGGAAGACGCTGTTTCATGCCTGTCATCATTTGCACTTGTAGATATTTTAAATCTTCTGGAAAATATGTGAAAGTCTGGTCTCCCACTACCATTTCCAACATATCCTAATCCAACTGTGGAGCAACTGTGTGATTGTACTGGAGTGCTCGTTTTATTTTGAAGGCCTACAGCAGGGGGGTCCAAACTTTGTCCACCGTGGGCCACATACTAAAAATGATAGGATATGGGGGACACTTTTACATGTTCAGCTGGACAAAGATACTTTTTAGATTTAAAGAAAAATATAGCCTGCATATCATCTTTTTGTTATTGGTCAAATTAAATCATATTATCAATATGAACTTGTTCTCCTTACATTACACTTTTTTGCTCCTTTTTTACAAATATTTGAACTCTCTTTCCATACATTTTCTTGGAATATTACATCTTTATTCTCAGAATTTTGACTTTATTATCAAATTATTATAACCTTTACCAAAACCAATTTTCCTAAATTTCCAACTGTATTCGTTGTTTTGTTAGTTTCTCTCTCTCCTTAAAAAAACTATATGCAATTTTTACTCTTATGACTTAATTGTCCTAATATTGTGTATTTATCTATTCATTTATGTTCTATGCTACTTATCCTCACCAGGATCACAAGGGTATGCTGGAGCCCATCCCAGCTGACTTCGGACGAGAAATTTGTTTACAATTCCTAACGTGGCAAACATCAGTCAGATGTGGTTGGAGTTCCTGATTCTCTTCCAGCAAAAGAAAAATATTTTAATGCAGCGCCCCGAGCAGACAAACTGTTACGGAAGCCTGATGCCTAGCGTTACTTGGTCGTGTCAAACAAGTAACATTATTAGTGCCCTAACTGTTTATATTGGGTAAATCATGGAACAAAAGGAGTGTTTGTGTAGCAGTGTGCATACAGGGAGCCAATTGCAAGACTGACTCATCGAGTCTGGAGTAGCTAATAGCTATTTCCCACTACAATCAGTGGGTTTACCAGATTTTTTTAACACAGGTAGTCCCTCAAAAACGTATAATGACCACATTACATGTTACCAATGTTGTACAAAACGCTAAAATGCTAAAGTTACTTAACATTCAGAGATGTCTTGAGGTAACCTCTTTTTTGGAGAAATTCGGCATCCAACACATATGGCTGTATGTCAACAGTGGACATTTTTTAAATATAAATTGTTGTTTATTATCAATTCCTATAAAGTTAGGTTTGGGAGCCTCGTGAGCAACTTCAGAGTGTGACCAACCACAGCGGAGTGGGTGTGTCTGGAGGTAGGTGGAATGAATTAAAATGGGTCATTTTCCTGGGAAGCATGAAATCACAAAAAAATACAGCTCGAATAGGTGCAGATTCTGTAAGACCTAGAAAGCTTTCTGTGCTGGTTATTCTGTGTAGCTGCTCTATAGGAGTCCCCAACTCAATACAAAGGGCTGAATTAAGAATTAAAAAAACGTGCACAATGTATGGTGTGCTTCACTTTTGAAGACTATTTTATTCCAAAAGGGTACATTATTCATTTTAATTCCTTTGAAGGGCAGATTTAAATATAATGAGGCTATTCATTCATTTATTTTCTACCGCTTATCCTGTTCAGGGTCATGGTTTAGATGGACCCTATCCCAGCTGGACTGAACACCCTGGACTGGTGACCAATTAATCATATGGCATAATTAGACATTTTCTATTCAGTGCTCATCATGGATGGCTGCATGCAATGATCCTATGGATATTTTTCCCTGCCCTGCCAGGCACCAGGCTTCAGTGATGTAAGCATGTTGTGATTGATGGAAAGATCACGACCACAATTACATATAGCACAAGTTACGCTCCTCTATCATGCTTCTGTCCCCAAATGAGGCTCGTGAATGAGATATAAAAGTGTCAAACACACGCTGATTTATGTTGAAATTCTGTGTTACCCGCTCCTAGGGTCGTGTGAGCGGCTCTAGAGGTGTGTGACAGCTTCTGTGGATTGTGTGTGTGAGTGTCTGAAGTACACTCTCCAATTGGCTAAGGGTCCAATTATGATGATGATGATTTTTTCCCTACAATGGTTGTATTAAGATGACCTAATTCTCCATTCAGTGTGCATGGGGGGGTGGGCCATTTTTTTGTCTTTTTACTCCTTCCTTCCTCTTTTTTCTCCCTTCATCTTCTTCTGTCGTGATGCTGCATTCCTTTCCACTGTGACAAAACCATGCAACCCTGTGGTGACACTGGCCTTCATTCAACACAGTCACACACAAGCTTGGAAGGAGGGGTGTTGTCGGTTTAAAGGACCACCAGTGCATGCTTATATCACAACATGAACACAGTCATGGCTGAGTGACCATCGCTTATGCCACACATTTGAGGCATGTCCTGTGTTTCCTTGTGGAAACAATCACCATTACTAAAGATGACGGCTGGCATTATTTCCAGGAAGGAAGGACGGGAGTTGTGATCTCATCCCTTTTCCCGCATTTGTTGACCTTTAATGCTGAACCTTCACCCCACCGAGCCTCTATGGCTTAGCTATTCACAACTTGAACTAACCTGCAGCTCTACATCTTTTCATCTACTATAGTTTGTTTTTCATCAGAAGCAGTCCTACTCAAAGTGATTAGGGGAAAAAGAAATTGAAATGCATTGTCCTTAATTTGGGCTGCCCGGCGCGAGAGTGGTAAGCGCGCAGGCTACACAGCTAGGAGACCCCAGTTCAATTCCACCCTCGGCCATCTCTGTGTAGAGTTTGCATGTTCTTCCCGTGCATGCGTGGGTTTTCTCCGGGTACTCCGGCTTCCTCCCACATTCCAAAAACATGCCAGGTTAATTGGCCACTCCAAATTGTCCATAATGGTTGTTTGTCTATTTGTGTCCTGTGATTGGCTGGCGACTAGTCCAGGGTGTACCCTACCTCTTGCCCGAAGACAGCTGGGATAGGCTCCAGCACCCCCGCAACCCTCGTGACGATAAGCGGTAGAAAATGAATGAATGTTCTTAATTTGTAACCCAGTTTACATGGTTAATAAATTGTGATAAAAATAAATAAATTTAAAAAAGTTGAGAATATTATTAGCACAACTACCTTATCACAAAATTTAAACCCTTTAAGTTAGTTACCAAGTTGATGTACAACAGTCAACATGAAACAACTTAAATTACCACACAATTTGCATGCAAACACTATATAAAAGCTACATTTAAAATAAGAAACAACTATAGGCCTATACAAAAGCTACACCGACTTTGAAATGATTTCACTTATTTGTTATCATTTGTAATATTGCTCGGGCATTGCTTTACATTGTCATCAATGTGAGCATTTTCAGAGTTACTATAGTAATTATTAGTTTTAGTATGATTAAAATGAAGGCGATTCTTTCCTCTAATTTTTGGCGCCCTCCAGAGGCGATTACGGTCCTAGCATCTGCCTAGTTTGCCCAACCGGCAATATATGATATTATTAATATTTTATTTTGTGTGCCACACTTAAAAAACACCCCATTTATGCAGATGACACAGCTTTCAGCATCCTTACTAAACACAAGCCATCCAAACTCGCTCCACTTTGGTAGGTGTTCGGAGTTATGTGTATTCTTATCATTCTTATCAGTTACGATAACATTAAATATGTCAAAATTGTGCATGGTCATGTGGTCATGCATCACATGAGCAAGCCAACCTCAGACCTTGGAATTATTTTCATTATTACTTTCTGTATATTTGTACTATGCAAGGTTCTGGTTATAATTAACTCATTCAATCCCAGCCATTTCCTCAATACACAATGCACGCACAAGGAGAACATGTGTGTATGAGAACATGTGAGAATGTGTGTGTGAACTGTGTGTGTGCATGCGTATGGACGCTTGTGCACTTTTGCGCACATGTGAAAATGTCCCTACAATGTGTAGCTTCTGCACGCTACACTCCTCCACGTCCTCCTTACTCGTTAGTTCCTCCTTCCTGTCATGCGTGATTCTTCCATTGAAATGATCCCTGATGAGCTCTTATCAAATGCACTTCTTCCAAATCGTGTCCGTTTTTATGGCTCAAAGGTGCTCTGAAATGTTATTACGTTAGTTCAGAGTTGCAAAAGAACCAGGCACATTTATTCTGAGCAATTGTACCAGACCAGGCCCACCCCTTCAAAGTGTGCTGAAGTGCTCACACCAGTCAAACAAACTGAACTTTAAATATCAAACGAGTCAAATTTCTGATCCTGTGTGTTCCCTAAATTTTGGAGAAGCACTCCACCTGCAGCTGAAGTGTGTAATTCATGGATGCAGCAATGGCGGCAAGCGCTTGCTTGACAAGGGTCGGAGGTGATGATAGGGTCATCTGGCTTGTCAGGAACTGCACCCCTTCTTCTCTGTAGCCACCACACTCTATATACACACAAGCCCTTAGAGGCATTCAAAGTCACTCACTCATGTGGTAATGTCTCCTTTGTGCTTGGGTAAAGGCTTTATGGGCAACAGCTTGGTGCTGGCATTAGGATAGAGGCGTGAGTCTTCATATGAGGTGCTGGCTGGCTCCTGTTGGAGGATGTGAGTCTAGATGTCAAAATTGTGATACCTTAATTTCTCTGCATCCGGCTCAGAAAGTATTAGCATTTGCAAGCACAGATTGAGATTTAAGGACTACACACACAAGACATACACGCATTCATTCATCACTTCACTGCACTTCATTCCATTTTTACTTTTTTACGACTGTGTCTGGGCTAAGCAGGCAGAGCGATTCGTCATGTGAGCGAGTCCTGGAGCTTCCATACAACAAAAGGTGAAAGGGAGTGTGGGAAAGGGCTGGTGCACAAAGCCCTCCCTGCCCCCTGTCTGTGTCCCTGTCTTGGTTACATATGCAGGCACAACGACACTTGAAGCATCCCCCATCTTGCACTACCCCAAACAAGAAAACGATTGGCTGCAGCTAGCTCCGTTTCCTCTGATTTCACAGTAGTAGGAAGCGTTGTTGTAGTACAGCTACAATATCATGACAGAGTGGATATATTTGTGTTTAGTGAGTCAGTATTTTGGGAAGTTTTGGAGCCATTTTCGCTGAAAAGTACATTAAAAGCCACATTTCAACCAATACATTCAGTTGTAGAATATTTTCATACTGCAGGGTGTGTTGGCCAGGTCAGTGGAAACATACGGTGTGTTCACGGTGTGTTCAAACCTCAGCTTATGACTGCCACTAGTTGGATAGTGTGCACCACACAGATCAACTATCATGTCTCTGGAGGCCCAGAAACCTTCAATCCTGCCAGCCACTCAGCCTGGAATATAGAAGGAGAGATGAAAGTAGCGATTCAAGCTAATGATAATCTGCCAGTTTTATGCACAAAATGGAGGGCAAGAGAAAAAGACTCATTAAAAGTGATACCAACAATGCAGACAATTGGAGAGAATAAGAGAATATTGTAACCAAAGTGCGGCACAGGGACCATTTATGGCCTGCTGTTCATTTTTAATTGGTTCGTGACTCATTCTAAAATAATTAAAAAATATAAAAGGCTGGGGAAAAAAATTGTATAATGTAAGGGGAAAAATGAAATATCGATGCTCATGACACAAACACAGCCCTTACACATACACACATGTACACACATGTACACTCACACACTTGATTGGTAGGCCCTGTGAAAGTTGCCCTCACTCAGAGGAAGGATCTTTACCATAAGTCGCAGCCAATGTCTCACTCCTGTTCTCCTCAAACAGCGGAATGATTTAAACAATCAATATAAACTGACCTTGCCTTCCTGGATCACTTTCCCGCCTGAGCTGACCTATCAGTGAAGATGACAAAACATGCCGATTCAGCAGAGGGGAGGAGGTGAACGATACTCGAACAATATTCAAGAGTAAAACAGCCATCCATTTTCTTCCGCTTATCCTTTTCAAGGTCACGGGTGATGTATATATACATATACAGTATATATAGTAAATATATTGCACATTTAGACACCCCTTCACACTCACATTTCTTATCAATCTGAGATGCATGTGTTTGGACCCAGCTGCGGCTTAATAGTGATTAGCTATAGCTCACATTTCTCTAGAGGGATGATATTATTACGGACCGACTCTGCAGGCTGCAGCCACAAAGGAGCTGAGCAGTACCTCATTCACGTACACGGTGCAATTGGAAAGTTGAAAACGGCTTGTGTTGCGTTGGTCACACTGCCTCCACTTTATTAGGCTTTCATCGGCTTGCCTCTATTTGTGTTTGTTACTTTTCAAATTTGTTTCGTAACATACGTGCATTTGACAACAATGCTCTCAATTGGGGTTTCCTTGAAATTTATTTTTGTCTTATTCCATGAAGTCATCAGGTGCACTACCTATAATATAAGAATTCTGTTAATTTTCACTTGGCAGTAGACAGACACTGGTAACAGTAACTTGCATTGACTGGCCACAATATTAGATATGCGCCCACATCCGGTTTATGCCCTGCCCGTACCTAGTGCAGCAACCTATACAGAGCATTTAGATCAGGGGTCTCAAACATGCGGCCCGCCGGCCAAATGTGGCCCGCAGGACACTAGTTTGAGGCCCCCGCCTTGATATGAAAGTTTAATGTTAGTGCGGCCGGCGCAAGTTTGATATGGATGCTGTATGGTATCATGTACCCAGAAAAAATTATTACGTTTGAGTAATGTTCATGTTAAAGGTTAAATAACTGTTAATAGTTATCCTCCCTATCCGTGTGGAAGTGGTAAGTTTTTGGCTATTTAAGTTTAAAGGAAATAACTTGAAGGCTACCGTTTAGGTCGCTAGCTCTCTAGTTTGCGAGTTAGCATGTGTCTCAAGACCCTGCAGTTGCGCAATATGTTGTAAATAAAAAAAGTATTAATGTGACTATAGTCGTGTTTTGTCATGTCTACAGGGCTCTAATAATGCTTTGTTCATTTTAATTTGTCTACGCAAAAAATAATTTGTCTACCCACCAACTATATGTGGTTTCTTAAGTTTTTATTATTTTCCATTTTATTATTATTATTATATTTATTTATTTATTACTGATTGATTGATTTTCTTTATTCTTGATTTGTTTATTTATTTTTCATCTTATTTTGTGTAGAAAAATAAAAAGTAAGATACTTGAGAACAGTGTAATGTTTTATCAGAGCTTTTCTTGTAGAAAATTGGAACCAAAGCGAAGTTTTTTTTTTTATTTTTTTGTTTTTAATTACTGCGTTTTTTGGTTTTTTTTTTGGAAAACCTGATGCGGCCCAGTCTCACCCAGACCCGAGCTCCAGTGTCCCCCAAGTAAATTGAGTTTGAGACCCTTGATTTAGATGTAATAAATAGCATTACGGCTGCACAGTGGTTGAGTGGTTTTTCTCACTTTACTTATCTCCAACACTAGTTACGCTGTTCACTGAAGGCCAGAAACTTAAAAGATAAAAAATAATTACATTTGTAGGTCCCAAGAGAAGCTCACTTTCTTGCTGCACCTGCATGACTGAACAAAGTCAACTGGAAATATGAAGAAGCTCAGTAAACATTTTTCCAGTCTGTTTGCCTTTTTAAAGAGGCTCAAAGCTGCAATAAAGTCCTTTACTTCACATGGTTGTCATAGTAAAAAGACTCTACTGTAAATAAGCTCACTGAGGAAATGTGCATTTTTTTGCTTTTCTACACACACACACAAACGGAGAAGACACAGTGATTTGTCACCATCTGTCGAGGCACAGACACGCTTGCACTAATGGACAAACACTCTTTGTGTGCTAAACAAATTAGTTCCATTACGAAGAGACAGACAGCACGGGTGGGAAAGAGACAGATCGAGACAACTTAAAGATCCGAGATATGGAAGATAGTGGAAAATGGATGTCCTGAAAGCTAAACAGCGAGAAAGTGAGCAGGGGAGACATTTATACCTTCATGTTTTACACCAAATAAGGACTGAAAAGCAGTTTTGAGAGCAAGTGTGCATGAGCCAGGCGAGACATGTAAGCCCTTGTGAGAGAGGCTAAATGTGCATTATCATCCATCTATCACTCACTCATTACTCATTCGCTTACTTACACCCTCTCTCTCTCTCTCCCTCGCTCGCTCATACACATAGACACATGAATGCTGATACACCCTAATACACACACTTAACACCACCAGACTGGATACGAGCTAGACACATTTATCTCCATGCAACTGTGTGGAAGTGATGCTGAGTGCATGTGGGAATGCATGCGTGTGTGCGTGGGAGAGAATGTGATCTGCCAAGTTTCAGGTCAAAGCAATTCCCTGCCAAATGATTGGTTCATAATCGGATTGACAGGCCGACTCCCTCTCCTCATGTTGTCGTCTCCTTTCTTTCTCACCGTTTATCATTCTTGTTTCCATTTCTCCTATGAAACGTGGTCCTGATGTATACGTTACTGGCTTTCTCTCCCGTCCTCCCATTTCTTGTTTGTCCTGGACCTCCTCTTTTGTGCCGCTCCATCCCATAATAGAAACACATCAGTCTGTCTGCTCTGTGGCTGCATTACCTGTGCCAGGGTGGTGCTCAATATGATCTGAGAACTGAGAGGAAAGAGAACTTTGCTCTTAGTAATGATGGAATTGTGTTTTTTTCCCCTCCACTCACACTTAACATAGTCAAAATACAACTTTCACATCCTTCCACATGTCGGCTCATAAAATGTGATGGCACCACAAAGCTCCCTCAGGGGAGTCTTGACTCCTCGTAGATCATTTGCCATGCAATTTGGTGCAGATGCAATATTAATGTGGATGTTTGCACTACTACCGGTACACCCTGTACTGGTCGTTAGCCAATCACAAGGCACAAACAACCATTCACACTCACATTCATACCTATGGACAATTTGGAGTCGCCAATTAACATTAGCATGTTTTTGGAATGTGAGAGGAAACCGGAGTACCCGAAGAAAACCCACGCATGCATGGGGAGAACATGCAAACTCCACACAGAGATGGCCGAGGGTGGAATTGAACCCTGGTCTCCTAGCTGTGAGGTCTGCGCGCTAACCACTCGATCGCCGTGCAGCTTGTCGGTAAATCAAAATTTTCAAAAACAAAAATTACTTAAATCACACACAAGCTAAAACATTACTTCCTTGGCTTGCATGATGATTGGTTATTTTTCATAAGACTCAGTCCAAGACGTATTCCAGTGGTGTCCAGTCAAGGCCAGCAAGGCCTTCTCTGCTGGCCTAAGCATTGCCAATGTGCAGCCAAAATGTAACATTTTGTTTAATATTAATGTAAATAGAAGGCTTTACTCTAACTATTAAAAGTAATATTAACAACTTCATGTAATTAAACTATGACGTGATTTCTCCTGTGAAAAATGTATTCAATAGTTAATGTATTTCATTAATTTGCTTTTTTTTTTAATATACATGTTTCATTTAAGTTTATGCATACATTTTCTGGTGCGAATCCACAGGCAGTATTTTACCTGCCAAGGATTAGTTTGTGAGTGGTGTGGTGGTGATTTGCATGCTAATGTTTGCAATTAGTTGTGACTACAACAACAAACAAATACCCAGCGTGGCTGCAAACACTTAGTCGGACCTGCAGCGTTGTGCACCAAAGATGACAAATGACAGGTGTGAGTTTTATATTCACATCCAGTACTCTCCTGTCATAGAGCCGGAAAAGGATTTAATGCACTGTGACATACTAGAATATAAATGCCATGATTAATAACGGTGACAAAGATAGCAATAATGATAATAATCATTATGCTAAACTTCATTTATTTCACTTGTCTCAAGGAAAAGGGATTCACTCCAGCCATTTATTACTGCACTTGTATAAATCACATTTTATTGATCCCTGCGGTTAAATTGTTTTGCTTCCACTGTTCAGCATGCACTTAGCAAAGGAAATGGCAAATGAGAGAATACTAAAAATTGACAATAGCAAGCAAAATGCAGACAAAAGAACATTCATTTTTGAAAATTACTAAGTTCTTCATTGAAGCAGGATTTTTCTTTTGTGCAGTTACTCGCTTCTTATTCCATGCACAAAGCATGACATTTATGGCCCAGACATGGCACAGGATGTCTCCAATGAATTTAATCAGGATTGCTCCGGCACTGCCTGATTTATGGAAGATTCCTTGACAAGCCCCACCCATGGTGATTCTTTATGATCGGTGGTGGCCATATTTTTGGACTGTTCGGAAACACTTTGTCATTCTGAGTCTGCGAACGTGCTCCTCTAGCTTGCCAGGACAAAGCATAAAGCAGAAGCAGAAAGGCACGCAATGGATGGATAGCAGCTTTAGCCAGATCCTCTTATGTGGGACTACATGCTGAGAGGAAAGTGAACATTTCCTTATGCTTCAACTATTGCAGACTTCCACTATTGCAGGAAGGCTTTTTTTTAAAAACATCTGGAAGATGATGGCAATGGTCCCAAGCAAGAAATGGCCTCTCTTGCTTCTTATACTTCACTCTTATACGCCTGAAATAAACCCACAATTTTTGTTTATATCCAGAAGTTGTTATATGGAAGGAATTCAGGAACTCTTGCCCTTTTCGGTGTTAAGTTTTTATTTTTTAAAATATACAATAGGCCGTTTATTGCTGCACTTCCCTCTTCTGGCCTGTCCCATCACTTCTATTGTCCAGTTTAGCTGCAATTTCTCGGCCATTGTGGATTATTTCCTGTTTTATTTTGAGTCGTTCTGATTATTATGTGGGGACTGTCCTTAATTAATTTAAACAGGAGCGATCGCTGTGGGTTTGACTTTGGGATTATTTGAGTCTTAAATTCTATTAGTAAATGTGTTGGTTATCAATAGGAACTTGCAAGGCACAATTACATTGCAGTGCATGAAAACACATTGCCACACATTGAGAGCAAGTGTGGTGTTACTGGTACAGATTTAGTGCGCTCACACTAGTCAAATGTGCCATGCTTTTGGTGTGACGTGGGTCCAAGCACGCCTTGTCAGAAATATACATATTTTATTTATTTTTTAATTATTTTAAAATATTTTTTTGCTTAAATGAAGCATTTTTAACCATAAGAATGGCAAAATTAACTAAAACACTGTACAAATATAAGGCATCCAGAAGACATTGAAGATGTTGTGAATTAAATGTAGTATTCTACACTGATCACTAGGTGGCAGTAATCTTACTGTAATGTTTGGTGAGACAACAACATGCCCGAACAACATGATTATATGGCAGGTTTGAATGATCTTACAACAGGAACAATAATCCCTGATAAAAACACAGGCTAGTGAACTCCCAATTTCACTATGTGTCGGCCCTATAAGCTCCTGTAGTTAAAATGAAGTTTTAATGACACACAATAGTCTTATTTACATCTTAAATGGTTTAAATACTCTTATTATATCTACTATATTGGGTGATATGAGTGTAAATGTGACTATGGGGTGTTATTTCATGTCGAGGAAGGCGTTATAAACATATTTAGAAGGGTTTCAGGTAGGTTTGATTTGATTAGTGTATTAACAGAGTAACAGAGTATTTTAGCAGTATTGCAGAAAGGCAATGATATGCTTTAGGCCTCATTTAAAGTCTTAGCAGCTGCTCTGGATCTATACTTCCATGTCACTCAACAATCAATATCACACACACGCCTATGCGCATGTTTACACACATCCTGGGAGGAATCTTTCTTATCTGCAAACATCCGATCAAGCAGATACACTTGAATGGCTATTGGGGCCAGATGAACTCTGCATGTGGGGATTTGGGATCAATGTTTTTGCTCACAAGACAACTCGTCTGGACGAGGGAGCGTTGTCATGCCCAAACAGCTGTCTTTCACACCATATTGATATTAAGATGGATCAGCGGATGTACTCCAGAACGGGTTGTGTGCTTAGTGGACTAGTGCGACAAGAGAGGCCCCCTCTGGCCAAGCTCCCCCGCTGGGCCTGGGAGACAAAGACAAGTGGTTGTGTTGCCAAACACGGGCCCCACTCATCACCCAGGGGTCAGGAACTCAGAATAATCTAGCCCAAACAGGAGTACACACACACACTTGGGGATTAAGGCTTTGATTTGACCCTGCTTAACCCAACAGAGGAACAAATAGCACGGTGTCACAGGGGGAAAATAGAACTGTAGGAAGAGGGGGATGAAGAGAAGAGTTTGGAATGATGGTGGGAGCCAATCATGGAGCATGTGCTGAACCCACAAAGCACTCCTCGTCGCCTGCTAAAAAGGCAGAAAGGAGAATTTGGAGGTTTAGAAATGGACTATATGATCAAAGCAAACAAATGATGAGACCTTGCTGCACTGAGGTATGTTGAATGAGGGCGGTGCTGTCAAATAAAACCATCCGATTTGATGCTCTTCGAATTTGAGGTCTTGTCACAGCACTGAGGAATGAAATAAATGACCAATGACCACACGAGGACATCAATCAGCACATTTTTCACCTGCTTTGAGCTCTTTAAGCACAATATCATACTACTGCAGTAGTAAGCTGATGTGCGAAGAATGGGATGTCTAAATTGTTCAAGGCCAACTGACATTTTATCTCTTTAGCCTTACAACTCACTGTTGTGTCATGAAGAGCAGAATAATGTCAGCTGTAGCCTCGGGGGCCTGAAGGCGTATTTATTTATTTTTTTACAGCTCTCAACTACTGGGCTAAATTTGGATGGCTCTCTCAGAGAGACTGACATGCTCATCTTTCTCAGGGACTACAGGAGGAGCTCGCCATCTAGTGGTCCACAAAAGGAGCTTCTGCAGAATTATTAGTACAGTATTAATCATCATACAGTTTGTGCAAAAGATGGCTTTTAATGAGTGTACGAACACATAGAATGCATGCAATGCAATGTGGGATGCATCATGCATTACAATACCTACTGGAACCATGTTGTTGTCAGTGGTAACTGCATTAGGGGCAACATAGATAATCGCCTACAACATTAGAGATGTCATTTCCTTCAGTGTGTGTGTGTGTGTACTTCCTCTTCATGTTTCTAGTTTCTCATTTAAAAACCTACTATGGTACTTGATTTGTTTTTCATCGACCAATGGGGGCATAAATATTTTTGCTACACAAATTCTGCCCAGCAACAAGTAGCCAGGGAAGCACACAAAGTAGCCAGAAACATGAATTTGATTAATTTGAAAAGAAAAATCCATAAGCTGTGACGATGCCCGAGTGGAAATAAAAAGAAAAATGTCAGTAAGTTGCAATCGGGACCAATGCATCAGCTCCCTAAAATTATCCCATCATATAAATACACTAATATTGTGGAAAATATCAATTAATCAAATAATTGGTTGTTTTTTCCATTCTTGATCAAGGAAATGTACACAGTTGCAGTAGGTATTTCAAAAAAAGCAGAGCAATCTGCTCATATATACTGTTGCAAAATTATTATTATTATTATTATTATTATTATTATTATTATTATTATTATTATTATTATTATTATTATTATTATTATTATTATTATTATTATTATTAAAGATCTGGGATGATTATAAGATCTGGGATCTTGGGATAGCTCCAGATGTGTGCTCCAGTTGTCAGGTAAAAAATGCTGACGGCAAACGAGCATTTGTTGGGTCTGGGTTCCGAAATTGAGAGCTAGGTATCCACACTGGCACTGGCTCTTCCGTCTTTGAATGACACTGAGACTAGAAATTAGCAATGCGTTGTGTTAGTCCGTGAGATAAAAGAGATAAAAATAGTTTTCCATGTTAGCTGCTCCAATAATAATATCGCTGTAGCTTGGTTTATATACAAGTCAGTTATGTAAATGGGCCACTGTTGGAATTTTTTTGAGTTTGTATGTGACGGATTTAGCATCAAAATATGTATTGTTAGCTAGCTCATATTAACTTGTTTTCTCGCACTAGAATGCACAGAAAAGGGAAGGAAACATGTGTTCATGGTTCACATAAGGATTGCAAATGATGGGCAAAATTCCCCCAAAAGAGCAGTTCCCCTTTAAGCCGTTTATATCATTTCATTAAACATAAATAGAGCAGCAAACAATGACAACGTGAGCCCCAGTGGCCTGACAGAACAAATAAAAAGCTACAAAGGGAATAAAAAAGTGCTCTCCACCTCCTACTAATCGGCTCCTTTTACCAATCTAAGGACAATTTGCTGTCTATAATGGCGCTGGCATGAAAGAGACAAGTTACTGAGGCGGTGAAAAGCCAGTGCCTCTGAAATGATCGCTCTGGATCAGCTGTGGCATTGCACGCCGCCCAAGCGTGAAGAACCACAGGCTGTGCGCCGTTATAATTAAAGCACTTATTGATTAGACTTTAGTGTCCTCTGGACCGTGTGCCAGAGGCGCCAAGCGGGTCAGTCACTCTCACAAGACATCTAAAGCGCCTCGGAGGCACGAGAGCAATGTCTATGCTAATGCGTATGGTAATAGAAGCCTCACTTTATGTCAATTATTGACGCCTGTTCTAAATGGAAGCTTGATCCACAATTGAAGCTTTGGGTCCAAGGGTCAGTAGCAATGAGATGGACACCGGGGCAGAAGGTCACTTTCATTTCGACGCCACCACCTTTAGGAAATGACTCTCCTAAATGAAATATTAATTGGAGGGAAAATTACATTTCTCAAAAGAGATTGTGTTCATCCCTTGGTTTTGAGTAAGAATACACACAGATTAATGCCTTTTGGTTTAATGAAGACATTTTTGGACTCTGTGTATGATGGACACCCGTCAAATGCTTCATTCACTTATCAGAGTGTTTAGTTTGTTATTCACACCGTCTGATTCGGGTTAAAAAAGGTAGCTTGCCAGCTCGTGTGAGGGTGCGATGTTCGAACTTTGTAGTAGTAGCGAACTGTACCTACATCAGTACATTCACATTTTTTCTGAGGAACCAGTTGTGCTCAGGGTACCTATCATGCTCATTTTCGACCATTTTTATTGAGTTGTGGACTCCTATAGAGCAGCGACACACGATAACCTGCACCAAAAGCTTTCTAGATCTTCCAGAATCTGCACCTATTCTAGTTGTATTTCCTTGGATTTTTTAAATGGTCTGTTTAAATTTATTCCAATTACAACCCGCCTTTGGGCACGCTCACTTCGCTGTGATTGGTCTTACTCAGCTTGGACGGCTAACAGTTTGTACCCAGAAAATGAGCATAATAGGTCCCCTTTAAGTGAAAATCTCTGCATTTACACATTTCAAATACAAATCAAATACAGGGCAGAAACCTAAGATGAGATTGACGTGAGAGTCAAGAGTCAGCGCTACCCTGCATCCCGTTGAAGCATGGTGCCTGCCAGTTTCTGTTTGTCAGCATGTTGCCAATCATATAATGTTGCAGAAACTTTTATTATACACCGTGAATTTCTATGTCCTGCATAAAGTCTTTAATGTAAGTGTAATATCAATATTGTTGCTAACTGGCAATAAAATACAGAGAAAGATCATATGCGACGGAGCTGCAGTACCCTCCTCATACTGAAGGGGTGGAGGTGGTACATTTTTTTTTGGACAGCACCACCAGTTGGAGAGCAGAAAGTCAATTGCAATCAAGATATGTTTATGTTGTGTTGAATTCATGAATTAATTTGACTGTCAAAATGGAGAATTATATATCTAAGCTCACCAGAGGGTGATCAGACTTTTACAACAAAGCATATGAAGGATAGGGTGAATATACTTTGTATACAGATAAAGAAGACCACGAATTGCAAGTTGAAAAAAAATGTTTTTCACGCAAGTGAATTATTCTCTTGTTTTCCTTGTTATTCTCTAAATGAGCAACCTGTATTAAAATTAAAAACAACTTTAAAGGAGTCACCACCATGAACATCACTGCATGTCACTGTGTTACAGTTGCTAAAGGGTTCATGTTTGACCCTGGAACAGACTAATTGTATTCACCTCTGAACTCACAAATAGACAAAAAAATGCAGTAGGCAAATTAGCCACAGCCAGATGTCCCAATACTTGTTTCCATGTGTAAGTATATGCGACTCTTAGTTGTGTTTACTATGAGTGTGGAGGTGTGGATGTACTACCCTCACTCGTATCCATGCCTGACAGTGTGCTGCTTGGTCCGACGTGCGGTCGATATCCAATGAGGATATGAGAGTTGGTATTGATTGTAATTTCCTGTGATGCAACATTCTCTCTCTTGCTTTATCAAGAGACTAATTTCTATCATCGATGCTGTCGTCCTGCCGACAGTCAGGGTTGCTGCCTGGGACAACGGCTAATGAATAAGAAAGGAATGAATAATCCAGTGAGGTTGCCAGGGGATAATAATGTGGCTGGGATATTGTAAAGCAATTCTAATATAGCAACATTAGAGATAATGCATTTTTATTGTGTCTACATTTTGCAACCTGCTGGGATTTTAAAATTGTACATAATTCCATTAACACCCATTACTCCACTCACGGTGACTTGAGGTCTGTTTGGATCCCACCGTCTTGCTATGGCATTGGCTGGCTTAGAAATAGACATTAAACGGAACTCTTACTTCGGAAAAACGGGTTACGTAAGTTACGTGGCGACTTTGACTGCAACTCATAGATAGATTTAAATAGATTTTCAGAGGTGTGGTATCTTTTATCTTGATTTGGGGTAGCAGTAGTTCAGGAGGTAGATCAGGTGGTCCACGTTGATGGTTGATGGTTGATCTCTGCTACCTCCACCCAGTCGCTGCCATTGTGTCCCTGGGCAAGACAGGCCACCCATGCCTCCAGTGCTGATCACATTGGCGTATGAACGTGAATGAATGTTTGGTGGTAGTTGGAGAAGCCATAGGCACAAAATGCCAGCCAGGTTTCGGCTCTGTATCACCAATCCTAGCGTGTATCTTATTCAGTATTGGATCAGAATAGCATATCGCTAGTATTTTCCAACCTTAAATGTAAAACAACCCCTATTTTTCAAGACTCATTTTTGGGCAAAAATATTTGCTTAGGCTACTGTACATTTACAATATGTTTTCATCCAAAACAAAACACACAAAAAACAGATTGTCATCAGGCGCGTGTCACACATAAGCGTAAATGAAGGACATGATTGGGCAGCTTTCTTGAAATATTGAACAATGTAACTCAAATATTCCAATACTACTTGGCTTGTGTGTGTGGTGGTTATTTTTATATTCTCATGTTATATATTTTGGTTATTTTTATATTCTCAAATTTCATGAAGGGCTAGGAGACCATGGTTCGATTCCACCCTCGGCCATCTCTGTGTGGAGTTTGCATGTTCTCCCCGTGCATGCGTGGGTTTTCTCCGGGTACTCCGGTTTCCTCCCACATTCCAAAAACATGCTAGGTTAATTGGCGACTCCAAATTGTCCATAGGAATGAATGAGAGTGTGAATGGTTGTCTATAAGTGCCCTGTGATTGGCTGGCGATCAGCTGTCTCGCCCGAAGATAGCTGGGATAGGCTCCAGCACCCCCGTGACCCTCGTGAGGAAAAGCGGTAGAAAATGAATGAATGAATTTCATGAAAAGCTTCTAAAATATACTCTTAAAGAACGACATTAAGAGCTAAATGCTTCACTGAAGACTCTGGTCTCTCACCGCACCTTTCCTCTTGTTCTTATTTAAACCTTTCAAACGGAGCCCATTGTATTGTCACTTATTGCGGCGGTACGACAGGAAGCTCAGCGTGCAGCCACAATCTACACATTTCCTTTTAGTTTTTAAGGTGTAAAAATGAAGCCAATCCAAGTGATACCCTACACTGTGCTCCGGTTGATGGGTGACAGTAGAGTTGACGAAATATCAACTATGACTTCCTGTGCTAATGTATATGTTGAGTTGACGTGGTATTTGTCGTCACATTATTTATACAGAGTTAGTCCAGCCCCCTCACTATGCGCCTGTGTATGTGTATGCTTGGGTTGTACAACAAATTAAATGTAGTAATATGAATATATTTTTGATATATATATATATATATATATATATATATATATATATATATATATATATTTGATTTGGAAGAGCAACGTGTGTGGTTTTCCTGGGGAAAGTGATGAAGAGTGTTAATATGATTGTTGCATTGCAGGTAGCTTGTGGTATGTGGTCTCCTTCTCACACATCTATTTCCCCTCCCCTTTTGCTACTGAGCAACCACAGCATCACTACTTAATGGAATGGGGGGGTGTATATTCTATAAGAGCCACTATCCCAAACTTGATTAAATGAACACACTGATGACACCTACTCCGGCCATAATTCAGATGAGAAAAGTTTGATTTACTTTTTGCTGCTCCTGACAACAAGATGAGACTCAGCCTAATTCTTCTCTGCTTGACCGCCTGGATGACCTCCGTCCTCTCAAGTGAGTGCTGTGTTGGATTAATTTGTCGGGTACATGTACGGTGCATGTGCTGTAATAGTTCTCTCTATGCATTTCTCTTGTTGCAGCTTGGAAGCCTGGGACAAACTGTTGTCCTGGATTGTCCAACACTGTGGTGCGACTGGACAAGATTGTGAACTACACCATTCAGTCTCTTGGCGTCTGTCCAATTAAAGCCGTTTTGTAAGTAATTGTGTTCAGTAATTGTGTTCAAAGTGTGGCCTGGTGGCCCTCAGTATATTCTAAATATATAATTTATCAACAGAAAAAACAGCAAAAATTGCAATTTCTCAAGAATAAAGTCAAAATATTAAGGAAAAAAAAGTTGTAATCTAACAAGAAAAGGTTATTTTTGTGCACCTCCACGCCCATCTAGGCAGAGCCCAGTCTACCAAAATATCAAATTGGCTACTCACAGTGGTGCACTGGACAAAATTACCACTGCGTGGGGTGCGTCACGCTGCGCCACCCTGCGCCACGAAATTAGAGCCCTATATCACCTGAGATACAGGTTTTTCTTGAAATATAAATAATTTTAAATATATAACTAAGCCAAGCATATCTACATGGCCCTTAAAATGGCCCTTGCATCATTTCATTTTTCGGTGTATGGCCCTCGGTGGAAAGGATTTGGACACACCTAGTGTGGATGAATAGATCTTCCCATTGAAAGTTTAGGTAAGGGGAATATTGGGGAAAATTTATGAGAATGACATGGATATATGGAATTTTTTTACATAAAAAATTGTGGTGTGTCATGAGCAAACAAAGATACAGTAGTATTAACCATGTTTTATCGTCATTTTTTTTTCATAACTTAAATAAATAAAAATATAACCTGGTAGCCAAAAATATTCGACAAAAGTCCAAGTTTCAAAAGTCCCACAATCCACTGTATTATCATTAAAAGCGTATCATCAATTGCAGGTTTTACACTCGTAGAGGAAACCACATTTGTGCAGACCCCAAGAGATGTTGGACACAGAAAGCTATGTTAAAAGTGGATGGAGGCGTTTCACCGCAAAGTGGACAGAATAACAACAGTTCAGCAAGTGGCTGTGTGAGAGCGGCACCACGCGTCAAGTCACAAAAGTTACGGAGGAGAGCTCGCAAATTAAGAATGTTTCTCAGAAATAGTAAAAGGCAATAATCCAATGTCCTGTAACAAAAGTATGTATCAATTTTGTACACATTTAAACAATAAAATACATCTATTGTGCATCTGTATTGTCTTGACTTGTGTGTTGCCAGATATTACACAATGCAATTAGTGCGTGGTTAAAAAAACAGTAGCTAAACAGATTAAATGCCTTCAAAAATGTGTTGTGATGCTGAGAAATGTTGCTAAGCAGCACGCTCTCACTGGGAAAGATGCATTAATGTCAGACATGCTCTGCATTTACGGAGGTGGAGAATCCCAAAGTGTTCACCAATGTCTGGTGGTCCCACAAAAAAATGTGTAATGATCACATTTCCACTACCGATGTTGTGTCAGGTTTCTGCAGTTACGTAGCGGTAACCGCTAGTGCTTCTTGCTCATACACGGTAAGTCAGGGGTGTCCAGCCTGTCGTTCATAAGCTACCAGTAGCTCCTAAACACTTTTCACTTAGTTCTCCAAAGACTTCATTCATTTATCAACTCCTATACCCACTATATTAAAGTGAGTGAAAGTGGGGTTCGTTCATAGGAAGCACTTTGGGCCAATCACTGTGGAGTGGGCGGGAAGCACAATTTCAAGGAATAGGTGTAGATTCTGGAAGATTGCGAAAGCTTTCTGTGGGGGTTATTGTGTGTGATTGCTCTATAGGAGTCCACAACTACAAAAATACAAAGGGGCAAACAATTAGCATAATGGGTCCCTTTAAAGCAGGGGTGGGCAAATATTTGGACTCGAGGGCCGCATTGAGTTAACAAAATTGTCTGGGGGGCCAGAACATATATTTAACACACACACACACTATTTTATGCTTATCATTTTCCTTGAATTATTTGTCTAATTTTATCTGTAAAAGTGTTATCCTATATCAGTTGTATGTCCCTTTTTTAGGAGCACTTTAAACATCACACCACATCAAACTATGTCATTTAATTTTACAGTTTTGTTGTTTATTTTTTACTAAATCAGACATCCGACTTGCAAGTCATGTTGCCAGTTTGTATGTTAAAAGTTGAAGTTACTTAGAAAGCAACTGGCGGGCCGGATTCAAACGCTTGGTGGGCCGCATGTGGCCCCCGGGCCGTAGTTTGCCCACCCCTGCTTTAAAGTAACATCACAGAGTTGCCCGTGCAGAATACTACATATCATTCACAGGGTCTCTTGATGTGTCTTATATTTATATACAGTATATATATATATATATATATATATATATATATATATATATATATATATATATATATATATACGTATATATGCCTTATATTTATATTTTTGTCACGGTGTGTGTGTGGAGGGCCACGGAATGCAAAAATTTTACTTCAAAATGCTTTTTCCTTTTTTTTATGAATAATAAGCCATATTCAACAAAATAGCATGACTCCAAGAAGGACTTGAACAAATTAGGATATCATCATATTAGTACTACCTCATCACTACTATGGAGATTATAGAGCGGGGGGAGCCTCTTGCTGTGGCCCTGCAAAGTGCACTACATCCAAACAAATGTTTTGAGCAGCCGGTGTGCCGCTACAGAGGTCGGGAGAGCCGGAGTATAGAGCGGGAGGAGTCACCTTGCATGGCCCAGCAAGGTGCATTGTATTTGGGCACACGCTCCGAGCAGCCAGTGTGACACCACAAAGGTCTCTGGCAAACTTATTGTGCTATACAAACACCACGGCACTGGCGTTTCAGATGGCTGATAAGGCCACCTTTATAGGGATGTTCCAATTGATCGGCCACCGATTACACTGGGGAACAATATTTTTTCAACTTTCTGTTGCATTGGATTTTTTAACTGATTCTGAATGATTTTTAGGTGCTGATTTCAAATCTGAAATTAGTTTTTCTCCATAAGCTCTAGTTTTCATGCAATTTGAGATAGATGAAATAGTCTAAATATATGAACTTACGTAACCCAAATCTATGCGTTTTGAGATTATATACATAGATTCCATTCCTGTTCCAGTTTTCAAAGGTTTGCCTTCATTAAACGATAAAGACATTGGACATGATACGAACGAGGAAGACAGTTGTGACAATGCATTGCCAGAAACTGAGTGGGAACAATCCGAGGAATGTTCTTCAGAGACTGAATCTCCCCCAGTCCCCAAGCCTCTTCACCAAACTGAACTGAATGACTTAGTTCGGGATTTAGGTCTTTCAAAGAAAGCAGCTGAGCTTTTGGCATCAAGATTACAAGGCAAAAATCTTGTTGATCACACTGTTAAAGTGTCATATTACAGAAAGCGCGACCAGCTTTTTGTGACCTTCTTTTCTGAAGACAGACAGTTTGTTTACTGCCATGATATCCCAGGTCTTCTCAAAGAACTGGGTGTTCCTCACTATGATCCAACTGAATGGCGGCTCTTTATAGACAGTTCTAAACGCAGTCTCAAGTGTGTTCTTTTGCATAATGGCAATGTTTACGGGGCAGTGCCTGTAGGTCATTCAGTTCATCTGCGGGAAGACTATGATGACATCAGAATGGTCATGGAATTCTTAAAATATCGTGAGCACAACTGGATCATTTGTGTAGACTTGAAAATGGTAAACTTCCTTCTTGGTCAACAGAAAGGTTTCACCAAGTTTCCATGTTTCCTCTGCATGTGGGACAGTCGAGCACGAGACAGACACTGGGTCCAGAAGGACTGGCCTGTTCGTGAAACCCTTGAAGCAGGCATGCCAAATATCACACATGACCCAATTGTTGACAGAGATAGGATCATCTTTCCTCCTCTGCACATCAAACTAGGTTTGATGAAACAATTTGTCAAGGCACTGGATACCGAAGGTGAATGTTGTCGTTCGACAAGATCAAAGCAGGTGTGTTTGATGGCCCACAGATTCGAACCCTCATTCGTGATGATCAGTTTGTTGCCAAGATGACCGCCTTGGAGAGGGCAGCATGGTTATCCTTTGTGGCAGTCGCTTAGAACTTCCTTGGAAACAACAAGGCAGAGAACTACAATGAACTTGTGAACAGAATGCTCCTCGCTTTTCGTGCTCTCAGGTGCAACATGAGCATCAAGCTTCATTTCTTGAACAGCCACCTTGACCAGTTCCCTGAAAACCTGGGGGCTGTGAGTGACGAACAAGGAGAGCGGTTCCACCAAGACCTAAAGATCATGGAAGAACGCTACCAAGGTCGCTATGTATGATGGCCGACTACTGCTGGAGTATTAAACGAGATTGCCCAGATGAAGTGTACAAACGCAAAAGTTACAAACGCAAATTCCTGCCAGACTAAAATACTGTACTGACAGAAAGTGATAAGCGTTATTAGCTGTGATTGACTCTTATCTGAAGAACGTTGTAAATTATGCTTATTTCACGTTGCGATAAAGACTGTTTTCTGAGAAATGCTTCCAGAAAAACATATGGCACTTCTAACAATGGTGTACTTTAATCTAAAATCACATTTTAATGTTCTGTTTCTTTTGCCTTGTTAAATATACTGATTTGTGGCTGACATTGCAATATCCTATAATAATGCTCGATTTTTTTCTATTTTTAATAAAAATTAAAGATTGCATAAAATCTGTAGCTTGCAGAAAAAAACTAACTTCAGATTTGAACTCAGCACACTTAAATTGACTAAAAACAAGTCTTACTTTAAATGCAACATTTTGAGTGTTCCCCAGTGTTATTATCAGCCAATTTCTATTGAAAAATCATGTGATCGGCTTATGCCAATTGGCATATGCCAATGAATGCCTTTACAATGAAGTACACAAAAAACAGTAGTAGTAGTAGTGGTTAGGTTTGTATCTCATTAACTAATGTAATTTTGTGTACCTTATTGTAAAGTGTTACCAATCACCTGTGGCTAGCACTATTGCAGCCAGCTCGCACTGACCCTTTTGTGCAAAAATAACTGAAAAATTGACGTCGATATCAGCCCGATAATTATCGTGCACCCCTCCTATTAATGATTTGATGATTATTTGATGGTGTAATGCACAAGCAATGGAGGGATTTCATTAAAAATCAACGACGACTGTAATAGATGATGGGGTGCTGATGTAATGATGATGATACTACACTGCACTATATCAGTGATTTTCAAAATCTGTGACATTTGGGGAGGGCGGCTCACCAGATTATTTAAGAGAGGTTCATGTTGGGTAAACTGAAATATTGTGCAGTGTCAAATTTATTTTTATATCCCTGAGTGGATTTGTGTAAATGTGGACAATTTAATACAGGTTGAACTTTCTATAGCTTTGTGTCCACAAATGATGTGATATATTCACTGAAGTATTCAAGCAGCAGCATTACTGCACCATGACCCAGTGGGTGGGGGGAGTCTAAATCATCATCATGTGGTTGAGTCAAATGTGCATCAGTCTAAATATAGTCCCATCTCACCTCCTAAAAACTCCACTGAGAGAGAGCTGTAACTTCTCTCTCTGCCCACTCATAACAAGCAAACGTTTGATTTGACTTTGTTGCCACTGTGATGGAAAGTGGAAATTGGAAGCCCCCAAAATTTCCTTCTGGTCAGCCTGACCCCTCCCTGACTCACATTCTTCCCAGCGATGGGAGGTGTAACGTCGGAATATCAAACTACTGAGTCATAAGCTCAAAAAATAATAACGCTTCATGAGAGTCAAGATGTCGAAATAACTGGTGACTCTTACTTTTAAAGTCTTTCCTTTAATTAAGTACAGTATCTCCTTCAAATGTTTGCTGCTTTCCAACTTTTCAGTGCATTGCAAACTTTAATGCTTAAAACAGCAGACCCTTCTGGTTTTTGCTGGCCTTTTTTCTTTGTAATTGTTGCAGCCTAAAATGACTGATCCACGACAGGTTTTTCACAAAGTTGCAGCAAAGTTGCGATGATTTTAGGCTTTTTTTTAATAACATTGCATCAACCATTATAATATACAATAAATGAGCATATTAAACTGAAGTGCAGAGCACATTTTTGAGCATTGATGGCACACTGCTTTATCTTATCCACTTGTCTTTGTCCATTCCTGACAAGAGAATTCAAAGACAAAAGACTGTTTACAACCTCTGGCTTCTCCTTGGCACAGTTGTTAGCCATAGTTACACCGCATTTCTTAAAAAGAACATCATAGCAACAGTAAAATATGGTGGTGGTAGTGTGATGGTTTGGGGCTGTTGTGCTGCTTCAATACAAGGAAGACTTGGTGTGATAAATGAATTCTGCTGTCTACCTACTGCTGTCTTGGTCTCTGTGTCTTTTGAATTTCTTATATTGATATTTTTGTTTATTTTGCCATTTTTATGCTTGAAAATGGTTAATGTAGGCGTAAAATAACATAAGAGGATGTATTCAACCACAAAACAGCATGATTTATTAATTAATATAGTTAATCATAGTTTTAGAAATAAATAAATGAATAATAATAATATAGTTTTGGTGGCCGAGTGGTTAGCACACAGTCAGGAGATTGGGAAGACCTCAATTAGATTCTCCTCTTGGGCATCTCTGTGGGGAGTTTGCCGGTTAATTGTCCATAGGTATGAATGTAAGTGTGAATGGTTGTTTGTCTATATGTGCCCTGTGATTGGCTGGCGACTAGTCCAGGGTGTACACCACCTCTCACCCAAAGGCAGCTGGGATAGGCTCCAGCACCCTCTCAACCCTCATGAGGATAAGCGCCATAGAAAATGGATGGATGGACTTGCGTATTATTGTCTCTGGAAGGTTTTGCTAATTCATTTTGTGCAGATTTCATAGTGTGGATTGTATTTTGAATACATTTTGTGACCTTGAACCTCCTTGCACCCCACGTTTTTTTGTTTTCAAAATGTTCCTATTGTCACCAAAGGTCTTGTGGTGGCAAACTCATATGTTCTATTAGTAGTATTAACCATGAATATAGATTAACTCGTTTAGAATGCATACACATAACCTTGGCTTAGTAGAATATGATGTTCAAGCTATGTCTGTAGATCCTCACAATAACCACTTTGTCCTCAAAACAAGGGACATTAAATGTTAATTTATCCTTTTCATTCATCCTTTATATGTATTTATATGCATTTAGAATTTTTTTCTACATGTACAACTATAATTGTCGTATGTAAAAGTATTTTGTGTTAACATTTTTGGGTGTCTGGAACAAATTAATTAGGTTTTCACAATTTTTTACAAGAGAAATTTGTTTTTTTCTGGGCCTTCCGGAATGGATTAATGACGCTAACCAAGGTTCCACTGTGTTTGTCTATTTTTGTGAACTACTCGAGAAGGAAAAGTCGTTCTTTCACTTGCTATATAGAAGGAAAACATGAGATGAAATAAGTAAGAAAAATAGATATAAAGACACAGCAAACCCAGCTGCTCCATCTAAAATCATTTTATTAAGAAATATCTAAACTAACTAAAAGCGTTACATATTTAAACATATACAACCAGTGGTTTAGGCATTTTTTGTAGAAAACATGAATCGATTACTAAAGTGGATGAGGAACATGACTGCGCTTTTCATCGAGGTAAGCCATGCTGGTCCGTGTCCACAACTTGTCAGGGTCAGCACAGATTTTCTTGCCTTGCACTGTGGTGAAACTGCCAAAAATCACACAACAGTCAATGACTTGTACGTTATGGAGTAATATTAGTATTAGAAAACTTCTCAAAAACCCTTCATTTTTTAAGCTTTACCAAAAAAACAATGCTTGACATGGCGAGGTATGAGATGCAATGGAACCTGACCTTTGGGTCTCAAAATGTAATCAGTGGTTAATTGGTTAATCCTGGTTAATTGGTTCCAAACCCAATTGTAATATGTGAATTTCTATGAAGTAGCATTCCTTCGTCATAAATTGAATCTTTTTGTACTTAGTTTATCACTTTCTAAATATTTTGTTAATAATATTAGAGCCCTCGAGATATGAACTAACACCTCTTTAGTCACCTTTACATTTGTATCACCCAATATATTATATAAAGTAATAAATAAGCCATTAAAAAAATTATAAGTGTGGTTATGTGTGTTGCTATGAATTTGTTCTGAAGGGGAGGGGCGTGTAACATCATGACTCAATTTTATTGGATGGAGTGAGTTTCTTCAATGTTGCACACAAAGCTGCATGCAAGCATTTCCGATGCTAGTTTCACTGAAATAATTCTGATTTAATTATGGTGTCTGTATATTGCAACAGTTGCAACATAAAAGAAATGTGACTTACACCACAGCCCGCAGAGAACAAGACGGCGGCTCTTGAACGTAGTACTTTGTCAGCAGGTCTCGATGGATTTGCGTGTGTTTGATTCTACGACAACAATCTGCGAGCCTTCCTGATAAAAGGCACACCAACATAGTATAAAATAACACATCATATCAAAAGTGACCAAACTTGACATGGCGCTTACCTCGGGCTAAGGCACCGGAGACCATGACAGCAAGCAAAAAAAGGGAGACAAAGTTAACAGCCGCCATCACACGCGTCGGACCTAATCAGGTGTGAAGTGGATGTTTGCGCTGCGGGCCTTTTAAAGCCGGTACAAAGCAAAAATGTATGTCACTTGCAAGTCAAGCATGCTTGTCCTGAGAGTTGCACAAACACCTGGAAATAATGAAAACCTTGTTCCTCCCACAGAATAAACCAGCACAACTCATGGCCTTCTTTCCGCTCATGACAGTGGCCTACTTTTCTGTTGCAGTGGCAAAACGTCACTGCTCATTCTTTTGTAATTAGACTGCACCGGTGATGAGCGATGCATTTGGTACCGTGGCCTTCGGTGGGCAGAACTGATTTTTTTTTGCCAGACTCCATGACAGCTAGTATCAAAAAAACACTACAACACACAGTAAGATTGAGTATCCATAAGATTGCCATGACTACAATATTTAACCAGTATTAGTCCATACGTCCTCATACGTCTGACTTACGTAGTACATTACTGCTGGTCATTTTGAGTCAGTGACTAATTTCTACCATGACCAGCAGTAGAATGGTGTTTTTAAAGTTGTCGCTTAGAACAGCTTGGTGATAAAAAGGTTCAGACAACTCCAACTTCATACAGTTATCTACAATTAATGTTAGAAATGTAGATCAGTGCTTCTGGCAATGCTTAGGCCAGCAGAGAAGGCCTTGCTGGCCTTGACTGGACAACACTGGAATACGTCTTGGACTGAGTCTTATGAGAAATAACCAATCATCATGCAAGCCAAGGAAGTAATGTTTTAGCTTGTGTGTGATTTAAGTAATTTTTGTTTTTGAAAATTTTAATTTACCGACAAGCTGCACGGCGGTTGAGTGGTTAGCGCGCAGACCTCACAGCTAAGAAACCAGGGTTCAATCCCACCCTCGCCCCTCTCTGTGTGGAGTTTGCATGTTCTCCCCGTGCATGCGTGGGTTTTCTCCGGGTACTCCGGTTTCATCCCACATTCCAAAAACATGCTAGGTTAATTGACTCCAAATTGTCCATAGGTATGAATGTGAGTGTGAATGGTTGTTTGTCTATATGTGCCCTGTGATTGGCTGGCGACCATTCCAGGGTGTACCCCGCCTCTCGGCCGAAGACAGCTGGGATAGGCCCCAGCACCCCCGCGACCCTCGTGAGGAAAAAGCAGTAGAAAATGAATGAATGTACTGACAACATTGTCAAAACAGTTCCTAGCATAAACATCAGTAACAAGTATTTGTGTTTTTAGACTGCATAAATGATGTCATGATGTAAAAGAACATATTTTTTGTACCTGTGTTATCACAGCAATAACATTTGGAATGTTATTTTTAAATTGTCCACAAAATTAGTCAGATGGTTTCAGAGGTGAGACTCGTTTTCTCGTGATATACTGGTCATTACAGTATATGGCAGCCATACTCAAAAGTCGGACCTCAGTCCGGATTACTTACCCAGTGATGACCCTTTATGGACCCTTGGCTAATTAAAGTGAATGGGAAATGTAATAATAGCATATAATCATGCCAGTGGACCAATCACAGCGGCGGTTTAACTGACAAAGCACAGATGGTTTGAGCTCAACTGTCCGCTACAACAATAACAGGAAAATCTGCATGCAGCAATCTAAGCAATTTTATGCAGCAGATTGACTTTGTATGTGTGTTTTTGTTTGTTTTTTTCTCTTCCCCCCTTGTCCTCTGCAGAGTGGTGACACACCTGGAAGGTGCATCCCAGGTGTGCCTGATTGCCAATCAGGTGGAGCTGGCATATAAGAGGCAGGCAGCAAGCAGTGCTCGCTTGCATTGCTATGTGTACAGCCATTTTGTGTCGACAAGTTTTGGTTTGAGTTTGTGTTGGTGTTGAGGATTGCTCTTTGTTTCCTTCCCCAGTTTTTGTGGGGATTGTTTTCTGTTGCTCCTGGAATTAATACTTGAATTACGTTGACCTGCTTGTGTGCTACCTTTCCCTTGCCCGGGGTTTTCCTTTTACACTTTTGTTACACCCCATTTTGCCCTGCACACCTTTGGGACGTGATAAATACTTATAAATACACAGTGGAACCTTGATGAGGGTGTGTTTTTCGGTGAACAATGAACATTTACGCCAAAATGTTGACTCTGTTTGCGTACAATATGGCACACTGCCCAAGTCCAACTGTGTTCTTAATGTATTTTTAACACAAAATTTCCTTGTTGGCATGTGTGGGTTTTCTCCGGGTACTCCGGTTTCCTCCCACATTCAAAAAACATGCTAGGTTAATTGACGACACCAAATTGTCCATAGGTATGAATGTGAGTGTGAATGGTTGTTTGTCTATATGTGCCCTGTGATTGGCTGGCGACCAGTCCAGGGTGTACTCAATTCAAAATGGATATAAATGACAAATGAAAGGAATAAATAACCATGTTTTGCCCTGATTTATTTGTGTTTCAAAGTGTTTCTCACCTCAATAACCCAAAATGGAGACAAAGAAACTTGCATGTGCCAGCGTTTTGATAAAGTTGAGAAGTAATCAAGAAATCATGACAAAACAGATATCATCTTGTTACCACATTGTGTCTATTTGTATGTTTTGTGTTAACATTTTAGTCTTTCTGTAACAAATTAATTGGAACCAGACCTACTGGAACGGATAAATGACGCTAAAGTTACACTGCATATACAGTATGTTGATATGGTTTTCTCCCCTGCAAAATAGTTGTACTCGATGTGGCCTTTGAGTCAAAAAGTTTGCCCACCCCTGCATGAAACCATGTTCCACTTAAAAACCCCCCTTCTTTGTGGTCACTTGATCTTTCCTGCATGAGAGGAAATGGTGCAATCACATGGTTTGGTTCTGTGGCTTTCTTTGTTGAATTCTTGAAATACATCAATAACATAAATTAATTAGCATTATTATCAACATGAAAAGAGAAAAGTGACAATAGTTGTTTTGTATTTTGCCAAGTGTCCCCCAGAGGCTGCTAGGTTCTCAATGCCCTCAAATTTGCTTTTGATATGCAAACTAAATAGATTCAAACACTCATCTGTTTCAGAATTAATTTATCTTTTTGTTTTTTAGTGTCAATACAAAATTATTCAGACGCCTGGTGTTTTACACCTACAGGAGATAAAATGGCGTTGGGCGTTACTTTCATATCAAACCATCCAAGCGTATGAGAAGATTTCTACATACACCACACAGAGCTGGAAATTATTGATGCTATTATTATTATGAGTCAGTAATATTCCCATACCGTATCTCTACTGAGGTTTGCAGTCCAGTGAGTAATCTATGGAGTATTTTGCCAATATCTACCTGTCTCTCTGCACCAGGTTTTACTACTGTATATCTTACCTAAAACAGTCTTTAAATGAAAAGTACAGTATCTTCATTCAATTGCAAAACATGATTCACGCGTGTGTCCTTGGCTTAGTGAATGCTTCCTTCCTCCTTGTGGTTCTCACTTCTGCTTTTCGCTAACAAGGATTTGTATTGTTTCATTCAGAAACTCTAGGAAAGTTGCACTTCCCCCGGATCACAATTTCTTTAAGATATAATGTACAGTCGTAGACAAAAGTTTTGAGAAGGAACCAAGTTTGCTGCTTCATTGTTTTTACATATTTTTGTCAGATTTTACCATGTTGTTCGCAAAGACATAAAGATAATGAGAAATGGTTGCTTTAGGTGCAATCTTACTTGTACTAAGCAATGACAAATGCACTCGTGTCCTTGCAGGTAATGATGGTTAACAGAGGAAAAACAAAGAAAAAATGTTAAGTGCCACCCCTCCTTTTTAAAGATTCCAGTCTGTTTTTCGCACTCAATCAGAATGACAGAGTAATTGCCAGCTTTTGTCCTTGTCGGTACTCTCACCAATGTTAACCAGAGAATCACTAAAATTATGTTAGGTGGTCCTTTTGTTGCAGGGCTGAAATGCAGTGGGAAAAGTTCATTTTCATGACAAAGTGGGACTTGACAATTCATTGCCATTCATCGTATCATTCTTCATAAAATTCCATAGTCTATGCAAATTACCATCATAAAAACTGAGGCATCAAACTTTATGATAATTAATTTGTACAATGTTACAAAGAAATCCATTCATTTTCTATGCTGCTTATTCTCATTACGTTCGCGGGGGTATGCCGCAGCCTCTCCGTGGTACATCCTGGAATGGTCACCAACCAATCACGGTATAATGAAATCAATAAACAATTTAAGACTTGTGACAGCTTGTGGGACTTGATGACCAAATTTGGTTGTCGGATGTTTGGAAATGTTTGCGGTGGAAAGCCTCAGGATCTCCTTCCTTCCTCTTTTTTCTTTTGATGCAAAGGAATATGACACATGGAGAAGTGATCAGCACATGATGTGATTCCGCCGCAATCTGCAAGATATCCACTTTTTATTTCAAGGGTGCAACATCTATTGCACAATTGGATAGACTGCTGTCCACCAGTAAGTCAGTGAGTCAGTCCTTCCAAGGAGATTGGATCTAGATCACTACATTCTGTTGGTAAAGTGAAATGTGACCTAAACACACCATATCTTAATGTAACATATATGAATTAATTACATTGATTATGACTATTGTACAAAAAGAAAGAGAACTAGTAACGACTAACACACACTTATTAACACACTTATTTATATATAATGATATTATAATAATATCATTTAGATATCAAATGCAACTGACACAAGCGAGATGCGGGGTACACCCTGGACTGGTCGCCAGCCAATCACAGGGCACATATAGACAAACAACCATTCACACTCACATTCATACCTATGGACAATTTGGGGTAGGCAATTAACCTAGCATGGAGAAAACCCACGCACAGGGAGAACATGCCAACTCCACACAGAGATGCCCAAGGGGGAATCAAACCGGGATCTCCTAGAATCAGAATCAGAAAAGGTTTATTGCCATGTATGATCAAACACATACTAGGAATTTGTTTTGGTGTAGTAGGTGCATACACATCTATTAAAAAAGAATGAGAATACAAAATATGAAATACAAAATATGAAAATACAAAATATACAGAATAACAGTATAAATATATGTACACAGTCTGTTTTTGTTTGTTATTCCGGAAGTGCAGTCTGATTGTTTTTCCTAAGAGTCCAAACTGAGCGTTAATGTAACGTATACAATGAAAGTGTCAAAGTGGCAGGATGAGGCAGAGGTGGGGTGTGAACTCCTAGCTGTGTGGCCTGCACGCTAACCACTTGCACACCGTGCAGCATATGTTAAAACATATATAATGATATTAAACAAATACTGTTGGCTACTTTGCGGATTTCACTTATTGTGGATTATTTTGGGAATATTTTGCTGTGCAATAAGCAAAGATGTATTATTTGTTTTCTTATCCAGATTTTTTCAACATGAATGTGTCTGGACTTGTTAGATTCATTGATTCCTCTGAGCGAGTGTCATGTTGAAATGTCAGGAAAGGAGTGTGTCACCTAACTGTGTCCCCTCCCAAACACACACACCACAAAATAAAGAAAGATGATGCTTCCGGTCAGTTTGGTTCCTCTTTTTTTTGTACTATAAAACCTGGAGGTCTGGCCAGAGGAGATCAGCCTTCTCCGACCAGATCATACAGTCAGCTTTGTCCAAAACCATCTGGAACATCTCAGACAACAACCATGCAAGTGTCCACCACAAGACTGGCTTGTTTGGCTCTTTTCATGGGCTACCTGGCACTGGTTGCTGCAGGACCTGGTAAGTTACTCAGCTTATCTCGGTTGGAATTGGACAAAATTATATACTGTATAAGATCTCATAATTTGCATTTAATGTAAACAGGAATAAAGGTAACCACATGCTGCACCAAGAGCAGCATCGGAGAGATCAACGCTCCAATCATTGGCTACAGAATCCAGAGGAGGAACCTTCCCTGTGTCCGTGCTATCATGTAAGAAACTATGATCCTCCAATACTTAATAATGATAAAACTGTAATGTGAGTAATTATTCTTTTTAATTTCCCACCCAGATTTGAGACCACTGAGGGGGAGGTTTGCAGCCACTGGAAACAGGACTGGGTCATTAAGAAGCTCATGGAACTTGAGTGAGTAACTGAGCATTTATTGAACATTTTCACACATCACAATTACACACATAATGTAACTCAACGTAATTTTGTATGTTTCACAGGGAAGCCCGCAAAGCCAGTGTGAACACCACTGTGCCCTCTAATTAATGAAAAGAACCTGATGATGATACACACACACACACACACACACACACACAACTGCCTGAAATTAATTTAAAATATTTAAAATTGTTTTAACTTATTATTTATTCTTAAAAATATTTATATGTCTGATATATTTACAGTGGCCTGTTCATTGAATGTAAGAGATGTATTTCATACTAAACTAAATAAAGATTCCTCATTACTATGCTGTGTTGTTCCCTTCACTAAAGAGGCTTTATAGTTTTGACTTCTCACAAGTTTTCACTTGGTCAATTGTACTTCATTGGGCCAACTTGATGAGGTTCAAGGGTGTCAAATGAGTGAAACAACTACACGGGTCTCGTTTGCCACCTGGTGGAGTTTCTATGTTACTGCAGTGCAGAGTCATAGAGGGAGTCATCTTGCGTGACTGACGCATGTAGAGCCCCTGTGGCTTCCATAGCAGAAATAGCTACAAAGCCTTCTTGACAGTCTTGTCATGCATGAGTTTGCATGAGCTAGTGGGCAGGACGACTCATCAAACATCTTAAGGCGCCCTCCAGCCAATGGGAAGGCTTCATGGCTTTTTGTTGTTGTTGTTGTTGTTTTATTTAACAAGCAGGTGTCACGCCACTGTGCTAGCAGGACAGAAGTGGGCCCACGCAGTTAAAAAAAAAAACTCATGTACATCCATTGCAAAGATTTTCTGCTTAAATGACTAAATTTTGCATTACAGCTGACCCTTTGACCTCTACTGGTAATTTCAGGGCCCCGTTTCACGAAGCAGGTTTAGTGAAAACTCTGAGTATGTTAACCCTGAAATGAGGGAAACTCTGAGTTTTCCGTTTCAAAAAGGGAGGTAAGTCAAACCAGAGACAGAGGAGTAACTCCAGCCTGTTTCACAGAGAGAGGTAACTTAACCTCGGTGTCAGTTACTATGGCAACAGACTCTGTGAACATAACCTGGTCGGGACCAGGTTTTCTTCAATGAACCTCGAGTTTCTTTCTGTCTCCGCCCTCTTACGCTACACACGGTGTGATTCATTCATTGTCGCGCGTGTTTAAAGCCAGTTTGGTCGTTTTTCATAATTACCATCACCAACAGCAGTAAAATAAACAGAAAGACAAAAAAAAATTTATTTGGTCTTCTTTATTTCCAACAAATAAGGGAAAAAATGGTTTCTTACTTTTTAATTGTTACAATCATCAACACAATTCACCTATGACCATGCACCCACCTCTAACTTGTGTTTTAATAATTCAATTTCCAGATCCGTTTTAGTTATCTGGCGGTCCAGCAGCACCATTTCTTTTTCTGTTTTTTGTACTGTTTTTAATAAATGCACTTTGTAGATTTCTTTTAGTGGTAGCTGGGAACACATAAGGATGACATTATACAGTTGCACATGAATTCCACTGAATTAACCTCTGGAATTTACTGAATATCTCACTGTGTCAATCTGTGCTGTGGAGGTTGAGGGACCCTCTTCCTGCTGCCCAGCCATGCTCTGTTAAAATGGATAAGAATCCGTTAATACTTCAGTGTAGGCTAAAAGTCACTATAATCCAAAAAAGCATGTAAAGACATGTGAATGGAGAGGAAATCAGTAACATCAAGATTTTACCTCTGTAGGCCTCTCAGGCTCCCTCTCAGACACCACAGAGAAGGCAGCAGACATTGTGGTCCCATCATCTTCATCATCCTGTTTAGAGTGTTGTGTTTCACTATGCTATACTTTAAATATGGCATAATCTCTGGACTATTGGCTACTTACAGTTAAAGTGGCACATGGATCCACTAGACCAGGGGTGCTCACACTTTTTCAGCATGCGAGCTACTTTTAAAATGACCGAGTCAAAATGATCTACCCACTACAAAAATGCAAAACATCTATTTATTTTCAAATGTATTGAGGATTATTTGTACGTACAATGTATGTTGATGTACCTTACGTAACCAAATGAGCCAATATTGCAAAACACACATAATTAACTATTAACATTTTTTGTAATTACCTGAGTTTACTTTGATGACTTGCACTGAATTGAATCAGCCAGGGATGCATAGTCCGGACAGTAGCTGCTGATAGCCAGCCTCAAGCACACTTCCAAATGTTTATCAGTCATGGATAATATCCGTATCACAATATCCGTATAATATTCCATATCCGTATGGAAGTGATATGTTTTTTGCCTTTTTACTTGGTCCAGCTCCTTCACTCATTTTAGTGACCATAAACTTTAGCGAGGGCTTAAAATCTCGCAATTCGCCGACTAGCTTAGCACTTTGCATCGTTGTTTACGCATGAGCGGTGACCTAAAGGTCAAAATTCAGTTGTCATCTGATTGGTTGTCCTGTATGTCAATCAAGTAACGGGGATGGATTATAGGCGGACATCGTAAGTTCTGCTGCACTTAGAGACGTTGTTTGATTTGATTGGTCACCCGAAGGGCAACATTCTGTTGTCATCTGAATGGCTGCCCTGTATATCAATCAAGTGACTGCATTGATGCTGGGATGATATTTTTTTAATGTCACGCCGCGATCGACCAGCGATCGACCAGTACCACCCCCGCGATCGACCGGTAGCTCGCGATCGACTTAATGAGCACCCCTGCACTAGACCAAGTACGCCTTCAGAATCTGTTGAGACAAAAGAAAAACACATGAAAGGGAAATTAACATTGAACTATAGGCCCCAAAAAAGTTTGAGGCCTATTGCATCTTATCAAGGCTGGTGGCTCCTGTGTAATCATGTCCGAGGATGAGGTTCCTCCAGGGATCCCCTCTGCGACTGGCCTCCCGACAGTCTGACTCATGGCCAGCTCCTGTGCCTCGGTCAGACGTGGTGGGGGTGGTCCTCCGCCAGTTTTGCGGGCAGATGCCCGCTTTCTGTTGGCTGAGTAGAAGTTAGATGTTGCTTTTCATATGTCTGATTTAACTGTATACAGGCGAGGACATTTATGTGTGTGAAAACAATATTATGTTGGAGATAATGCACACTGAAACAGCCGCTGAATGATATTTAGTGGTAAACATGATTAAAAAGAGGCACCCTGACTGTTATGCTGAGGGCTTACCTGTTTGAACAATGTTTTTATATTTCATCTTCAGCTGCTTCCACGTTCTTTTTTCGCCGGTGGGATTACATCTAAGTGACATAAATTGTAGCTATAACACCATTCTACTTGTTTGCATCTGTAGCCTAATATTATTGTGATTACATAAATGTATATAATAAATTTAAACTTACGCATTGACTCGAGCACTAATCTTCTCCCACGCCGACTCGCGTTCTTTCGCTGCTGCAGCCGTGTTGCTTTTCTTTTTAAAAACGCTTTCAAATTCGCCGTATGACCGCATTAATATATCCAGTTCCAGAGGACTGAAATATGACTATCTTTTCTTATCACTCGTTGCTATGGTGAATCGAGGGAACGGGGCTCCATTGATCAGGGCTTTTTAAAGTCGTGGTGCACGCGCTTAACTCAGAGTGAACAAACTCTGTGTTGATTGAACCAATTGAAATCACCTGTTCTGAAACCCGTAACTCAGAGTTTCCTGTCTCAGAGTAGATCAACTCAGAGTTCAGGGTTAGACTCCAGAGTTGGTTGAACCTGCTTCGTGAAACGGGGCCCAGCACAAGTGATCGGGTGTGTTGTTTTTAGCATTTTAACCTCCGTACAAGAATTCTATGGATTAAGCATTCTTTTAAGATTTGCATACTTCATGTGCAAATCAAAATACTTCTATTTTAATTTCCGACTTTGTTAGTTGCATTTATTCATGACCACATCAAATGAGTGGAAACTCTATATACTTTACATGAACATGCTACAATGAGGATGAGTGGTTTGCATGTTGGCTGGGATCTGGGTTCGAATCACCACTTGGGCATCTCTGTGTGGAGTTTGCATGTTCTCCACGTGCATGCGTGGGTTTTCTCCGGGTACTCCGGTTTCCTCCCACATTCCAAAAACATGCTAGGTTAATTGGTGACTCCAAATTTTCCATAGGTATGAATGTGAGTGTGAATGGTTGTTTGTCTATATGTGCCCTGTGATTGGCTGGCGACCAGTCCAGGGTGTACCCCGCCTCTCGCCCAAAGACAGCTGGGATAGGCTCCAGCACCCCCGCGACCCTTGTGAGAAAAAGCGGTAGGAAATGAATGAATGAATGAATGTGCAAATCTGTCTAACTCTCTCACTTGACATTACCATCTGAAGAACCCAGTCCTGTACGTAATACACTATAGACAACACTGTATTTGTTTTAACACTTGCAGTAGTTTACAAACAGAGAACAGGAAGGGCAATTATCACACAATGACACCCAAAACTTGACAATTTACACATTTAGCCTCCACTGCGACATTATGCAACCATGAGGTGTTTATGTGGGCTCAAAGTGCTGATAATATTCCTGTAGGTCTGCACATCTCATTCTCTGTGGCATTTATTTCTATGCCCGCTTCCTGGGTTCATAACCATAAACATCTTCATACATTCCACTACTCCTCCCTCAATAGATACATCCCCCACTTTCACCGCAGATTATGGAATATTTAGAACCCATGCATGCATAATTGCTCTAATTTAATTTGTTACACATACCGCCATACTTTTCCCAGTGGGAACAAGACTAATATCCACTGTCATAATTTCATGCTGTGCCTTTATAAAGCGCAGGGTGCAGGTAGGGGTGTTTTACTTCATCAGCAATCTTGCTTCTGAAAATGTATTTATTTAGCTGTGATAAAAAACTTTGCCCCCCACCCCCACCCCCGGCTCAACATGGCCTAGTTCATCTGCAGAAATCCAAATGTGGAGCAACATCTTCAACTCCAATGTTGCATTCAACATGTTACATGCTTTACAGGCAACACTGCACTGGTTTTGGTTTATGTTGTATATATTATATGTATGGATGTTTGTGTGGGGTCTTTTGTGACTTCTTGGATGAGTCTTTGCGGCGCTCTTTGGGTGATTTGGGTTGGGTGGCAACGACTGGGAAGGTTCACCACCGTTCCATGTTTTTACCATTTGTGGATAAAGCCTCTATGTTTTAATGGGGGTAGGTACTCCGGTTTCCTCCCACATTCCAAAAACATGCTAAGTTAATTAGCAACTCCAAATTGTCCATAGGTATGAATGTGAGTGTGAATGGTTGTTTGTCTATATGTGCCCTGTGATTGGCTGGCGACCAGTCCAGAGTGTACCCCGCCTCTCGCCTGAAGTCAGCTGGTATAGGCTCCAGCATATCCCCACTGCCTTAGTGAGGATAAGCAGCATAGAAAACGGATGGATGGATCTGAAACGTTTAAGTGTGACAAACATGCAAAAAAATCAGGATGTGGAGAAACACTTTTTTTTCCACGCCAATGTATATACATATGCATTTTCACATTGGAGCAGATAAAACCTGACCTTTTAACCTGCCCTTCGAAAACTCGCAAAAATTCATAGAATGAGCAAAACGGCTTGTGGATCAGCAATCAAAATGAATGGAACCAAAATAGCAGTACTCTCAAAACTCTCATACTTGTATTTAATTGCGTACCTAGTATGAGTATGTGTGTCTTTTTATATGGCCTTTAGTTCTGTTCAGCTCCATTAACAAACAGTAGTCAGTTCTTTGTACTTGATGACAGTATGGGAGATGGTGACTCATGTTGTTCTCATTATGACTTGTGCTGTCCTCTGCCCTTCCACACGTCAACATTCGCACCTTCCTCCTTGTCCTGCCACATTGCTGATGACGTCAATCATGCTTACTTTGTCTGGCCTATGGGGGGCGCTGCATGCATGGGCAAATCCACTCCAGGCAGGTTGAAAATGGCAAACATCCGTCATAACAGTAACACAATGGGGTAGGTGTATTTGCTTAAATGTCAAATGCATGCATTGTGTGGGCCAATATGTGGGGCAGCTCGTGGCTTCAGTTTCACCCCCGTGTGTTTGTGTGTGTAAGTTTACTGATAAAAGAAAAGGTAACTTGATAAACTTGACAATTGTGTGCTTTGACAGCTTAATCCTCGCAGAGCCTGCGAAACACAGCCTCTTATCATCAGCTTGCTGCTCCTCGGTGAGAAAAACACCTTGTCGTTATGTTGATGCTCTATATTTAACTCTACTAGTCTCATCTGGACCATGTTATTCTTTAAGAGGTCACCATATTTCAAGTTAAATGATTAGCAGCAAGCAAAAGTTAATTTGAAAAAGTTTTTTTAATCATGCCTGTCCCAGATTTTATTGTGTAACCAATTAAAATAATTAATACCCTGGTCATTTTGAGTTAATGTAGATTTTTAGCTGGAAATGCTTTGTTGTTTTGTTTTTTTCATCTTAAATGTTCCTATTCTTCAAAATATTGTTAAAGCAGCCGCTTGAAACATATTTTTCAAAACTGCTAAGCTAACTAATTCTGTTTTAAGGCAAAATGGATAGATGTTTAGTTCCTGCAGTGGTCGGGTAAACAAGGGGAAAATAAAACACCACAGAATATGCTCCGGGAAAATATATTTGTGGGGAAATATTGAGGCCTGAACAGTAATATATTCCCAGAGGGAAGATTCACTGTGCCACACTTTGAAAATATGTTAATATGAACATATTAACATACCAGAAAGTGGAGGGGTTTTGACCCATTCCCTTGTGGTTGACAGCCCTGTGCTACTAATACAAGCAAACCTTCCTTGGTTTTCCATGTTCCATATACTCCCTTAAACTGTTCCCACTATGACCTGTGGACATTAAGGAACTGCTACATTCCAACATGTAGCAGTGCTACATTACAATCCAACTGTAGCACACCTTACAATGTGGTTTTAAGAGCCTTCTAGACATTAAATGACACTTCTGTAGCCACTTGTATTACCTGATATAGTTGACATAATGGAAAAGAATAAATATGACATTACATAGATTCATTGACAGGATAGTCGTGGTCATTGTTTCATCAGTGTATCGTTCCTGACACCTTGTGGGCGGTGTAGTAGAATACTACTGCAATGGTGCAGTGAACATTCACTAGGGAGCTGCTGTCAGCCACAACTCACTCACTCACCACATTGCTAACCATACTAACACTCACCTACTCTACTTCCCAGGCTCCGTCTCTTTAAGACACACACAATGTCACAGTTATTACACCACAGTACATACTCTATAACATCTTCTAAAGGCCTTATATTTATATTTGTGTTCATTTAGCCAATGATTGAAAATACTTACTTTGGGCAAATAATATGTACAATTTGATTATATAGATGTACCTTTATTCATCCCTCAGTGGGGAAATATGCATATGTTTTAACTACTAACGGGCCATATTCAACCACAAAACAGTGATAATGTTATGTAATTTTTGAAAAAACTCAGTAGATTGAGGGCGCGATGTTGGAACCACAACGTACCAAGATGTACTGTATAATGTTTTTGTTTTGAGCATTGTTATATCTGGCAACACTGCTCCTGAGGGCCTCTCCCTTCTTTTTGAACACCAGTGGCCGGGTGAGAAAAGCCAGTTGGGGATTTGTTTTTTTTGGGGGGGGGGGTGTAAAGAGAAAGGATCACCATTGAGATGTCCACCCACATAAGACCCCCTCTGGTCACCTGCGTGGGTTTGGGTTGAAAGAAAGGCAAGGGTGCACACATACACAGGCACAGAAAAAAGAAAAAAAGCCAGCTTTGCAACACCACATGTCCAAAATGGCAAGAGTGTTTGGAGTTAAAACAAATCAGCAAGAAACTTTCTGAAAACTACCAAAAAAAATAGACCACTGTCTGTCTGTGTAATAGCTCTTCACCGCAGAGAAGTTGAAAAGCTCTCAAAATACATTTGGCATCCTCTTCAAAAATGTTTATTCCAATTCCTTCTGACAGTCAAACGTGTACAAGAACGTGCTCCTCGCTGGTTTATTGTGAAGAGTTATAGTAAATGACTTGTGGAATTATTTGTGAGCCCAGAAGCTTGTGTCCTCTCCATCTCCTCCTACATCCCATCTGCCCTGTGTGTCCACAGTGTGGGTGACTGCAGGAGCTGCGGGGGTGATGAGGAATTATTGTGGGGAAAAAATGATAAGAAAACTTGTGATGTAACAATCTGAGTTGCACTTGTGCTGTTCAGGCCGACTCAAGGAGCCCGAACAGAAGAAAAATGGTGGGGGTTTCAGAAATGCAATAACCTTTGTGACATCAGAAGGCGCCTGGAGGTGTTTTTTAGTCTGGCAGAGCAAACACCTCGGCCCGTCCAGACTCTTGAGGATACTCTATGCCAGGAGAGGTGAGAAGAACACAGGAGAGGAGTATTTTTAGGGGTAGTCTCTTATCTAAGGATTCGGGTCACATCGCTGAGGGGGGAGCACGGTCCAGGCTCTCCGCCAAGGAGAGATAAGGATGAGTGGAACAATAAAAGCCCTCACACACACTTGAACCCCCACAAAGACGCATAGTTTTATAAGACAACACAAGCGTCACTGCTTAATAGACATGGAAGTTGTTGACTTATTTTGTGTAAAACCTACCTAAACCAATAAAGGATCCATTACATTTCGGTTCAGATCTGGATATATCTATATATTTTTACAGTCACTGTCCCGTCTGTGTAACTCAAACGTCTGGTATACTGAATCTTGAGCATTTGGGCATCTTCTGTATACTGGACATCCTTAGTCGTTATTCTGAATGTGCCCTACGATTTGCTGGCGACCAGTCCAGGATGTATACCGCCGCTCACAAAAAGTCAGCTGGGATAGGCTCCAGCTCATCTGTGATCATAATAAGGACACATGATATGTGGAGTCACTCTACTAGACTGTTTATCTTTCTTGTGTTGTCTCCCTCTCTACTGTATCCCTCTGAGGACAGAAACGCCAGCTGGACAGATGGAGGGAGAGAATTTTGACTCTGTTTATGTAAGTGCATACACATATGCACACACACACACACACACACACATACAGTGGTGTGAAAAAAGTGTCTACCCCTTCATGATTTCTCTTCGTATTTTAGATCACCATTTTTAGAAACATTTTATTATCAAGGGAGAAAGAAAATCCAAACCTACAGTACATAGCCCTGTGTGAAATGTGTTTGCTTTCCCTATTAAAACATAACATAACCAAACAATTGAGATCTATCAGTCTGGAAAAGGTCATAAAGCCATTTCTAAAGCTTTGGGACTCCAGTGAACCACAATGAGAGCCATTATCCTCAAATGGCAATAACATGAAACAGTGGTGAACCTTCCCAGGAGTGGCCAGCCACTCAGTTAGTGTCAGTGTTCAAGATTCAGAAAGACACTGTGCAAAAACTGTCTGCATGGCAGAGTTCTAAGACAAAAAACACTGCTGAACAAAAAGAACATTAAGTCTTGTCTCAGTTTTGCCAGAAACATTTTGATCATCCCTAAGACCTTTGGGAAAATATTCTGTGATCTGACGAGACTAAGGTTTAACTTTTTGGAAGATGTGTGTCCCATTACATATGACATAAAAGGAACACCGCATTTCACAAAAAGAACATCATACCTACAGTAAAATATGGTGGTGGTAGTGTGATGGTCTGTTAACCAAGACACACAGTCCAAAACTTCAGTTTGTTTGGTAAAACATTGTCCAGGGTTTGTAGTGACGACCATTATTCTGCGTGCTTGCAATCGATCTGTTGACTTCACAGGCATTATCTCCAGACGACTGAATGTTACTACGATTGTACAGTTAGTAAGCCTGTCTATGATTTGTACACTTCAAAATCTTAGACAGGTCCTCCAGTGAAACAACACAAATGAAACTCCAGGGGTTGTGCAGAGATTTTCTTGGGGATGTCCTTGTTGTGACTGTCTGTCGACCATTACTCCCCATGCTTACAATAGATGTTTATTCAAGTCACAAACATAATCACCAAAAGCCTGGATGTCACTAGCAAGGTAAGTAAACCTGTCTAAGTTTTCCACACACCACCCCTAGATACAGAGTGAGGCGCAGATAATTCAATCCATGGAGTTTTGTATTTTGGGGGGATATCCTTGTTGTATAACAGTGACGATTCTCTGTTGACCAATCATTGGACAGCAGTGTGTCTAGCTCCAGCCTTTGTCCACAGTTGGTACAGTGTAGTACAGATTGGTTATTTTGGTACCCTTCCCAACTTATCGCGCTACTTTGTAAACACAGAGCTCTCGCAGAAGCCAGCGCTCTGTGTTGGACTGCGAGCTGAAATCCCTCCAGGAATATCTTAGTGAGCCTTTGAGGGAAGATCCTTTTTCAAACACCCAACAACCACCCCACTCCCTCCCCGCTTCCAGCACCACCAGCATCATACATACTCCACCAACACCCAACCAGCCAATCGACTCCTGGCTGTGTGCTGTCCCTGCTCACTCTTCCCTGCTTCCTTTGTTCGTCTCTCTTGCCGCCCACACACCTAGCATCCCTAGGGCTTTTCTCTCGCACACATTCACACGTTTACATTTGGCGACTGTGTTTCATTTCCTCGTGTTCCGTCTTTTTGTCTGGATCTCGATCACATGAGTCACTTGAAGATGCTGCATGCGTCTGTGTTAGCGTGTAGAAAAACACACACATTCACACCATCTGTATTTAGAGTGCCACAATACAGATGTGTGGGCAGCGGCCATCTGGGGAGCCCATCGGAACAAAAGAAGTGTACGTCTGTGTGTGTGGACGCGTTGGTGTGTTGAAGTGTCAAGAGCCAGACTTAAAGTAGGGGGCCCGCTAGGGATCCCCCGTTCTCCTCGAGAGAGTTGTGAATCTCACAGGAGAATGGGAAAACATCCCAACGGTCATCAATCAAAACTTTGGTGGCATGAATGACCAGAAACAACGGATCCATCTCACGCGAGTCCCACCCACCTGCGCCACCACGCCATAGGCCTTCCACTTCTGCCGCTGGACGCCATTGGGCGAAGTGGCCAAATCACGTTCCCCTCTAAGGCTAATTCGGCCTTTGTGATTGCGCAGTCAATCGTGGCATTGAGGGAGAAAGAAACGTGAAAATGGTATTATGGTTGATGGGGGGGAGAGTGACACATCGAAAGCACAAGTTCTTTTTTTTTCTTTTTAATTTAGCGTCTCCAAGCGGCAGATGCTCAGCCCAGCTCCATTAGGATGCCTAACACCGAATCAACATGGTTTCAATGTGAAAACAAAGACAAAAATAAGATGGGGAAGTGTACATAATGTACAGTTTGACTCAAAATAACAATATTTTATATTTTTGACACATGAAAGTGGTTAAACATGTACATATATCTTGTTAAAAATGACATGATAATGAAACATATTCTTCATGACCACTGAAATATATCAGTTTTCAACAAATCCTGCCATTATATACATGCACAGGGATGAAAAATTAAATACCTAAAACATAAATCAGTGCAGTTTAACATTTACTTCTTCATGCAGTGCTTCCACAAAAGTTCTCCACAGCCTTTTGAGAGCAGAGGACAGTGTAGGAGGACAGGTCACGAGGCTGGTCTTTGTTCACCCCACCATGTTTTCATTCTTTCTTTTTTTTGTTCCCCAACTGCTCTCACTTGTAGTGATATTATTCTAATATGAGCATTTTTATGAACTCTATTAAGGTTTCAGAGAAAAACTCAGCATTAAAAAAGTGCGAGTAGAGCTAATTGGCATTTGTGAAGCGTCAATGAATAATAATCACCAACAGGGGGCGCTTTAGTCCTGTTTGTTCCAATTGTGCCTGAAGCAGTACAGCAGAGGTGACCACATTATTGAAACACTTCAAAGCTTTCAAAGCAAATTATGGCATATTTCAGTGAATGTTTGTGCACACTGTATATGTTGTAAACATACTTTACTAGATCGTGTAAGCGGAATAAATTGTTAAATTGGGTGCACTCTTACAGAGAAAAGAAAATACATTTTTACACGCGTACGTTATGATAAAAATATCAAATAATACTTTTTTCACGGTTTCTAAAAACGTTATAATTTCTTATTGACCCAATTGATGCTTGTCATTTGCCTCATGCAGTCTCAATGACCATTACGGGAAGCATCCGAGGAAGAGACCTCCCCGCTATCCTCTGCATCCAACTCACTCCACCACACACACACACACACACACATACGCACACCCTTGGCGTCTTCATTCACACACACTTTTCCCACCGGGATGGATCTTCTGCAGCCAGCGCGCACAGCCAGTAGCCAACACGGACGCTTCCCCTCGCAACACATGGCTGCTCATGTCGGACGAATATTCTCGGCGTTTATATGGATAATAGGAATAGTTTCCAGCTCCAGGACGAGGATTTACCCTGCAAATGAAGGTAAAGAGAGACGGAGACTGCGTGACTGTGCGCGATGTGGGTTTTTACGCTGGGAGGAAGACCTGGCTTGTGTGCGTCCTCGGATTGTTAGCTTTTATATGAAGGCTAAAAAGTTGACATTTGACATCTTTTTTCCTGTTGTGCTGTTGCTCATTTAAGCACAGTTAGATGTCATGTAGGTTCAATTGTTTTCTTCCGAAGAACCTATTGATGATGCATAACATACAGTTCTACCTGAGCCAAGTTTTGGGACACACTATGCCACAAACTTGATTTTTGAATCTTCTCAAGACCGGTTGGGTAATTCTTTACTTCCAACTTTGAGGGAATATTTTGAGCAAGGCACTTTTATGTGTTCCAGTGGACAGTGATTTGTTTGGTGTGGAACACCTTGCCTTCATTAGGTCTAACATGAATTATCCTATCTAATAGATGATCTTTCACTAGCATTTTTACAGTGGACAATTAAACATAGCACATAGAGGATCTTTGACTAGCATTTTTGCAGTATATCCCTAAAAACAGCAGAGTACATTTATTATCACACAGATAAGTGTTGTTGCTGTAGATGGTTAAAAAAAGCATCATCCTTTTTACTATATATCTCTAAAAACGGCACAGCATCCTTGCTGCTGCATAGATGATCTTTGACTAGGAGTTGTGCCAACATCTTCACAGCGGCAGAGCACCCTTCTCATCTTCATGAATGACCGACGAGTTTTCAAATGGCCAAAAATAAATAAATAAATCCCAAAGACACACACGAAAATACTCAACAAACCCCTGCCGAAGAGTGGGAGCAAATTGTCTTCCATTTGCTACCAGGCGTCCCAATATTTTTGTCCATATTGTGAACGTGAACACCTTGATCGAGTTATTTCTCTATTTATATTTCTCTACACATTATATAAGTTGTATGCTCGTAATTGTGGTATATTGTCATTGAAATCCACACTAGAAGCTGCTATAATGATGGATCCACACTGATAAATGTATATACTGTATATATGTATATATATACGTATATTTGAAATTGACGCATGGAGTACTTTGTGTGTGTCATTTTTAGTGACCCTGCTGGATACCAGGACAGTGCCAGGAGAGCTGAAATGGGCAGCAAGTCCCTCAGAAGGAGGGGTGAGTGGAATGTGGCCATTTCTCTTATTTATCTTTTAATTTTTGAACACTGTGGACAACCTGCTGTCTTTTTGGACATCACACACACACACGCATGCACATGCACATGCACACACAAGTCTGGAAACTTTACATATTCATCCCACAGATTTGGAAATGAGCTGTCCACCCAGCCTAAGTGCTAACATGAGCTAGTTGGCATTGTGTTTGGCACACTAAATGGCATAAAGCAGCCTGGTGGTGGGTGTTTTTTTTTTTTTTTTTTTTTACTGTCAACTGTGCATTAGCCAGAGTGAATTGTGAAAATATGAACTTGTCTTTACTTTCACAGTGCATTGATTCTCTCACTTAGTTGTTGGTTTAAGAGTTATTGGTGAACTTGACTCCTGTTTCTAGGCTCTTTATACACTCATTCTTTCACAGACGACTTGATTGACAGGGTCCTGGTCCGCGAGCACTGAGCTTTTGATTACGCCCCCCCACCCCCACCCCTCTCCCACCCTTTCTGCCGCTTTTCTGCATCCCCTTGCTTCACATACACACACATCACAGGGGATCTCTTTGCCGGGGCAAAGCTTTTCTCCCGCTGGCAGCTGCAATTTTCAGTCAGTTAACAAAGACTCCAAATGAGACGAGACAGGGAGGCATCACACCTCATTTTCCTGTACAGCCCACTTTCCAAACACCCACACGCATAAAAACATGCATACCGCACCAGCAGCATGTGCTCATGCCCTTGTTCACGCACGCATGCTCTGAAGATGCATGTGAAGCCTCCCGAGCATGAGCCATCGTATATCGGTTATGAAATTTTAATTTCTTGGCGCTAAATAAACTCTTTATGGGACCTTTTGATGAGATAGAAAATCTGTGGATGATGTGTAATATTGTCTACAACGGCTTTAAGTGATGAGGACATATGGCATGTTATACTGGCTGTAAATTAGGAAGAAAAGGTAGCGACATGGCAGCCAATTCCTAAAAACAGCAAAGCGCTCCTTTTATGCAGACAATGTTTTACTAGCATCATAGTAAGCACCTTATTTATAAAATATGTTCGATTAGGGTTTTTGCATTCAATTCAAAAAAGAAAAAGCACACTTCTGTCATGTAAAGGGGCAAGGACCTGTCAAGGATCTTTGACTAGTGTTTTTGCAGTAGGTCTACAGAAGAGTCTTCCTGCCATATAGAATATTTTTGACTAGCTTTTTTACAGTGCATCCCTAAAAACAAAAAAAGCAGAGCGCTCCTGTGATATACATGGTGTTTACAGAGCACTATTGTCATTTAAATAATATTTGACTACTGTTTTTCCAGTAGGTCCTCAAAAACACCCGAGCACTCCAGTCATGTAGAAGATCTTTAACTATAGTTTTTTTTGCATTGCATCCCTAAAAACAGCACAGTACTCCTGTCAAATAAATGATCTTTGAATAGTTCTTATGCAGTAGGTTGAAACAGCCGAGTCAGTGTTTTTACCATACCATGCTTAACTGATTCTGTACTCTTGCTGCTGTGCAATACAAATTTCCCCACTGAGGGACGAATAAAGGCATATCTTAATCTTAATCTTAATAGGTTCTTAAAAACAACAGCACTGCTGATATATCAGGTATTTTTGGGAAGAGTTAACATACTTCTGTTTTAATTTCTAACTTTGTTACTTGCATTTATTCATGACCACGTTAAATGAGTGGAAAAGCCCTGCGACTGTATATACTTTACATGAACATGCTACATTGAGGATGAGTGGTTTGCATGTTGGCTGGGATCTGGGTTCGAATCACCACTTGGGCATCTCTGTGTGGAGTTTGCATGTTCTCCCTGTGTGTGCGTGGGTTTTCTCTAGGTACTCCGATTTCCTCCCACATTCCAAAAACATGCTAGGTTAATTGGCGACTCCAAATTGTCCATATGAATGTGAGTGTGAATGGTTGTTTGTCTATATGTGCCCTATGATTGGCTGGCGACCAGTCCAGGGTGTACCCAAAGTCAGCTGGGATAGGCTCCAGCATACTCCAGCGACCTTAATAAGGATAAACGGGATAGAAAATTGACAAGAAATGTAAATGCACCAAAAAAAAAAAATCCCTTCACTGCTTTGCTTAAAGGCACCAGGGATCAATCTAGCACCTCCAGACTGACCCACAGGCATCCTAATGGAAGAGATGACATACTCACACTAACAAGCTGGGCTCATGCTATAATGGTGAGTCCAATAAAAAATGTCAGCTAATGTTTAAGAATTAAATTGTCATTTTGTAGTGTGACTCCACACACAGACACACACGCTGATCTGATGAATTCATTAACGGATGTGCGCTATAAGCCATGATTCGCTAAGTGTCATAATCAGTACTGATGACATATCGATCAAGGTTCACTGCACACATGTCCATGCACACCGCCCTCGCTTCACCCCCACCTTCCCACCAGTGTGCATGCGCCTTCCGTCATTCATGCACCCTCCCTCGCGTTGTCCCTCATTGGACATGGCACATTTAAGTGTGTGTGGCTCTCAGTTGTAGGCAGAGAGCAGATTATTATTCAGTGGCAATAAAAAGCCAATTTGGAGTTGGTAGCCTCGGCGGTCATTCGAGGGGTCGCAGTACAAGGCAAGTGGCCGCCTCTATTGAGATGGATGGTGCAGTGAAGGCTGGGCCTGCTTCACTTGCATGGAAATGTGACTGTAAAAAAGACCAAAAAAAAACTGGCATGGCAACCGCTGCAGAATATCGATGCAACAATGAATGGCTGCAGTCAATGAAGCTATGAGCACCATACAGCACGAGGAAGCAGTGCAGATTCTTTTAGGCTTTGTTTAAAATCACTACTTAAGTCATTTGACCTATGTTCACCAATGTAGAAAATATAACTACTTTCCAGATGGCACTGTTGTGGACTGTTTTGTAAAATGATTAACTGTTAGAGGCCGGCATCTGAAACTCTACAAAAGACAATTTCATGCTCACAAGGTTTATTTTTAAACACATTTCATTGTTTTCCTCCTGGGTTTCCTTCCTCCTGGCAGCATCATTTCAAAGCATCTCAACTTGGCAGCAGATGCTTTGGACAAAATAAAGTGATTAATCATAATGTCTGTAGTTTCGGACATACTTTTTTTCCACTTTTTTCCACTTTAATATGTACTAAAATCTGAGCTACATTAGTTCATATAAACACAATAATTTGCCAATAATTGTGGACAGTAAAATCCCATGTCGTGGCAACTCAAATTTTCCGAGTTGTATATCTCAGAATTTAGTGCATGGTACGAAAAAATATCTTGTTAGTCAAAGAGAAATATTTGTGACCTTGATTATATATGTTCATTCATGTTATGTGTTTATTTAAATTAAAATACCGTATTTTCTGGACTATAAGTCGCTCCAGAGTATAATTTGCACAAGGCCAAAAATGCATAATGCATAAAAATATTTAATACTGATTTTGTTGATTATCATTATTTTTAGACATTTTAATTAACATACTTTTTATACAAATGTTTTATACTGTATAATTTTCTTATATTTGAAAACCTTGCTAAGATTTAGTTTCACCAATACTGTACTGGTAATCTTTTAAGTAGTAATGGTACTACTTGTAGTAGTAGTAGTAGTAGTAACAGTCATGCACCTGTAAGAATGAAGTCAACCTAAGTAAATTAATTTATATAGATAACAAGTGGCGATGCGTGTGGAATGTAATTGAATGTGAGACCACTCACTTAATAGAACTTGTCAAAGTTCTTGGAACTTGACTGAATACGGTTTTGCTGCTACTGGAGCCCTAATTTCCCTGAAGGCACATGCCAAAGGGGTCAATAAAGTTGTATTTAATGCAATCTAATCTAACTTTAGAGGCATATTTCCCTGTATCTATACGCGGTGTGTGGTTCTGCAGAGTTTGTGATAAATGTGTGAATGTTCATTGGCAGTGGGAGGAGGTGAGCATCATGGACGAGAAGAACATCCCCATCAGGACATACCAGGTGTGTAACGTCTTAGAACCCAATCAAAACAACTGGCTGAGGACGGACTGGATCCCCAGATCTGGTGCTCAGCGTGTCTACGTGGAGGTCAAGTTCACTCTGAGAGACTGCAACAGCCTGCCTGGAGTGACTGGCACTTGTAAGGTATGGATGAAGACTGAAGAACTCTAATTGTATGGTTTGAGTGGCACCTTTAAATAAAATCGACAAGGCATTAGATGAAAAGATATACGGGATTTCTTTGCTGCTGATGTATATTTATGCTATTTTACTACCTCGGTGTGCCTCATTATCATATAAAGAGGCAAGATGAGCACTGACAGAGATAAATAGAACTCTCTCTCTTTCTTAAATCCCTTTTGTCTCGCAGGAGACATTCAATCTGTACTACCACGAGTCCAACGAAGACAAGGAGAACTTCATCAAAGAGAGCAGCTTCATTAAGGTGGACACGGTGGCGGCCGACGAGAGCTTCACTCAGGTAACGAGCGAGTTCTTCATTTCCCGCCTACGCTCACTTTAAATTGCTCTTATCTCAGAGAAAACCCTCCTGCGGCACTTAGCTGTAATGTTTTTATTTGTGGTACAAGCATTCTTATCTCAGATGGAACATGTAGGAATATTTCTAGGTCTTTGCTAATTATCTCCGCCAGTGGCGTTTTGTTTTTGTTTTATATCTTTGGTTGGTAGGATTACACAGTAATTGTGGAATGATTTCCATAGATTCTGTACAGGGGTGGGGCATGGGTCCAGAAAGTTGCAACATATTTTTGTGCAGATTTAGGACCTTTTTTTCACCTTTTTACCTAGAAGGATTGATTAGAGGCACAGCAGCTTTATAAAAATGAAAAATGCCTTTGTCAAATCGGCTAAGCTAACTTAACTTACATCAGGGGCAAAGGAAAATCATTTTTGATGGGAAAGGGCCCACTGTGAGGAGGCTGTGTCAAAAAACACGTTCCACCGAACTGAATAGAAGGGTGGCACATATATCAAGGAACCTATTACATTTTGTCCAGGAATGCAAATGTCCCGTTATGTTTACCCAGTTATTTTTAGAGGTGAGTTGGGGGGGATTTGCTCTATGGATGCAAGGGCGGGGTGGCCCATATCTGCATTCTGGGCCTCCCCCAGGGGGTGTCTAACCTGGCCTTGGGCCTTAGCCTTGAGTTGTGGAGCGCAAGCTATCAGTGAACTCATGGCAAGCCTGTCAAACCATTGGAAATTGCAGGGGTCATTATAACAGAATAACAATACAACTGTCTGACAAAATTCATCACACAGCGACTTCACACTTAAAATGTATACCAACTAGACATTATCATTTCCCATTTTCAACTTGTTTTGGTACATGTTTGTGTATTTATTAGGTATACATGTTGAGTGTTAAGTTGCTGTGTGATGAGTTTTGTGTTCTGTGTTATATAGCACCTTGGGTGAGACTGTTATACTAAGTAATGACCCCCTGCAATTTATAATGGGTTGACAAGCCATTGTGAGGTTTTTTTTTCATAGCTCATGATTGGCTCCTGTCAAATAAAGAGCTGCATGATCCTCACAGAGGCTGCACAGTGTGTGAGTGGTTAGCACGCAGGTCGCACAGCTACACATCTCTGTGTGGAGTTTGCATGTTTTCCTCCCACATTCCGAAAACATGTTAGGTTAATTGGTGACTCAAAATTGTCCATAGGTATGAATGTGAGTGTGCATGGTTGTTTGTCTATATGTGCCCTGTTGTCCAAGTTGTTGTGGTTGAACATCATTACTTTGTCAATTCAGGTGGATGTTGGAGACCGCATCATGAAACTGAACACTGAGGTGCGGGACGTAAAAGTGACCAACAGAAAGGGCTTCTACTTGGCGTTCCAGGATGTGGGCGCCTGCATTGCGTTGGTGTCTGTTCGAGTTTTCTACAAAACCTGCCCCCTGACGATACGAAACCTGGCAACCTTTCCAGACACAGTGACAGGAGCTGACACTTCATCCCTAGTGGAGGTCAGGGGGTCCTGTGTCGACCAATCAGAGGAAAGAGAAGAACCTAAAATGTACTGCGGTGCTGATGGAGAGTGGCTGGTTCCTATTGGCGGATGCCTTTGTAACCCGGGATACGAAGTAAAGGGCAGTGCTTGCAAAGGTAAGTGGCTTGTTTGTTTTTATGGTTATGGTCTGAGTCATTCTAGAGGCAGGAGGCAAATAAGGCGCATTAATTCAGCTGTTCTTTTCACACTTTCATTACCCAGTAAACTGACAAGTCTACATTTCAATGAATCACAAATGACAGCAATGATTATTACTCCACTGTTTACAAGTTGATCGTAAAACATATTTGACATAATTACTGTAAACAGCCAGCTGGGCACTCACTTTGACACATTTTAACTTCTACATGTTAATAACGATATACAGTACATACTGTCTATATTACTGTGCATGATTAACACATTTCCCAACACATTTCTCCCACTCTTTTTCTTTCTTTCTCCCAGTTTAAACCAAGTATTTTATGTGTATTACGCAAGCATAACAACACATCGTTCATCCCCTTCAACAAATGAATTATTTAATTGCTGTTGCACTGCTTTTACATAGTTTCAACCATTTTCCAGCTGTAGTATCATGTTTACTACACAAAGTTTGCTTTGTGTACTGCACGTTTACTGCAAGTCTTATCTCATCCCCTACAAAAGGAAATAGAATCAAATTAATTTGAATTCATTGCAACGCTTTTTCATGGTTGAAAGAAATGGGCCAATAAAGCAACTGTTCTCCGGCTGTAACTGTATATTTACTGAACAAACATTGCGCTAAAGCTTTTCTCTTCTCTAAAATATTAGTATCTTTCAATGATGGGTTATCAAATGAGGCGAGGTGAGGCTCTACTCAGAGAATCGGCTCTCCTACGCTTCAGTAAACTTTTTTTCTGGATTTTTGGGATCATATTTTTTAGCAATTCTGTGATAAGCACAGTTTAAAAACATACAAATCAATAAAATTAGCCCTTAAATATAACATTGTATGTAATATAGTATATATCTTGTCCATAACATATTCAAATCAGAACACATTCTTGTATGTGGACTTTGCTGTGCTGTTTTTAATAATTTCACCAATATAATAATAATCAATACTTTGTTGTAAACCTGTTATGTTGATTCACAGTAGCCCACAGTTCAACTAGGCGATCTATATTGGCTAATAGACTATATTGCTGTGCCAGAACACCACTTTATTTCTAGACATATTTGTTTCCAACAGATAAAGGTGTGTGTTTTTGTAGTCTCGTGTTAATGACGGTAGCCTTGTGGGTGTAACTTTAATACTTGAATATGGCTGATGTAGACTTTTCTCCCCTCTTTTATATGTTATTTTTTCCATCTTATTTCTTGCAACAGAGCAGGTGTTGTAATCTTGTTGGTATATTTATTATTTGTTGAATGCAGTGGAACCTTGGCTAGCGTCATTAATTTGTTACAGAAAGTCCGAGTCGTATCGAATTAATTTCATTTGTCATTCATATGAATTCAAGTTGGCCACACAGCTAGGAGACCTGAGTTCGATTCCACCTTTGGCCATCTTTGTGTGGAGTTTGAAACATGTTAGTAATTGGCAACTCCAAATTGTCCATAGGTATGAATGTGAGTGTGAATGGTTGTGTGTCTATATGTGCCCTGTGATTGGCTGGCGACCAGTCCAGGGTGTACCCCACCTCACCACGCCCAAAGACAGCTGGGATAGGCTCCAGCATACCCGCGACCCTGGGGAGGATAAGCGGTAGAAAATGAATGAATGTATTCAAGATTGTCTTATGCATGTACAACTCTAAGTATAGTGTTTTTAGAGTCAGCCGCTGATGACATCATAGACAGACAACGTAGCTAGAGTGCATGCAAACCAAGACGCAGATGTTAACCAAGGTTCCACTGTAATTGGGCACCTATACAGTTGGAGCATTTAGATGAAACAATAGAAGCAAATGACAAATCTATAGTTTTTGTTGTTAAGTCATTTTGTTGCTATTTTTCCCATTTTCATGAGCATTTTCAAGTTTGTAAATATTTTAACTTTGGTTGTAGTTAAAATTTTGCTCATTCTCAATCAAACTCCAGAATATTCATCACTGAACGAGAGATCAGGAGTTCAGCAGCCGCTTTTCTTTGCGTTGTATTACTTTTTTTTCTGAAATGTTGTCCTTTTATGATGTCTATCTTGTAGTAACTTTTCCCAAAATCCTAGTTGCTAGTTCTAATTTGTGCCTGGAGAAAGAATAGCTCTAAATACTGAATTCCCTGCACAGTCCGAGTTGTTAGGTTTCATTGTGTCCGGCCATCTGGACAAAAACTGTCACATACAAGTGTGCTCCGAACTTTACAGTAGCAAATATGCAAGCTGTTCACACCTCACCAGCATAAATGAGGCGTGGATGACGTGGAAGGGACTGGGATGGTGACGCCGACTTAAATGCATGTGTTTGTGTTCGTTGGACGAAATATGTCTTATGTGGAGACATTTATACAACTTGGTGTCCCTCCCCTTACTATTGGCACACAGATGGACGCAGACCAATGGAGGGCTATGGGGGAGCTCCCTCTATTTTATTTATGGAGCCTATCCCAGAAGGCTAATTGTATAACAAACAGAGCCATAATTTATAGTTTAAAAGAAGAGAGAAAGAGTGAGAGAAAAACAAGGACATAAAGGGAGAATTGCAGTTGGTGCCAGTTGGCAATGCATGGAGTGGAAACTGCTTTTTTTCTCTCCTCACAATAAGATGAGAAGTAGCCGAATTTGTGTGTGTGACAAATGTTCTTTAAGACCTTCACCCCGCTTGTTTCCTCTCAAAGGAGGGAAGAGGTTTGCAGGGTGGAGCTTGAGGTCTGAAAGATGTTTCTCCTCAACGAGATTTAGAGGAGACCCTTGACTCTGTTGAACCTGGAGCAGATGTGAAGTGCCATCTATCTGACGGCCGCGCTCGTCTCTCTTCCTGCCTTTTTCCCCTCACGCCGCCTGTCAACTTGCTAGCCGGCCTCAGCTCGCCTCGCTGGAAATCCATCAAAGTGCGTGTGAATAGCAAATGGCGCCGCAGTGAAGCCTATGACCTCGCAGTGCCTGACGGGCGCCTTTCTCCCATTTTAAGTTTGAAATGATGCGGAGAGGGAATAAGGGGAGGAGAGCAGAGGGAGGGGCGGGAGCTTGGAGAAGACGTTTAGACATTCTCTCTTCCCACCCGTCGTCAAGGTCAAAAGGTTTCTGGATTTGCTCCACTCACGCGCCTGCACTTTGTCAGAGTAAGAGACAGGCTGAAAGACACCTGCTACTTGAAGTGTACTTCTAGCACAGCGTGTTGTGTGACACCGATCCACCACTTCTTTTACAAGCTGCTGTACGAGCTTTCTCAAAGCACACCGAGTTGGAGTGGTTTGTTTTGTAGTTACCCAACTTGGCAAAACAACACTTTTTAACTGAAAATGGAAAACAGTTTTGTTTTGGCTCTTCTGAACGCCATACAATTCTGGGTTGTAGAAAGTGGAGGTAAACACTGAAAAAAGCTTTCACACAGAGGTCAAAGGTGAAAGTTAACAGTGGATAAAGTGGTTATTCCTGTGCCTTTCATACGGAACTCAGCAAAGGCAGAATATTCCCCAAATGCAGGCTATGTTACTACCAACTCAGGTGGAATATTGGCGATCCGCTTTGTGTGACTCAGTCTCCATTTTACACACTTCTATGGGAAGTCTCCGATTACATTCCATCAAACGCTTGGGGGCGATTGTGGTCATTTCTGTTTGTGGATAGAGGTAGAGAATGATACATGCCAATAGCTGTCACCAAAGATTTCAGAGCGCAATGCGCAGGTTCTGCCTACTCACCCGAAAGTACATGAAACAGAGCATACTGTACAATGGAGCAGAACGACCGCCATTTTGGTAAGCAAGCGGGCTTAAATATACTGTATTCAAGTTATGCATAGTGCATACACTTTGATGAAATGACCGAATATACAGTTAATCCATGTGATTAGTATCGGCAGTGATCGGCCGATCTCACTCTCTTGTATGATCAGTATCGAGATCGGTAGCATAAAACCCTGAATGGACTTTTTGTAAGATTGCACACTTTTAATAACCACAATCAAAAATTAATAACTAGATTGTTGCTGTGTAAATACAGTAAAGCCTCAACTTACAATAAATTCATAATACGAATAGAAAAGAGGCTTTGAATATTTCTGTCCCATTTTACAGAAATACAATAAAAATACAAAATGGAATAGCGTACCGAAAAGCTCTCATTCATTGTCTTGAGTTTTTGTGCTGTGAGTTTCGAGGGAAAATAACCAAAGGGTCCTAAAAAAGTGAAGATAATTTTTAGTCTTAGGTAACTTAAAGTAGAAATTTTAAGTTATGTAAACTTATGTATGATTACTGCCGTCTGTCAAACTCTGCTCCTCCTCCGCCAACAAGTTCAATAAATGTATTAATTTTGTATCTCCAGGTATTACTCTATAGCTTCAATGCCAGTATGTCACAGTATCACAGTATTTGCCAAGCACATATTACACATATTGCATTGACACACATTAGACGCGTATTACTATATGAAACCTGTTGTCACATTTATTTTGTAGTAAATAAATTACTATTATCAGCTTTGGTATTGTAATGCTTTAGTGACAAAATATTCATTCATTAATTTTCTACCGCTTATCCTCATGAGGGTCGCGGGGGTGCTGGAGCCTATCCCAGCTGTCTTTGGGTGAGAGGCGGGGTACACCCTGGACTGGTTGCATGTTTTTGGAATGTGGGAGGAAACTGGAGTACCCGGAGAAAACCCAGGGAGAACATGCAAACTCCACACAGAGATGTCCGAGGGTGGAGTTGAACTCGGGTCTCCTAGCTGTGAGGCCTGCGCGCTAACCACTCGGTCAATGTACAGCCGTGACAAAATATATGACATTAAAAATATAACATTTTTAGCACTACACCATGTGTTGTGGCAGGACTCACTATTACATATACTGGGGGTATTGTGCCTGTTTAAGCAGGTGACGGAGGCCAATTATGAGCATGGTAAAAAGTTTACATTATGCAACGTTATGGACAATCAAGTAGAAAAACATTTGCAACAGTATTTAGTATAACACATTTGCAGGATTTTTACCCTGAGAAAAATGCTGATACGTAAACAAATCCTTTGTTGCTGTCATGCAATTCGAAGCTAATAACTTCACCACTGAAGCTTTGTGTTTATCACTCATGCGTATAATACCATTTTTTAAAGCATTAGATGTATTTTGTAGATTTTACAGCATTCAGTAGACTCTGTAGTACAATCGCCAAGGTTGGATTCTCCGGATTTATGCTTATGGGATGCTAATGCAACAAGCAATTCCAAACCTCCTATTCCCAGCCTTGATTCCTGAAACAAGAGGAGCCCCAACCAATGTGGTGAAATGCTAAACGCTCATTTTCACTGTTGACACAGGTGACGTGCATAGGGGAGGTAGAAGAAGAGGAGCTGTGGAAAGGAAGAAGGGATTAGATGTTGAATGGAGAGATATGGGGATTGAAAAAGGGCCAGTGACAGCAGAAGGCAGAGCTGCCCCTCCCCCGCCGAAGGGGGCGTCCGGGGTCGTCATCGGGTGCAAAGGGGGCGAGTTGAGAAACACAAGAGTGCAGGAACTCCCCCTCTTTTCTACACCCCTGGTTAAGACCGAGGTCACGACTGAGCCCGATGAAGACGTCAAACGTTCTTGACTGACAGCAGCACACACACTCCCATACAAACAGAGCGCAGGGTCACGACCGAGCTAGATGAAGTCGTCAAAAGTTTGACAGCTGCGATCCGTCTGGAATGATCGGAAACGAAGGCGGAGAGACGCGAGGCGAGCGCAGGAGAAACAACAGAGAGAATTGGAAATGGGAATGGCTGAAGTGTGAAAGCGGAGCCCACCGCTTTTTGTCTTACTCTTGTGTGTGTTCCCCTCCACCTCCTCGCTTTTGGCTTTCTGATGCTGCCCGGGGCCGCTCACTGCCTGGGAGGCTTGGAATGCTTCTTTGTGTACAGTCTGCATTCCCAATCCTCGGCATCGGGACAGATTTCATGCTTGCGCTTCTTTCCAGCGCACCTGCAGTGTCTCATTGACAGCAGAAAGCATTTGGACAAGCACAGAGAAAAGGGAGTGAGACGACAGAATGACAGGAGCCTGTTTTTACACAGAGATCTCGCAAAATAGCAGCATCAGACATCTCACAGAAGATCAGGCCATAAGCTGCCTTTGCCTTTTACATGGAACTTTGCAAATATTTCACACAGCAAGTCAGCATCATGATGTGCTTGTCATACTACAGAGTATATACCACAAAATTGATGCATCAGAGACATATCAGCCGATCACACGGAACCAAGTGTTCAAACAAGGGCACAGAATTCTGCTGTTAGATCATTTGAGGTCAACTGATGTGCGTGACAGCATATGGTGCCACTTATACAGTACTTCACAGACAGAGACAATTGGTTTCATCACAACGGGTGGCAGAAGAGAAGTTTGTCTATTGTGTCGGTGTTGATGACATATATAGCAGGGACACAGGAAAAGGTCCGCTTGTGCGTTGATATCAGAGTTAGCAGCAATTGCACCGTGTAAGGTTCCTCTAAAAGGGGCCGGAGTGAAAAGAATGCGGTATTTAGTGGCATACTTTTAATTATCGCATTGCGTTATGGCCTCAAGATGGTGTTGGATTACTGATTTGCTGTCTGTGTGCACACAATCTGGATGACTGCCCACTGATACTTGCATAAGTGTGGTATGAGAACAGTGTGTAAGTTGGTGTGTACATACAGTATGTCACATGCCAAAGCAGTAAGGAGAAACTGGGATGGCACCGGTGATTGTTAATAGCAAGCCAGATGGGGGTAATTGCTTGGATTCTTCCATAACAATCAATGTGTGTGTGTCCACTCGGGTGTGTGTGTCCTATTGTGTCACTATCCCAGGTTAATGTGGAGGAGTGTTGCCAGTCCTTCTATAGCTCTCTGGCATCGCAAACAAGCTGCACTCGCTCCATCCTCTCATTATCCCTTTTCCCTTTCCCAACTCCCTGATCCATGGTCATGGGGAGGTGGAGGGTGATCTTTTTGTGACGGGTGAGAGGGAGGTATTTTTGTGGTGGGGTGGGTCATTGTTGTAGGGCTTGCTTTCACATGCTAATGTTGGCACTGTGGGCATTGGGCAACACACACATTTTTCTTTAAACTAGCAGTTTACCGTGTTTAAATTTAGAAAACTCCCACATGCTGGGAAAGCATTCCTCAGGCTTTAACATAAGATATGAGTTAGATTTATCACCAATCTGTGGAAGACAGGCTCATTTTTTTTAATTTAAATGAAAGCACAAAGTAGAGAAATGATAACAATCATGTCCTTCCTCCGGCATTCTGTAGGTTTTAATTAACAGGGCATGACCCCTGTGATTAACAGTGTCCCTCCCTCTAAAGTGAGGGTCTATCAATCTGTCTGTCCATCCATCCATCAGTATGTCCCTCCATGCGTCCGTCCATCCATCCATCACACAGACAGGTGTCAGACACAGCAGCGTGGGGTACTTCCTACACCAAAACCCTCTGCTGGGTGGGAACAAGGCTTTGTTGACAGATAACATGGGTTCAAGGAGAAAACACGCAGACACACACATACACACACATACACACATCCATGCATACAATGTGCAGATGAGGCTTTTAGTCGAATTTGTAACAAGCTGCATTTGCACTTTAGCAGGAAGAATGCATATGCAAATGTGAACAATGCTGATAGTAATCAAAGGGCACCTTCTCCTGTATGTCTTCATCTCTCCAAACTCCCCCCATCCCTGTCGTTCTCACCTTTTTTTAATCTGGGAAATCTTTGCTTTATTCCAAATTTTATCATGACCAGAATGAACGGAAGCCTTTACTGCGTTCCTCAATTTGTCTAAAGCACCAAACAACTGCTTGGGTTACATGAAAAATATATTTTAAAATTAGTATTTAAAAAGAAGGGAAAAAAGAAGACTATACTAGCGGTCTCTTTCTGTTGCGGTTGGTTCTGTTACAGTGCTAGGTACACTCATGAAAACTATAAATGTATGGTAGTACACCACAATGTATCCCAATGGGACCCAATTACTTATGATACAATACTGCATATCCTTGCTCAATGCTTACTTCAATAGTGTTTCTCACCCTCTTTATGAAGTTTCTAAAACTTGCAACTTTTGTATTTAATTTAAATAAGCACAGATTCAGATTATATTCAGAAATATGCAGTGCCCTTGAAGGCCTCACCAGCATACGGCGCACTGTGCTTATTAGAGAAAGGAAGGACATTGGTACAGACAGGTAGATCCCATCTCACTGTCCATTCATCACAGAGGTTGAGTCACGAAAACCAGTCTAATAGCTTTTTGTTCGATAGCTGTGGTTTGCTGATAGCTGATAGTTTGGGGAAAACATGTTTCTGTTTTAACATGACTGCCCAAGTGCGTATAACACAAAGCATAAAGGCATGTTGGCGTTTGGTATGGGAAAACCTGAGAACCCTGACCTTAGCCCTATCCAACCTCTATAATGTATGTTCCTAAGGTTCTATAACCCCACTGTCAAGGGTCCAAAAGTAGTACTTTTGACCATATCACCAAGTTAAAAGTAGAGATGTCACAAAATTTACGATATGTCTCTTTTAGGAGAAAAGCTGTTTTGCAGGCACAGGATGTACTGGACTATGAACTATGGCATCGTCACTGTGAATGATAATACACGTAATATAGAAGTGGCAGGAAATGGCAGGATTGGAACCACACATTAAGTGATTTGCGTACACTGTAAACCTTGCAATCCAACTTGCACTTGGTACAATTATAGGAACTGTAGTTCTTTAAATAAAACTTTTCTACTGCAATACATTTTGCATGTGTCTTTACATAACTACACATCAGCATAAATGACCATCGTCTGGCCATGCGACACCCCTAGTTACAAGCCATTGTGATCACCATATATCAGTTTAGTATGCAGGTTGTACAGCAGCTCTCAGTAGCAAAGGGTTCACATTGGGTTAACGACGTCCACATGAGCTCTTATTCCAGGTCAAGCCCCCTCCCTTCTCCCCCTCCCCTGAAACACTTTGAAAGTGCTGCTAACGCCACAACAAAAGCCGCCAGACAACAGAGAGAATGTAGACATGAGAGGGTGCCGAAGGAAGTTTACGGATCCAAATGCTTTCTTTTCTTTCCCTTCTTCCCTCATTCTGACCTCAGTGCTGGAGAAGAGGATATGTGATTGGGTGGCACAGAGACAAAGGCACCGTGCTGTGGGCTACCCCCACTGTAATCAAACCTCAAATCCTTTACAGCGCAGATTCGTTCCTCATTTCCTTTCTCTCATTACTTGTCTTGTATTCTGCATTCTTCTGATTTGCTATCGGCTTGTTTAAATCTGGAGGTGATTCCGTCGTTGTTTGGTGTACGGACAGAGCAGCGATACGTTTAGATCCACTCAGCGATACAAGGCGGAATAAGTGGAGGACGTAGAGGAAGCGTGCAGGAAGTGAATGAGGAGCTCGTGAAAAGTCTGAAGGGGAGGGCGAGTGAGTGTGTGAAAGGGCAAATCTATGGAGGCTCGCACAGATGGGACAGGATGGTCGGTGTGAGTAGATTACAGAGGAGACTTCCTCCCTCTCATCCACTCATGTGCATGTCATAAAGCACATTGAAACACTCCAACACACACATTCTCCACACATCTCTTCCCACTCCCACCGGGATGTCTCCATGTCTTTTGGAATTGTGAGGGAGTCGAGCACCAGGAGAGATGAATACGGAGTGATGATGAAAAAGAAGGTGAATGATTGCAAGGGAAACAAATGGAGGATTTTCCTTCAGGAATTAAAGAGAGGAAGATTGCCCCTTTGCATCCGTGCTCGCCTATCTCTTTGGCTTCACCAGTGGATGTCAAGTAGAATAATTACGCTCTCATTTATTGCATTGTTGCATTGTCAATGTGCAAACTCCAGTACACAGGAGGGAGACCCTCCTCTCTTTATGCATATCTTCTCTTCCGTAAATGTCACTTACTATGTTCGTGTGGGCTGCCGGCACTGCCTTTGGATTTTAATGCATTTCAATAGTGTTCACTAAAAGCATCTTCAAAATGTCTCTTTTTTTTTAAAGCTTCATCATTCTCTGATGCGGTCCTTTAAATCCAGCAGTGCAATGATGTTTCCCTTGTGTCAGTTATCTTATTGTCTGCCCTTTCTGACTGCTCAATATGGAAGACAAAGGGGACTGTATATAGGGTTAAGGGTCACTTGACCTGAGTCACTTTTGATTATATTGCCTTCAGGGTGGACTGTCATTGCCCCGGGAGACTGACAACACACCCTAGTGATATATTTGAGATGTCCAGTGGAGCTGTCCTCTAACTAAACCAATGTAACAGAACCAGAACCAGAAGCCAACAGGTTGCTTCTTAATACTACAAAAAACACCACAATGATTACCTTTGGGATTATAATGGCTTTTGTAAAATGCTGTTTTTTACCCCTTGTCCCTTACAGCTGGGGCAGATACATGTGCCTTTTTGACTGTGGAAACCTATAAGCAGCTATGTTGGAGTCTAATAATCAAGTGAAGACTTGATTTTCATGCAACAAGAATGTTATTGCATAGTTGGAGTCAGTTTTGTCCTCCATCAAGATATTATCTTCTCCATGCTGATTATTGAACTCATACAGGACATACATTTCAACCAAAAATGATTGTCATCAAAGCCAAATTTAAAGTGAAATTGTATTTTTGATTGACAAATTGTAGAGGAAGAACAATATGTTAAAGGAATTCTATACAAATGTTTCCTAGAAAACGAATGAATGAGTGAATGTTTTGGTACCTGCGAGAGAGTGGAAGAGTAGGCTGGGCTATACATGACGTCAGTCAAACACTTGGACGGTAAACAGGCATATATATTCGTACAGAGACATCATGTGAAAATGATGCCTAAAAGGTGTGTCAGAAAAGTTCCAGGACTGGCATCACAAAAGATCTATTTTAAATCCATCCATCTTTTTACAAAATAAGTTATTAAGAAAAAAGGTAAAGGTATTTAATTTGGCAAAATTTCTGAAAGAACTGCAATGTTCACACAAACAGGTGGATGGTGTTTTGATATACAGTGGACCAGTGGAGTTAATGTCATTAATCCGTTCCAGAAGGTCTGACTCAAACCATAACAGACTCTAACCAAAGCTAATTTTAATCCCATAGGAATTAATGTAAATCCAATTAATCTGTTCCAGAAAACCAAAAATATTAACACAAAGGACATTTTATAGACATTAATATAATATATAACGTAATAACTCCTTTACATTGTTTTGCAAAGATGGAGGGAGAGGATAAAGAAAATACACACAAAATGAAATATAATGATTTTGAATTGAATGTTATTGACATAGTGGAGGCTTCTGCTTACTTATGACCCTAATGAGGACAGGGAGTATAGAAAATGGATGGGTTGAGTTAGTCTTTACTTTTGTGTTTACTAACCCCCACAATCCCCACCACCCAATAACCATTTGCAATATTTTCATTTCATTAATATTTTCTCACTTTCAACATGATCAAGTAGGTGGCCTGCGGTCTTCTTTTTCCGCTTGATTTAGCCGAGGCATTGCTGCCTTTCCTTCTGTATTAACAGCTTCACTGATGATCGGTGCTGATTAGCTGCAGGAAAACTGCTGGCACATCAGTGCTGCTCCAGCTTGGGATGGACAAATGCGGCATATTTATTTGTGGTTAGAACCCACCACAGTACGGTACACTGAGACACGTATTAAACCGATGTGGATGATTTTGTGTGTCACTCAGTACGACCCGTGGCTTTTATTATTATGTTGTGACTAATGTTTATCTGTGTCTTCTGCAGCGTGTATGGCTGGTTTCTACAAGTCCAGGGCCTCTGATGCAGGATGCTCCAAGTGTCCTCCACACAGTTACTCGCTCCGAGAGGGGGCGACGGTGTGTGACTGCCACTCCGGATTTTTCAGAGCTGACAGCGACAGTCCCTCCATGGCTTGCTCCCGTAAGAACGCACGCTGGTACACTTGTCATAATGGGAAAACACACTGGTGAGGCAATGCCCTTGTGAAAACAGACAACGCATGGTTCTTGCAGAGAAAAGCAAGCAATTGGCATCCCTCCTCCTAACCCCTCACCCACCCCTCCGTCAAAACAAAGGCAGCAGACACGCACTTGTCTAAATGGAGCTCTTGTTTGGTGATTCTGTTACTTATGACTAAACCACCATCCACATCCTGTTAAGGATCTCTGACATGTGAATAAATGTCCTCTTTTTCCTTGTCTGCTTGTTGAAGCCTCTCAGTAAGGTCCTGCGTTGGAGACCTTTGAGACCTCAGTCGTAAAACTTAATTATGCCTATATGGAGCACATGGTTCTCTTGGCTTGGGAAAAATGACAAACACAAAAAAGAAACACCACAGAAAAGAATGTTGGCCCATCAAAAAAGAAACTGAACAATAAACATTTTTGTCTGATGCCATAAACGCGCAGAAGCCTCACCCCCCACGTACAACATTTCAACTCATAAAACCTGTATTTACAGAAAATGTAAATAAAAGTAAGAAAGTTGAATTATGGTGGCACAATGCCAAAGCTGCTCCTGTCTCAACTAGGGGTGTCTGAGAATAGTCGACTATTCGAGGATTTGAATAGTCGTAGTTGAATTATATGACATTGTCATGTGATCAAGATTGTACCATTCTGACTATATGGGGGTGCTTACAGCTGCTTGAGCATACATTTTTACATAGAATATCTTCATTGTTGTTATAAATAGCCTATTTTTTATAGAAATTCAGCCTCATTTGTGTTAGTAAAGATTTTAAAATGACACGTTTAAAAAAGACCTATAAATACGCCGGATGTCGGCGCATACAGTTTTCACTGCATTCTGTTAAATAAGCTACTCTCTCCTCCTCCTCAGAGCCTCCATCAGCTCCACAGCAGCTGATTTCAGTGGTGAATGAGACCTCTGTCGTTCTGGAGTGGAGCCCCCCTCGCCGGCTGGGAGGTCGAAGTGACATCAGCTACAACCTGGAGTGTCTCGTCTGTCAGACTGGCAATCAGGCTAAGACAAGTAGCAAAGGCGTCTCTTGGAATCACAGCGTCACCCAGCCGGATGCTCAGCACATCGGCCAGGGCATGCAGTCAGACCAAGGGATTGTGGGACCTGAAGTCCAGTCAGGCAGAGGCGTCTATCAGAGAGAATCCACTAGACCAGCTTCAGGCTCTCAGTTGTGCCAAACCTGCAGCTCAGACGTGCTGTTCTCTCCCGGCCAGACCGGTCTGAGGGGCACCCGGGTGGTGGTGAGCGAGCTCAGGGCCCACACTCACTACACCTTCATCGTGCAAGCACGCAACGGAGTCTCCCAGGCTGGTGCTGAAGGGGCCACCCAGAGTGTGTCTGTCTCTGTAACCACTAATCAAGCAGGTAGGACATATGCACTTCTTTCATCAAGATTGCAATAACAAAGTGTTAATCTATAGAAAGTATGCAGAAGTGTGTCAGATATAGTACTAAATAAAGTTTTACATTTTTTTTAGGTGTTATTACATTTACAGTGACTTATTCAATTACAATTATTAGTACAGTTTGATGGGTGGCACGGCGGTCGAGTGGTTAGCGCGCAGACCTCACAGCTAGGAGACCAGGTTTCAATTCCACCCTCGGCCATCTCTGTGTGGAGTTTGCATGTTCTCCCCGTGCATGCGTGGGTTTTCTCCCGGTACTCCGGTTTCCTCCCACATTCCAAAAACATGCTAGGTTAATTGGTGACTCCAAATTGTCCATAGGTATGAATGTGAGTGTGAATGGTTGTTTGTCTATATCAGGGGTGCTCACACTTTTTCAGCGTGCGAGCTACTTTTAAAATGACCGAGTCAAAATGATCTACCCACTACAAAAATGCAAAACATCTATTTATTTTCAAATGTATTGAGGATTATTTGTACGTACAATGTATGTTGATGTACCTTACATAACCAAATGAGCCAATATTGCAAAACACACATAATTAACTATTAACATTTTTTGTAATTACCTGAGTTTACTTTGATGACTTGCACTGAATTGAACCAGCCAGGGATGCATAGTCCGGACAGTAGCTGCTGATAGCCAGCCTCAAGCACACTTCCAAATGTTTATCAGTCATGGATAATATCCGTATCATAATATCCGTATAATATTCCATATCCGTATGGAAGTGATATGTTTTTTGCCTTTTTACTTGGTCCAGTTTTTGCCTTTTTACTTGGTCCAGCTCCTTCACTCATTTTAGTGACCATAAACTTTAGCGAGGGCTTAAAATCTCGCAATTCGCCGACTAGCTTAGCACTTTGCATCGTTGTTTACGCATGAGCGGTGACCTAAAGGTCAAAATTCAGTTGTCATCTGACTGGTTGTCCTGTATGTCAATCAAGTAACGGGGATGGATGATAGGCTGACATCGTAAGTTCTGCTGCACTTAGAGACGTTCTTTGATCTGATTGGTCGCCCGAAGGGCAACATTCAGTTGTCATCTGAATGGCTGCCCTGTATGTCAATCAAGTGACGGCATTGATGCTGGGATGATATTTTTTTAATGTCACGCCGCGATCGACCAGCGATCGACCAGTACCACCTCCGCGATCGACCGGTAGATCGCGATCGACTTAATGAGCACCCCTGGTCTATATGTACCCTGTGATTGGCTGGCGACCAGTCCGGGGTGTACCCCGCCTCTCGCCTATAGACACCTGGGATAGGTTCCAGCACCCCCCGCAACCCTTGTGAGGAAAAAGTGTTAGAAAATGAATGAATGAAGTACAATTTGATCTTGGAAATGCTTCAAATGTCCTCCTTGAACATTGCAAATTCCGATCTGCACGATTGGCCCACCCTGTATAGACTGTAGGTGCTCTTATCTGCATAGGGCCTTTAAAGGGTCACTGCCATGATCCATCAACTTTGCTTAAATATGTTGTTTGTAAGTATGTTCTACGTTGTTAGATTTTTTTAAATCAAACGGTATATCCGCAGAAATTACTTTTTTTGGAGCTAGCTCTCACAGTCAGCATCATTTCCGGAAGTCGCTATGGCTCAGGTAAAGAAACATGGTGACGTACAGAACAGAGGATGATTACAGTGACTATAGTGATTTGAGAGATGTGTCAATAGTTTTCAAGGAGGAAGAAACATTTGGCGGTGAAATAGAGAACTTGTAAAACATGAACTTAAGCCTGAAGTGTGACTCTGGAGTTGCTTATCCTTCAATTGTTGTTTTAAATCAACTTCTTAATGAGCATAAAGGGGTTTTATAGCCTCTTTGATTGTACGAATATGTGGTCGTATGTCGGGGAAGAATGCTCGCCGCTGTTGCCACCGCCGCCCCAGAGTAAACATATCACTGTCAAAAGATGTTTATATAACATGTGTAATGCTTTGCAGCCTTGTCGCTATTGTGAAATAGTGTTTATAGACATTATGTAAACAAGGCATGGCTTACTTTTGTGTTCTTCTTTGTTGTCTTGCTTTTTTAATAGCAGTTATATCGCACTTTCAAGCCAAATGCTTCTTGTTATGGTGTTCCTTTGAAGCAGTTGTCAGTGAAATGATCACTGCAAAAAAAACAGAACTCGGAGTGGGCGTCCTTCTGTCTCTCGATTTTTGCACTTCGGTCATTGTTGTCTTAAATCTTGGTCTGTTGGAAAAGAAAAACAAACATCCAGCAGCAACACATAGTTTTGGCATGACTACTATTTTGATGAATAATATACTGAACCAGGTCGATGATCTACCTCAAGAAGTGTTTATTTACTGTGCTTCAGCACCCCGATGATGTCACTTTTGTAAATTGGGCTGAGCTGTGAGTTCATCATGGCTGGTGCCATTAATTCTAAATGTCATTTTTTTATATGTATAAATGGTATAATATGGTATAGTATGCGAAACAGTTGATTAATGGAATTAATGGCTAAAGCAAAATTATTTCGGAAAGATTTTGTCTGCTAGAGTATGACTTATTGTCCACATCTTCTGATAAATAAAACTGTTTATTATAATTTCACTGTGAACAAAAGTGCAAACAGTTGCTTTGCATTCTGTGGAAGGGAGCTGCTTTGCTTTACTCGCACTGTTATCGTTGCCATCGTTATTACGCTGTCCTCCTACACTCAACAGCTGAATTAATTATAGGGGTCTTCTCAAGCGGATGTCAGAAAGCATTCTGGGAGATATTCTGTACATCAATGACTTAAATACAAATAGAAAGAGCTTTGTATTCACAATGGTAAAACGCAATGCAAAATAGCGACAGGAAGCTATAAATGTATGTATAAATGACTTCTTCCAGTCACCCAGATTTTATGGCGTGTTTCATTTCAGTTGTGAGGGTGTTGGCTGAGGCTTTGTGGCGTTTTCCCACACATGCCCTTCATTACTTTTTTGCATGTCATTACATCTCAACTGGCTTCACTTTGCGGTGGCATTTGAAAAGTGGCACACCTGCTAAGTTTGAGGTGCCCCGGGGAAATAAGTTCTAGCTGGGAGTGCTCCACATGAGCGTATGCCTGGGATGTGTCAAGTCCAACCCGCACCACCATATGGCTGCGTGTCATGTGACCAGCCTCAAAAGAGGACAAACAGCGGAAGGGACGGATGGGTTTAAAAAAAAAAAATGGAACGATGTTGAACTATAGATTGAGTGAGGTGTTTTGCCTCTATGGAATAGGACTGAATAAGATTGAGGTCAACTCCCAGGAGTTGGGTCAAAGGGAGTGTAGGGAAAGGTTCACCATACATTTAGCTATGTATTTAGTTGTCATTAACTCACGATTAGGAATGGGCGTTTGTCTCATTTCATTTCCTTGATCAATTATGGGGCAAAGTGAAGAACAGTAATCTCTCGTTTATTGTAGTTAATTGGTTCCAGAGTCGACCATCCGCAAAGTACGATTCCTTCTTTATAAATGGAATCTTTTTGTAGGCAACCTGTTAAGACCTTCTAAATAACACCCCTACAGTCACCTTTACACTCATATAATATCACCCAATATTGTAGATAGAAAATAACCCATCTAAGGCATAAATAATACTCCTGCTTGTGTGTGTATCTTGTGGACAGGAAGTGATGTTGGGGGTTCAGAGTTGAGTTTTAGCTTGGTGTGGGTTATGGCTGCAACAGTAGTAGTAGTAGTTCAGGTATATTGTGCCTGTTGTGAGATAAATCAAACCTGCAATAAAAACCTGTTGTTTAGGTGATTAAGTCAAGCGGTTTTGTGTCTCATTGAATATCAAAGTAACATTACTGACACCTACTGACCAGTGTAGAATATTACATATCATTCACTGCGGCTTTGAATGCATCTTCTGAATGCAAATTTCCCCACTGAGGGACGAATAAAGGCATATCTTAATCTTAAGGCATATCTTATGCCTTATATCTTATATTTAGCCAGTTTGAAGCTAAAAAGCAAAAAATGCATATAATTCACTTATATTTCTTTGACAAATCAACCACGAAACATCATTATTTATTAATTATTATATTTTTGAAAAATCATGATAGGGTGAAGCCAAAAAATTGGAATCACAATGTGGCAAGGGATGACTGTAAGTTACAGTATAATTAGTTCTGAATGTTCTGAAGTCCTGTTTCAATGCCAATGTTGTAGAACACTACTGCCTGGGGGAGTGCTATAGTTGACGTAATGTTCTTCTTTAATTGAGACTAAATCAGCAGCGCTCCTGCTGGTTGCAAACTGTCCTTCAAGACATGATCAATCAAAAATCAATACCACACAATTGATTGAATTCTAAATGAATTACTCAGTTATTATCTCTCCTACTCGAAATTAATGGCCATACTAATAGGCATTAGGTATTGTTACTTGAATAATGTGATACAGTACCATTGTCATAATGTGCCATGTATAGGTCTTCATTCTCGTTTTCCTTTTTGATTGCGTGAGAGAATCAATGATTCCAATTGAAGTCCATTTTGAAAACTCCAGTGAGTCCTAATGTCTTCCTCCGTCTTAGCTCCCTCTCCAGTGTCGTCCATCCAAGTCACTGACGTCACCAGGCATACTTTGTCATTGTCATGGCAACAACCCGATCAACCCAACGGGGTCATCCTGGAATATGAGGTCAAGTTCTATGAGAAGGTGAGCAGTCGGCAGGTTAATGCAGTCCAGCTAGTTGTCTGGAATGCCAATATTTTCATCAGATGGATTTGTTGTCAGGCATTCAAAAGCGGGTCCTTTTGTCCAATCCAATCAGGATCAGAAGGAGAGGTCCTACCGCATAATGAGGACCTTCTCTCGGAGTGTGGATGTCACAGGCCTCAACCCACTTACTGTGTATGTGTTTCATGTGCGAGCTCGCACCGCTGCCGGATATGGGGAGTTCAGCACCCCCTTTGAATTTTCCACCAACTCAGGTACAACATTCGTTTTTGGTGAATCGCCTAAAAGTTTTTAGGAAGGAATATGAAATGGTGTGTTTGTACCTGTTCAGATCCCTTCCCTTTGATTGGAGAAGGAGTCAACTCTGCCTTCCTGCTGCTGTCTGTGAGCGGGGTTGGAATTTTGTTGCTCATATCGGCAGCCATCTTCATTATTAGTCGCAGGTATACATGCAAACACACAAGCATGCATAGGCATGTGCATGATTGATTTTTTTCTGTGAAACCAATCCAAAAAGGATTTTTGTATGTTTTCTCAGTGGAAAATTATATAAAAATGTCAAAAAAATGCATAATAATTACATTCAATTTGCTGTTAATTCATATCATGGTGGAGGTCTGTTCTCAATTTAGTGTCATATTATTGTCCCTGCAAAAGCCACATTTTTAAACAGCTGCTCTGCAGATGTGTCTAATAAAGTGACCATTGGGTTTTATACTTAATGAATAATGTATATGATCAATCCATCACTATCACTCTGAGACATCCTGCTATTGTGTGGTGAAATAAGGGGTGTGTGTGTTACCTGCAGCTCTTTTAAAGGGGATTAGAGTGGAGACAGTGATAATCCCTTTGTCCCTGATTTGTCATCACTGTCCCTCCTATTTCTGTGCCCCCCCCCCCCCCCCCCCCCCACACACACACACACTGGCACACAAAGCTGGAGCAGGTGCCCACAGATGCACATTCATATACACACCTGTTCCTGTTCAGCCACAAAGAGTTTGTTTTTTTTTTACAGTTTCTTTGTTTAGTGGAAAATGCCTTTTATCTCCCACTACTTGAGGCCTGCCCCTGCCTTCCCACTACCCCTTACTTCTCCTCCCCTTCCACTTCCCACAACGCTTTCATGTGCTCACGCCCCGCGTCCTTGCTGCTCTCTCTTCTCATTGTCATCACTTTGTAGAAGAACTGTGTAAAAGTGTCAACACAAACATGCACAAATGACAATATTTGTTTTTTGTTTGTGTGCTAAATGTAACTAATTTATCAGGAGGAGCAAGTACAGTAAAACCAAGCAAGACTCGGAGGAAGAAAAGCATCTTAATCCAGGTACACACACACACACAACAGATGGATGCTCTGCACCACACCTGCACACTTCACACTATTCTCCCAACAAAGACATTTATATAACGTATGCAACCGTTACACAATTTACATGTATCATCCTCCTCGGTAGGAGTGAAGATCTATGTGGACCCGTTCACCTACGAGGACCCAGATCAGGCCATCCATGAGTTTGCCAAGGAGATTGACGTCAGCTGTATTCACATCGAGAGAGTTATCGGCATGGGTTAGCACATACGCATAAACCTACACACAAATGCTTACTTGGCGCTGACGTTTGCTGTTTGCTGTGTAGGAGAATTCGGGGAGGTGTGCAGCGGGCGGTTACGTGTGCAAGGAAAGCGAGAAGTGTACGTGGCTATCAAGAGTCTGAAGGCGGGGTACTCGGATAAACAGAGGCGTGACTTCCTGTCTGAGGCGTCCATCATGGGACAATTTGACCACCCCAACATCATCAGGCTGGAGGGTGTTGTCACCAGATGTGAGTTGCTACAAATTGCGTCAACAATGTAAGACCATAATGACTTCTAATGACTATTTTGTGGTTTTTTTTTTAGGTAAACCACTAATGATCATTACAGAATACATGGAAAATGGATCCTTGGATGCTTTTCTTCGGGTACATTAATTCCCTTTATGTCGACATTTTTCATTGGCAAAGTCGAAGCATCATCATTTATCCTGTCACCGTTTAGAAACACGACGGCCAATTCACCGTGATCCAGCTGGTCGGCATGCTGCGTGGCATCGCCTCAGGCATGAAGTACCTGTCAGACATGAGCTACGTTCACAGAGACCTCGCAGCACGAAACATCCTGGTCAACAGCAACCTGGTGTGTAAGGTGTCTGACTTTGGCCTCAGTCGGGTTCTGGAGGACGACCCTGAGGCTGCATACACAACCAGGGTAAGACAGGGTTTGACCAAATGTCCAACTAAATAACTGATAATCTAACTATGACTGGTTAGTTAACTCCATATATAAACTGCTTACTCACTGTCTGACTAACTGACAGTATAACAAATTGAATAACTGCATGACCAATTAACTAATTGAGTAACTGACTGACTAACTAGAAATCTTACTGACAGATGCACTCCCTCACTAATTGATGAATTAATTGGCTGAATTAATTGACTTCAAACAAACCAACTAACCAACCAGCCGACATGAGTCAAAGATATGTTGCAGTGCATGTACAGTACACTGAATAACACTGCATCTGTATCATTGATCCAGGAGGCCATTGGGACTTACCTCTCTCCTGGAGGAAAGATCCCCATCAGGTGGACAGCTCCAGAGGCCATCGCCTACAGGAAGTTCACCACGGCCAGTGATGTGTGGAGTTACGGCATCGTGATGTGGGAGGTCATTTCTTACGGCGAGAGACCCTACTGGGACATGAACAACCAGGATGTGAGTATTTTTAGCTCCTTTAACCTTCAAGATTTCTCACGAGCAGAAGAAGCAGCAAAATCTATGCTACACAACAACATCATAGTAGTACATAAGGCCATAATATGTCAGCACTGGTGTGGTATGTACTGGTGTACCGCCATAGGGTAGTTTTAGAGTACTCTGTACCTTTAGGCACATGAATGGACTCTGGCTGTACCTTGTGTATAAGATACAGTGTTTGCTGATGTCTTTTTCTTATGCATGTTTGTCCCACTTATACGTTTCCGACCTTATTTAAGTAATTTTTGATTGAAAACAGGTACAGCAGTAACTGTACCTAAGCCCGGGTGTTTTGATGTAGTTATCATGGAGTTGCGGATCACATCGCATACCAAAGAGATTCACATCCCTACTTACTATAGATAAATACTGATTTCTATCTGTGATAAAATGTGATTAATTATGAGTTAACTGTGGACAAAAAATGTGATTAATCACGATTAAATATTTGAATCGATTGACAGCCCCAGTATATACTATAATTTCTTCAAGGTTGGAAGTTCTGTTAGTGTCTTCATTCAGATATATAATTAACCGATATATCGGGCCGATATTTGCGTTTTTTCCTTGTATCGGTATCGGCCGGTACGCGCGTGGGTTCGCCGATGTATTTTTCCACCGCATGATTTACAGTCAGGCAGAGGACCCCGCAACACACGTCATCGCGGTACCCCACCCCCACTGTTGAATCACATCAAGAGCGCGTTTTCACAAGTAATAGAGTGAGCTTGCTTTTAACACTTTACCAAGCCCATCACAAATATCGGCCCAAGCAAAATCGGCCATCGGCTGAGGGTGATGGAAAAAAATCGGTATTGGCATCGGCCCCAAAAAATACATATCGGTCGATCCCTAATATAAATACATCAATACATGATACCGGTTCCTAATAGTATTTGGGACAGGAAGGCGTGCCTGGGAATTAACTTTTTCTTTTAGAGCTTCTTGTTGGATTGACAGTGTAATAGTTTCCTAGCCAAAGTACTAATAGAACAAACTCAGAACTCACAGGCCGTTTGCTCAGACAAATCCAGATTTATGTGCAACTGGTTTGTGTTCAAACGTTTATTCCTACAGAGACCAATTATGTGAACTTCAATGAAGCCCCTTGATGTTGAAGAATACATGAAACAGGCACCATGTCTGTGATATTTTAGGAGTGGACAAACAAAGCATAAAGAGTGTGTGTTTAACCTCTGGTCCTTCACAGAGATTTTGCTGCATTTGCCTTCAAATCAAGGCCAACACACATTGACGTGGTGCAGGCACAGTGCTGTAATATACTTTTACGCGCTATGAGATTATATACAAGGTGATTGAGCTGATGAAAGCACTTCTGAGGGAGCTCTAAAACGTTCAAAAAAATCCTTTGTGAAGCTCATTTTTTGAAAGCGCAATTTCTATATATGGTAACAACTCCATAGCTAATGTGTTGCTCATTGATATGCAAACCGGATGGACAATGCTTTTGTTCACCGTTCTGGTCTGTGCTGAAACTACTGAAAGTACTGCCTAGTGATGTCGTAATTTCACTTTTACTCTACTTGCTATTGATGCTTTTATGTTGGTAAAAGCAAGCACTGCCAGGTATTATGAGGTAATATTTCTCGTACTGGCATGAGTGTTCAATAATCGAGACAGTGTATGATAACCAAGGCAACAATTTTGGTTGAAAACCGAATCATATGAAAATTGGGGAATTTGAAACCCAAGGTTTGACTGTGTAATGGTTATGTCTTATGACTTATGTTATGTCGTATCTATACAAACTACAGCAAAACAGTCCAAACACGACAATGCCATGAACATGACTGATGTTCTTTGTCTCTGCAGTTAGCATTCATTCAGTCAATTTGTGATTTCCAGTCAATAAATGTGTAAATTCTCCACCTGTAGGTGATAAAAGCCATAGAGGAAGGCTACCGCCTGCCTGCTCCCATGGACTGTCCTGTGGTCCTGCACCAGCTTATGTTGGACTGCTGGGAACGAGAGCGAGCCGAGAGACCCACGTTCAGCCAGATCTTGAACATGCTGGACAAACTTATTCGCAACCCCGGGACTCTGCGAAGGACCGGAGGGGAAAGGTAAACACATTTGTGGAAATAACACATACTGTCGTAATACATTCCCACACTTGACACCCCCATTGTGACTAATAGCTAATACTAATACCCACAGACCCACCATATTGGAGTCAGGAGTGGGTCCGGAGGTGTGTGTTTCGGTCCTACCAGAGATGTGCGTGGCCAAGTGGTCGCTGTGTGAGTGGTTGCAGTCCATCGGTTTGGAGATGTATACAGAGATCCTGGTGGCAGCAGGATACTCCACTCTTGACAGCCTATTGGCACTCACACACCAGTAAGTGCACCTTCAGGACATCTTTTAGTTCATAGAATTTCCTCAAATAATGGCTGGGGGGGGGAATAAACTGCAGAGCAACAGGCATCTCTTATGGAACACAAACAAATTGAGAGCGCATCTGTTAATTGGTCCAACTTGTCAGATTGCCCCATGGTACATACAGCATAGAAGATGGTTTAAATTGAAAAAAGATTGGTTTAAACCAGGGCTATCCAAGGTGCGGCCCGGCAGCCATTTTGAATGTTTTTTATTGGCCTCCGGCACATTGTAGAAATAAAATTAAACCAAAAAATATGGAGAAAAAAATGTGCAAAAAGGCAAATTGTAAACTGAAGAAGCTGAAATGTTGATACTAATAACTAACAATAACACAAGTGGCAGGCAGCACGCAGACCTCACAGCTAGGAGACCAGGGTTCAATATCACCCTCGGCCATCTCTGTGTGGAGTTTGCATGTTCTCCCCGTGCATGCGTGGGTTTTCTCCGGGTACTCCGGTTTCCTCCCACATTCCAAAAACATGCTAGGTTAATTGGCGACTCCAAATTGTCAATAGGTATGAATGTGAGTGTGAATGGTTGTTTGTCTATATGTGCTCTGTGATTGGCTGGCGACCAGTCCAGGGTGTACCCAGCCTCACGCCCGAAGACAGCTGGGATAGGCTCCAGCACCCCTCGTGAGGAAAAAGCGGTAGAAAATGAATGAATGAATGAACACAAGTGGCCCCCGTTTCTTTTGATTTTTAGTATGCAGTTTGGACACCACTAGTTTAAGTGGATAGTGCACTTGGCGATTAATTGGGGTGTGGCGCTTGTATAGCTGGAGACACAATATGAAGAAATATAATACCTAGATATAGCAAAAATATCCATTCACTCATTCAATCCCAGCCATTTTACAAAATTCAACCCCTTCACTACCGGCCATTTTAGATGATTTTGACTGATTTTTCGAGGCACAGAATATTGTGTTCTCTGGCTATGTTAGCATACAACCTAAAAGATTGGACTCTCCTTTTTCATCAGGAAAAAACGCTTGTTTCTACCTTTTTCCGGATTTTTTTGTAGTCAGCCGTACAACATAGGTGAGTTTCAAAAGGGAGAAAACAGTTTTTAGTGAGAAGATAAGAAGCACAACTTTCACTTTGACACATTTTTTTTTGTTTTCTTGACAGCTCAGATATCTAAACAACAACATAAACAATAAAAAGGGTTATTTTACTTCTCAATTGCAATTTATTTATAAATATAACACTATACACTAACACTAAACACTAAACTACTACAATTTGGAACCAAAGTGTGCACACGGGTAGGTGTGTGTGCATGCAATACATAACCTTCTGCATGCTACACTCCTCCACGCTCTTTCACTTCCTCCTTGCTGGCGAGCATGTTTTTACATGCAAAAGGTGCATGCCGAGCTCTTATTAAATGCACTTCTGCCACCTTGTGCCCGTTTTTTAGCGTGCACTTGCGTCCTCACCTCTTTTTGCCTCTTCCACAAAAGAGTGTTGAATGAGTTGGACACGACCCTACAGACCCAGCAGATGGTGCTGTAGTATTTCATTCTTTAATATTTAATACAGAGTAACAATTAAGTCACAAACTGAAACAGTTGCTAAAATTGCTAGAGTTCTAATAATGTTAAAAACTTTATTTAGAAGATTGTGAACATTTTGTGTGTGCAATCCTACTCCATGGAAATTCACTTTTAAAGGTCGGATCTGGGACCAATAAACTGATAAACGAGGGATTAGTGTATCAACAATCTACGTGATTGGTGCCCCACTAATGTTTTTCCTCATGATTTGTGCTTCGACTTTTATTTTACAGGGAACTGGACAGACTGGGAATCCTCACACCATCCCACCAGGACATACTCCTTGCCAGTGTGCAGCAAGAAATGTTGTCTCAAATGCAGCACATGCAACACACAATGGTTCCCGTCTGAGTGACAGGATGGATACACACCTGTGTGCAAAACAATTCCATTTACCTCATCCATGCACTTTAGGGAGACATTCACCAGTGGACCAGTACAAGGAGCGTAATGAAAGTATGCGAGAAGAAGAGAGAAAGCAGCACTTTTTTGTCGACTTCCATCCTGTGGAGTTTTCTAAGAACATGATGTGGTCGTGGCCACTGATTGCTACTGAGACTGAAGCCACATCCTCTTATTCACTTCTCTTTTGCATTATTTTATTATCTGTTTGTGAAGGCTGACATGAAAGCAGAACGACTTCCAGTTTTATTTTTTTTTGCTGCTTTGGGCTTGACTTGAAGAAAATGTGTGTGTGCGTGTGTGTTATTGTATGTGTGTGTTAGTGTTACTCATGCTGTGGGAACATAAATGTGCAGAAGAAGTGATTAGGCTAAGACTGCAGGAAATTCAAGTGTGTGTGCGTGTGTGTGCGTGTGTGTGCAGTGTGTGCAGTGTAAACTCACACATAATGGACTCCCCCGTGTCTAAATGTCACACGTTTGTTTGAACTTTCTGATTATGCAAAGTGAAAGTGGGAGGAGTCAAGGCGAATATCTCTCCAGTTACATACTAACAGACTGAATGTTTTTTGCTTTTGTTTCTATAGCTCTGTTGGTTTAACCTTTTTTCATTAGACATGTTCATTAGAATCAAGTCAAGTCTTGTCTCTCATTAGCTACATGAAATATTTTCTTTATTTATGGTCTTTTTTTATGTAGTTTCTATATTGTAAATTAGAAGCCAAGTGAAGAAGAATTGTATTGACTGCCATATTGCATTGCAATAAATGCCAAAATCCATTCTTGTACAGTATGAGAGTTTTCATATTAATTGCATAGAATCTGTATTCAAATCATCAAGGTGTCAGAATAATCACGACAGTGCATGCCATGCTGCCATGCCTCCAAAACAAAAAGCACCTATTTGTCCCCCTGTATTAAGATGTATAATATCAGTATAAAATTAAATTAAAAAGATTTGGATGGTTGTTTGCAGTGAAACGGAGTTACCACAACAGTGCATGATACGCTGCCTCCAAAATGAAAAAGAACTCATCGTCAACATAACTTAGTTAGAAGGGAAACATTATGGAATTGTCACGACAGTGCATGACATGCTGCCATGCCTCCAAAACAAAATATGACAGATTCCCCTGAATCAAGATGTATAAAATTCACTTAAAATTATTTGAATGGTTCTTTGCAGTGAAACACGTTGCAATTGTCATGACAGTGCATGACATGCTGCCATGCTTTCCCACTGAATTGAGATGTATAATATCAGTATAAAATTTGAACAAAGATATTTGGATGGTTGTTTGCAGTGAAACCTTGGAGTTGTGACAACAGTGCATGATACGCTGCCTCCAAAATAAACAAGAACTCATCCTCAACGTGACTTGAGATATGCAGCATCAGTAGCAAATTAGGATAGATTTGGTTGAGGTTTGTTAGCAGGGAAACATGATGGAATCGTCACGACAGTGCATGACATGCTGCCATGCCTCCAAAACAAAAAAATAATAATTTGGACCAAAACCTAAAATGGGATAAACTAAGTCACTTATTTGTACTGAAATTATTATTATTATTAAGTGCACAGGGAAAAACAAAGTATTTTGCATACATACATTTATGATACAAGTGTACAAAAATACATCAAATTAAGTCTTAAGTGCTCATCTTTGGTAGAAGCAACCATTATTTATGAAAGCGCAGCACGGTAAGAAAAACAATCAACATTAAAGCTACGCTTGGTGTTGTGTGTGAATGAGAGGACAGGCAGAAAAAAGCGAGGATAGAAAGAGAAAGAGAAAGAAATATCTTGCAATCAAAAGGAGAAGAAAACGCAGTGGGTTGTCTCCATGTGGCATCACGTTTTTGCCCGATAAATTGGGCTGAGTTCACTGCGCAAACTTGTCCTATCAGCACACATCTGTCCTCTAATATGATGCCATGCACATATTCTTACGCACACACACACACACACACACACACACACACACACACAGGGGAGCTGATTGGAGGATACTTTTGATACATAAAGGAAGGGATGATAGAATCTTCAGTCTGGCAAATATGCCAATGTTTCTCCAGCCTAATGAGACTTGGCTGCACAAACACACATGCACACACATGCACACACACACACACACACATACACACATGCCTCCCCCATGACTCACTCCCAATGACTCCAGAAACAAAATGCTGATGGTGGTTAATGAGGCAGATGCCGCCTAAATAAGAGACAGAGAAAGAGAGAAGAAGGAGTTCGTTTGGCTCCAGGCAGGGAAACTGACTGCTCCTCTCCAATAATGAGATAGTCATGTGGTCACATGACCAAAGGCCACCTTTTGTGATGATGCATCACATACTGTGCTCGACTCTTAAATGCACATTAACAGATGCACGGTGGGTTTTGCAAAAATAAATCATATTGCTTTTTTTTTCTATCAGCATATTTCCTCAAATAGTAGCCTCCGCTCTGATAGACGCCGTGTCTTGATTAATTGCCTTAGCAAACTGTGCTGCTCCCAAAATACAAAAAAGGTGGTAGCTGTTTGGACAAATTAGTTATCTCATTAAGGTGATCTTAAAAAAAAAAAAAGATCCATGCAGAGTGTTTAAAATGATACTGTGATATGGCACGTTAACTTGTGTCTGTGCACACTTTATAGTTTTGTGTGCCTCCATTTTTATACTCTACTCATATATAATATATTTTATTTGATATTATTAATTTTTTTTCTTATTTTTATTGATCATACATTATTTTTTTTGTAAGCTATTATTCACTAAGTATATTTATTTTATATTATATAGAATAAGCATGATGAATTTGTTATTATTTTACTTAATCTAGCAGATAAAAATACACGATCCTAAAAAAAATATGCAACTATGTGTGTGCACGCGTTCAATGCGTAACCTGCAACAAGGTTAGATGCCTCTTCACGTACTGGTTGCTGTGCAGCATTTATTTCAATGGAAGAGATGCACGGCAAGTTCTTAGAAAATCCACTTCTGCCACCCTGAGGATGTTTTTCTTCGCTTAAAACTGCTGTCTTCTATCGTAGAGTTGTATCAACAGCTCTTCATGCAAAAAACGACAACTAAATACGTCTGGGAGCGGTCAGTGGTCAGTTGAAAAATCATATAAATAAGTCTTTGGTAGCGAATGAGTTAATAAAAACCTTTAAGAGGCCTGGTGCTCTATTAAAAAAATAGAGAGGTAATATAGTAATTCTGTTTTGTGATCTCTTGTTTTCCCTTAATTTGAAGTCTACATTTGCATTCACTGTGACAAATCGTGCCTGCATGTGTTTCGAATTGTGATAAAAGGAATCGATCAATTGGATAATCGTGCAGGCCCCGAAGCCACATTGACCGCTGCAAGAATGAGCAGTAGTAATGTTAACCCCAAAAGACACTCTTGTGGTCTTGAGGAGGGACGATCAAATTGAATCTTTCTGTCTCCATGTCTCAGTGGGAGGCCATTGTGGGTTTTTGTCCCCAGATTAAGACTCGTATGGATCCGGCTAATCCTGCCTGCTCTTCCATGTGGGAGTGGCAGCGGGGCGTCTTTGCTGCACAGCCAGCCGTAACTTAATGGCTGTGAGATTGAGTTTTGTACACGGGCGCGCTCACACAGCCGCAGACACACAAGCGCAAATTCGAGATTTGTTTCAGGATTAAAAGCATCACCCTCAAAGACGGACATAATGCCGCAGGCATTCCCACGGCAGCCCTGACAAGGCTGTGTGTGTATTCCTCCAAACTAGCAGCATCAGAAGTTACACACAAACACACACAGCCAGATGCACACAGTCTATGTTGCAAAGCAGCTGTCCGAGACGACAGGCCATGTCGCTCTCATTATGCTGGCCAGTCGCACAAGTCCTGGCTCGCTCTCCCCTGCTGCTGCTGCTGTGGACAGGTAGCATCTGACGCGCATTAGCCTAGTAGTAATGACTTCTTCTGCTGCAGTCATTATCACACACACTTGGAGAAAAACAACCCCAGGGTGCCAGTTTTTGCAGCAAAATGCATTTTAAAGCTGATGGTCTTGACATTTCGGCCTAGAAAATCATGCAAAACGCAAAGAGTTTAGTTAGTCATTTTAGTATTTCAGCCCTCAGAAGGCTTGTTTAATAGATCTTAAAATCACGTCCACAGAGCATGAGTCATGTGAAGATATCACTGAGAAGAAAATTTCAACAATATGGGTTGTGGCTACCAGCTCTTCCACATCACATGGATTGTTTACCCATGATCCCAAAAGGAATACCACTGCGATTAACATTAATCCTACAAGTCCGTGAGCAAACACTGCAGATGGCAGCTTGGAATCTCCAGCACAGATAGCAGGTGTTTCCCCGCAAGTTTTTTTTAGTGCTGACATTGTGTCCATTCAGGCTAAAGGTTTGAATCACTCCTACAAGGGTCACAGACATTTTCATAGCCGGATTGAGCCTCAATCAGATATGTCTTTTAAATCATGCTATTGACAATTGTTTGGATTAGAGGCCAAATAATGTCATGAGAATGTCATGAGAGTTTACTACTCTTTCTATCAAGGCACTCATTGAATAGTCACATCAGTGATATCTTTCAAACAAAAAATGACTTATCCAAAACCTGAACAGTGAGTTGTCAGTGTCACTAAAAAAATCAATATAGGCTTGACTGACAGCCAAGTGTGTTGAACTAGCAACAAGAATGCATTGTATGCTGCGTTGCCGGTTGAGGATACTTTTTTATATGATGCATTGGGATTTTCACGCAATGCATTAAAATCCAAGAAGTGTAAATCATCATATGAAAAAAATTGGCTAAGTGAGGGTAAAATGTGTAGAAATAGTCTTACTAGTGCATGACATGCTGCTGTGCCTCCAGGACCCGTTTTTAATACAATGCAATGCAATGTATTGCAAAGATCATGAGAGTGCATTGCAGTATGATGCTTTGGAATATTCACAGTGCATTGTTGTTATCCCGCCACAATTAAAAAATAGGGGCTACCCATAACTTAAACTGACATATAAAAAGTAAATAGAAATTTACACAAATTTAGCAGTAAGTAGTAATAACAGGGCATAGTATGCTGCAATGTCTACAAATTGAAAAGGACCTATCTGTAAGATTTGAGAAATACAACCTGACTAGAAAAGTGTGAAATATTTGTTTATGGATTGCTTGCAGTGGAAAGGGTTGAATAGTACCAACAGGGCATGGCATGCTGCAAAAACAAACAAAAAAAATGATCTATCTTTAACCTGAACAGAGAAAATCAGGATAGGCTTGGTTGAGAGTTGGTTGCAGTATGACACATGGAATATACACGTGGAATAGACTAGAATAGAATCAACGAAGGTGCTCACCAGCACAAGAAACAGACAACAGTGAAATGCAAACATTCTCAACATGTAAGAGACACAATAAAACCAGAAGCGCAGTAGTAGTACACATAAAACACAGACGTAGAGCAGTTCAGGCGGTACATGTGGATTGTCAATTTTGTTAAGGATGGCATTGGCATTTGGTATAAAATATTTTATAAATCATAATTGCGCCTCCCAGACTGCATAAGCTCAAACTGGCAGGAGCGAGGATGGAGGAGGCGGGCCGTGGGTGGAATGAATTAAAACAGACCCTTTTGGAAAATCCAAGGAAATACAGCTGGAATAGGTGCAGTTTCTGGAATATCTAGAAAGCTTTCTGTAAGAGTTATGGTGCGTAGCTGAACTATAAGAGCCCACAACTCAATACAAAGGGACAAAAATGGGCATAATAGGTCCCCTTTAACATACATATGAATTATACAACCTGAATAGAAAAATAGGATATATTTGTTTATGCACGCCTACAGTGGAAGATGTTGTCTAATGACAACCTCTTAAATATGTAAATAATGCCACTCTTGTTTGAATGTCACTGTTTGAAAGTGGAAGGCAGTGGAATAGTCATAACAAATGGACTGAACTAAACCCTTAGTTAAAATAACATGGCTGCTGTTGCTACAGTATCTGGCATCTGTTCCTAGTTGCCTATAATGTATGCAACATTAATCAACATAAATTCTGTTGACTAAATGTGAAGGGCTGTCAAGGTGTCCTTCATGCGAAAATGCTAACAAACTGGATGGTTTGGTAAATGCCGGAGCATGGAGGTTTAAAATGTATTTAAATGACAACAATGTTCAATGAAAGTAATCCAGTATTCTTCTAGTCAATTAAGCTGCATGGGGAAAATGTGCAAACACAACATTGACACATTATCACCTCATGAGCTTGTCATTTGCGAACAAAGCATCTGGCCTGTTTACACATGCGGACGGGCAGCTAGCAACATTAGCATGAATTTGGAAACACAAATCCAATATTTACTCTCATTCCACCTCTATTTCGACCTCCACCCAATTTCTACCTGCATAAATCCAACGCTCTGCTTGTCCGCTTGAAAGTCTGCTGATTGTATAGCGACAGGAAAAATGGTGGTATAAAATGTGCAGAATAATAGAAATTGCTTATGTTGAGTTCTGTATTAAAAAAAAAACAAACAAAAAGGCTGGATAAATTAGTGAGAATAATGCTTTGTTCCTCACGAGGTGACAGGTCACCAAGGCGTGGAGGTCTTCTGGAGGGAGGTCGTGGCTGTGAAAACGAGATGATGCACGATGCCCCGCAGAGCTCCAAAGCTGAGCAGCATAAAGGATCAGCCACCCCCATGGAGGAAATCAATGATCTAATTCTTTGTGTTTCTACCCAAAGCTTGTGGCCTCTGGTGAGAGCTGGACTGTAAACTGTGTCTTCGCGCAAGTATTAGGGCTGTCAAATGATGACAACTTCCAATCAGAATAACCACAGCTTTCAAATTAATTCATCACATTCAGTTGTCTGAAATATGCCCTTTTTTACTGTACTTTATGAACAGAAAAACATTTTGTTGCAAAGATGGACAGAGGGACAAAGGTGCAACGATGCATCCTCACTCTTTTCAAATGGATTAATAAATGATCCGTTTTTTATGCTTGAACATGGTGTAATAGTAGTTAATAAAAATGCATATTTAAGCAAATTCTACATTTTAAATTATACAAATTATACATTATCCATGCCCTTCCAGACAGGAGCGGGCTTCACCCCCATTGTGACAACAGCTCTCTTAGTTTCCTTCTTTGCCTCTGTTCCGGTTTCCATGCCCTTATTTTGGTAACCACTTCCTTTGTTGTTCCCTTCCGTTTACCTGGCTCCTGCTCTTTTCACGCACCTGCTTCTAATTTAATTATCCCTATTTAGTTCAGGTGCGTGCTCTTTCCGTTGTGGCTTCATTACGAATTGTCTTTGGTTTGGTAGTTGCTGTTTGTTATCCTGATGCTGCCATTACTTCATTAAAAAACAGCCTTTTATCTGCACTTTTGGTCCTGCTCTCTGCATCCTGGGGTCGCACTGCAAAACTCGCAAACCCGGACGTGACAGCTGTGGCATTATGTGTTAAAGGGGACCTTTTTCTGACCTATAAATGTAGTTAGAATGTTGTATTCTCACATTTGGAAGTGAACCCTGAAAGAGGTTTGGCATGGCTCAAAAAGCTCGGTTTTAGAGGGTGTTGCAAAACTGTTCTTTTGTGATGTCACAGAGGAGCGGATTTCCTTATATGGGCTCTCAGGCCTCCACCAAATTCTGCTTGTCCATTTACGAAACAAGCCCAGGCAGAAGATATTGGAGTTGGTGATTCCCAGCAAGAGGAAAATATTTTCATCTGTCAACGGCATTTCACACGGGACTGTTTTTGTGTACATGAATGTGAAATATCCGCCAAACTGTTATCCGCCAACAGCGTGCTCTCACCGGGAAAGGAGCATTAATTTTTGACACACTGGGCATGAACCACAGTGCTCACTGTCTGGAATGCGGTAGTCCCACAAAAAACCTGTAATGACCATATTTCCACGACCAATGTTGTGTCAAGGTTAGTAAAGGCTGCACTCTCACATCCGGCTTCTGAGCTCCACTCTGACAAAGAGTGTCCGACAATGAGTGCCCCTCCTCGGTCAGGCAAAGTGGTCGCAGCATCCTCGCATCACGATTCTCCTGAGCTCCACAGCACCAGCGGTGCCTCTGACAATTCAGTCTGTGTTGTGTCCGTGTGTGACAGTGAAGCCGTGGTCAAAACCTGCCGTACTTGCAAGTGTGTGTTGTCTACTTGCAAAAATGTGGGCAAAATTTGGAGATCCGCAGAATGATGAAGTGCATTTCTTCATGCCTGCAATCAACAATAGGACAATTTAGAGTAAGACTTATTTTCAGTCTTTTTTGCATGTTATTTAGCTGCATGTGACACATGACCGTAATCCGACAACAGTGCATGGTATGCTACATTGACTCGATAGCGCCTTTGCTGGTTGCAGCCAGTAGTGCACTCTATTTCATTTCAAATTGCTATAAGATAGGATAAATTTTAACAGGGAATTAATTCCAGATTGAAGATGGCCGAATCAGATACTGAGTGCTTACATTTGTGCCCGAAGGGCTCAAAGTTAACTTTAAGTGATCACAGCAAGACACAGACTACCGAGGACCGGCACACATTATATGCAATTACCTTCTAACTGCACTGCTTCACTGCAGTTGTTTTAGGATCAGGTTGTTGAGAAAATGATCCCGAGGTGGTGTAGAAGCACCGCAGAGGGGAAATGGGTCATTATCAGAGAGTATACCTCACATACCGTCACTGTTGTTTGCACTGGAATTTAATCCTCTGTTAGTGTGTGTGTATTGAACGCATTCATCCATATCATCCACTTTCAATATTTAGGCACGGCAGCCCGGCTCTGTGTTTGCTAAACCTCTTCAAAAGTCTACTCCTGCATGTATTTTCCATCACACGGTGAGTGAAAGTGACAGGGAGACGCTTGGATGGAAACAAAAGACGAGGCGCACAGCGACATGTTGGCTTTGTCCTTCATCAGCCCTCCACTCTTTTTTTTTCCATCTCATTAATGGATGGATAGATGATCAATAGTGGCGAGGC